>NC_044305.1:100103666-100436623 GCF_007474595.2 Lynx canadensis | reverse complement strand
ATTAGGGCTGGGGAATATTGGCTCAGTCTGTGAGAGCTCTGTGAAAGAGGGAGTTTGGAGTATGGGGTCTGGACTGGTCAGTTTGCATATGAAAGATGTGCTCCAGGGCAAGTCCTTTGCTATCTCTAAGTCTTGGCTAGTCCTGGGAGGGGCAGTCTTTCCCCAGCCAGTGAAACTTCAGATGTCAGAGGATCAGAAATACAGAAAATAAGAAAATACAGTTAATATACCTGGTGGCAGTGTAAAGGCATCACCTCAGGACATTTCTCCTTCCAGGCTAAGTGCACTGTTCAAAGTTCTGCCTGCAGGGGACTGTCACTTTTGCTACTCTCTCCAGGTCACCCCTGACTGTACAGCTGTCTGCTGTGAGCTCATGCTAGCAGATGGTGCAGAGTGATCTGTAAACCAGGCTCATATTTTTTCTTTCTCAGTCACAGGCATAGGTAATTCTCTGTGGGGCTGAAGCAAGGCTCGGATATGAAAGAGCATGTGAAAGCTCAAGAAATATTAGTGTGGCTGGTGTAGGGGAAGGTCCAAAGATGAGGTGAGGCAAAAGTGGTGACTAAGCCTACTACCTCCCCAGCCCATGGGGGAGGCCTTTTGAAGGCTGCCAGGAGTCCCGGGAGGTAGGGTCCGATGAGCTGTGCGATCTCAGCCTGCCTTTGTGGTTCATGAAAAGTGTCTAGGCTCTGCTTCCTACCCTCTTGCTATGGTCTAGAGTCTCAGCTCCTCACCTATCTCCTCACTCCTGAATCCTGCCTCTGACCAGTTGAGAGGGACTTCCCAGTCATGCTGTCAACGATCTATTCCTGAGTTGCTCCTGGACATTCCTTCTCAAATCAGCCTAGCTTCCTCTCTCTATTCTGGTGCTCTCTATTCTGGATGCTGGCCCACTCAGGCTTCCCCTCATCTTATAGTAAGTATTACGTAGAATCCCTCAAGTTCTATTTCAAACTTTGGGGAAAAACAGCCATTACTTGGTTTCTCCGTGGCATGATAGGGAAAACCATTTCCTGGTAATTTATTTATGGTTTCCATCTCTGAGTCACATATTCCATTTACCCTGTTAGTCTCACTCAGCAAATCATTCTCAGACCCTTCTTTCTGCATGACAATATTTAAAGTGAAGGAGTCCATGATGGAAACTTCTTTAGGTTAACACTTCAAGCCTCCTCTTTGCTATGGCTCCCTCGTCTTTGTCCATAGTTTCAACCTCCCTTCTGAGATTTGGTCTTATCCTTTTATCAGGAGCCTGTTAGGCATTCTTCTTGAATGTCCTCTAAGACTCTCCTCAACATTATGCAGCTCAACTTCCTCCCTAAATTGCCTTTTTCTTTACTTTCTTGCTGGTGTGAGTGGCTCCATATCACACTATGCCTTAGCTTCAGTAAGCCCCTTTCCCCCTATGTATACCCAGCCATCCATTCAACAGGCACTCATGGGGAACATCTATTGCCTTGCAAGCTGTCTAATTTTGTCTCTTCTCCTCAAAAAGCCACCTAAACCAGTATTTACCAAAGTATATTCTTTCTCAACATATAAAAACCATACTTTCTTGGGGCATCTGGGTGGCTTAGTCAGTTAAGCATCTGACTTTGGCTCACGTCATGATCTCACAGTTCTTGAGTTCGAGCCCCACATTGGGTGAGCTTGAGTCCTGCTTCCAGTGAGCACAAGCCCTGCTTCAGGTGAGCCCCACTTCTCTCTGTATCCCTCCTCTCTCTCTGCCCCTAATGGGATTCTCTCTCTCCCTCTACCTCTGCCCCTCAATCACTTGTACCCTCTCCCTCTCTCGAAACAAACAAACCAACAAAACCCATCGTTTCTTTCCCATTCACAAAGCCAACATTCTAATCGAGTCATTCAAAACATATCCCTGTAGTATCTACTATGTGCCAATAATGGTTTTAAGTACTAGAGATATACTGATGTACAAGAATAACTTGTCTCCACTCTTAGGGAGCTTACAACCTAGTAATAAAATCATAGAAATAAATAGGTACTTTCAAAGCAGACTGGTAAGTGTATGACAGGGAGCATGTATGACAGCGTGGGAGGAAGAAAGGAGGGGTACTTACTCAAACTTTGGACACTTCCTTGAGAAAATGATATTTAGGCTGAGATCTGAGGGCTGAAATCTGTAGGCAAAAGAAGGTGCACTGTTCAGAGAACTGAAAGAGGTTCATTATAATTGGAGTGAAAATTTCAAGAAAGTATTGGGGTGGAAGGGAGCTTTTTATGGAAATAATGAGGGTTTCATTTATGCAAGGACTTGTAAACCAATTTAAGGAATTTGGGCTTTATCTTAACAGTATGGCACTGTTGAAGACTTTAAAGTAGGAAGGAGAATCTCAAATTTGGATTTAAGAAGATCATTCTCACTGGAATATGGAGGATAGATTAGTAGATTTGATTAAAGGTCAGATTAGGTCAGGGGTTTAGAGACCAAGAAAAAGGCTGTAGTTCTATTCTAGATAGGAGATATTGGTGATCTGAAATAAGCAAACGGCAAAGGGGATGGAGAGAATATAGATTCAACAGAAATAAGAGACAGGAAGTGACAGAACTTGATGATTGATTGGCTGTATTAGGTGAGGAATGGAGAGTTTTCCCAGGGAGATTGTCTTATTTAGAGTTAGAAGAGAATGTTTAGGACAAAGCCTTGTGGACGAACTGGTGAACCTGAGAAGTAGCCAGAAAGTCAAGAGGGAAACCAGGACAGTTGTGGTGTTGGGGGAGCTTTTCAGGAAATGATAGCTTTGTATCCATCTGAAAGTCAAGCAAATTTAGTAAACAAACTGAAAAAGGGTCAGCTATACTCCCTTGAAGTATGTTACAAAGTGGGAACCCCAGTGAGAGCAGTATTAATTTAATGAATGTAGTGCACTGAGTAAGTGGAGGATGAGGAAGTAGACACTGCGAGTATAGATGACTCACTAGAGAAGTTTGTAGCTAAGGGTTGTTTCAAGGAAAGGGATTTTTTATTGTTGTTATCATTGTCCTTTTTTTAAAGTTTATTTATTTTGAGAGAAAAAGAGAAAGTGGGGGCTGGGCAGAGAGAGATGGGAAGAGACAATCCCAAGCAGGCTCTGTGCTGCCAGGGCAGAGCCTGATCCAGGGCTTGAACTCACAAGGGGTGAGATCATGACTTGGGCTGAAATAAAGAGTTGGATGCTTAATCAACTGAGCCACCCAGGTGCCCCTCATTGACCTTTGTTTTTAATTGAAGATATTAAAGCATGGTTTGAGTGCTAAGAAGAAAAAGACAATAGAGGGGGAAATCAGGCTCCTGGTTGTGTATCTGGATACCATTGTTGGGAATTCCTGGATCCTGGGCCCTAGCATGCCTTGAAATGTACAGTTGGAAAGACCTTCTTTGCCCCCTACTGACAGTCCTGTTCTGCTGCAGGTACTCTTGATAACATGTAGTCTCTGAGACAGTAGTTACTTTTGATGGATTAAACCAGGGTGGTTACCAAGGGACAGTCATTTTTCTGAATAAAGAAGACCTCTAAATAATCTCTTGAGCCACATGTTTCAGAATCACAATGACAATGTGCATTCACCAGAACTGCCTTTATTTTTGAAAGATATTTTTGCTGCGTATAGAATTCTAGGTTGATTTATTTTCTTTCAGCACTTTAAATATGTTATTTTATTTCTTCTGGTATTCATCATTTCCTATGAAAAGTCATCCATTGTTGTTCCCCTGTAGGTAGTATGTCTTTCCCCCCACCTCTTAAGATTTTCTTTCTTTTTCAGCAATTTTACTGTGATGTGCCTGGGTGTGGTTTTCTTTGTATTTATCTTGTTTGAGGTTTTCTGAGCTCCCTGGTTCTTTGGATTTGCTATTTTTGACTGATTCTGGAGAATTCAGTCATTATTTCTTAAAATAATTTTTATGTCCCATTCTCTTTTTCCTCTGAAAATTCCTATTCCATATATGTTAGTTCTTGATGCTGTTCCATAGGTATTGAGCCTCTCCGTTTTTTCCAATCTATATTTTTGTCTTATTGACTTATTGTCTTGTCCTCACGTTCACAGATCCTTTCTTTTGTTGCATCCAGTCTGCTCTTGATTCTGTTCAGTAATTTAAAAAATTTCAAATATTCTGTTTTTCAGTTTTAGGGTATCATTTGGTTCTTTTTAAAGAGTTTCCTTCTTTCTCTTGAAATTCCTCATCTCTTCACTCATTATATCTACTTTTTCCTATAGATTCTTTAACATATTTATATTTTTCAAGAAAAATAATATTGAATCCTACCTTGTCCTCCTAGGATAAGTGTCTTGTTAAGTGGTGACAGAAGAAAAATTTAGGTTTCATAAAAAAAGATTTGTTAATAAGTTGTTATGTATTTGTATATCTTTTTTGGTGAGGTGTTCAGATGTTTTGCTCAGTTTTTAATTGGGTTGTTTATTTTTTATGAGATTTTTATGAGTTTAAGAGTTCTTTGTATTTTTGGATATGGGTTCTTTATCAGATATATGTATTGAAAATATTTTCTCCCATTTTGTGGCTTATCTTTTAATTATCTTAACAGTGTCTTGCAGAGCAGAAGTTTTTAATTTTAATGAAGTCCAAATTATGAATTTTTTTCTTCCATGGTTCATGCTATTGCTGTTGTATTTGAAACCTCATTGCCAAGCCCAAGGTCACCTAGGTTTTCTTCTGTGTTATCTTCTAGAAGTTTTATAGTTTTGCATCTTCCTTTAGGCCTATGATACATTTGGAGTTAATTTTTGTGAAAGTTGTAAGACCAGTGCCTAGATTCATTAATTTATTTATTCACTCATTTTCTTATTCACTTACTAATTTACTTATCTTTGTATTTCATGTGATGTCCAGTTGTTCTAGCACCATTTGGGGGAAAAAAAACCCTCTATTCTTTCTCCATTGAATTGCCTGTGCTGCTATGTCAAAGATCGATTAACTGTACTTATAGGGTCTATTTCTGGGCTCTCTATTATATTTCTCTATTCTAAAAATAGATCTATTTATCTATTCCTTTAGCAATAACACTGTCTTGATCATTGTAGCTTTATAGTAAGTCTTGACGTCAGATAGTGTCAGGCCTACAACTTTGTTCTTCTTCAGTATTATGTTGGCTATTCTTGGTCTTTCACCTTTCCAGATAAACTTTAGAATCAGTTTGTTCACATCCACAAAAGGATTTGCTGGCATTTTGATTTAGACTCATTGAATCTATAGATTAATTGGGGAGGAACTGACATTTTGACAATATTGAGTCTTCCTGTCCCTGAACATAGAATATGTCTCCATTTATTTAGCTCTTCTTTGATTTCTTTCTTCAGAGTTTGTAGTTTTCTTCATATAGATCTTTTATATATTTTGTTAGTTATATTCCTGAGAAATTCATTTTTTTTTTGCTGCTAATGTAAATGATACTGTTTTTTTTTAACTTTCAAGTTCCATTTGTCCAGATGTTTAGGAATGCAATTGACTTTTATATATTAACCTTATATCCTGTAATCTTGCTATAAGGTTATGTTACATTCTTGTAAAGAATGTTGAGTTTTGTTCTAGTAGGTAGTTAAACTCATCTTGATCTTATGGCAGCTAAATTTTACATTTTATTGGGGCAAGGGTATTTCAGTTTTGTCCGTAGTCTTAGAGCTGATCTCTTAGTCCTGGGATGTAATGTTTCTTCCTAAGGTATGGCCTTTTAGATGTTTCAGTGGAGATTCTCGAATGTTTACCAAGTTCCTCTAACTTGGCAGGACTTGAACTCCAAACTCTGTTTCTACTACAGTGGGGTGAAATTAAATTTCTGCTCAACTTTTTCAGCTTTCCATCTTTGTTTTTTCTCAGAAACCTTGGAGTATTACCTGATTCTGTGCAATTCAGGGGCCAGGCAAATATTTAAAGGGAATTTATATGTGGATTTTGTGTCCTGCCCCCTTATAGCATCCCTGTCTGTGATTTTTTCCCTCTTAATTTCCAACATTTCTAGGGTCTCAAATTTCATTCTGCAGTTCCTCAGGCAAAAAGATAATGAGTTTCTTCCCGGGGCACCTGGATGACTCAGTCAGCTAAGCATCCACCTCTTGATTTTGGCTCAGCTGATGATTTCATGGTCATGGGAACTAGCCCTGTGTTCAGCTCTGCACTGGGTATGGAGCCTACTTAAGATTCTCTCTCTTCTTCTCCTTTTGCCCCTCCCCTGTTCATGCACATATGCATGTCACTCTCTTTAAAAAAAAAAGAAAAGAAAAGAAAAGAAAAGGACTATGGGTTTCTTCTTGAGTTCTATCTGCTCCATGATTTGCCAGCTGGGGATTGTTCCCAGCCACATTAACATGGATCTATCCTGGTATGGTTTCCTTATTTTAAGATTTGAATCCCTTCCAGTTTCTGCCAGCTTTTGATAGTTTTCTAGTACCTTCAAACAGTTGTTTTTAAATATTTTGTTTAGGGGTGCCTGGGTGACTCATTCAGTTAAACACCCGACCTTACTTCAGGTTATGATCTCACAGTTCGTGAGTTTGAGCCCCACATCGGGCTCACTGGTATCAGCGCAGAGCCTGCTTCAGATCCTCTGTTCCCTTCATTCTCTGCCCCTCCTACACTTGTGTTCTCTCTCTCTCTTTCAAAAATAAGCAAACATTAAAAAAATTAAATATTTTGTTTAGAGTTTGTTATCATTGTTGGCAGGAAAGCTAGTCAAATACCTCACTCCACCATGACCAGAAACTAGAAGGAGAAGACTAAGGAATTTGGACTTTATTCTGCAGTCTGGGAGATTTTAAGTTAGGGAGTAGTCTGATAAGTTTTTGGTTTTGGGAGATTAGTATAGAGGTTGTTTATAGGATGGGTTGGTGGGAGCGGGGGGAAGCCCTAAGACAAAGGAAGCAGTTAGAAGACTCTTGCAGTAGTTCAGGAGATAGGTGACGAAGACTCTACTGGGGGAGAGAGGCAGTTGAAATGGATAGAGATGTTCACGTGGGAGAGACTTTTTTAAAAAGATCCAGTTTCTGTGAGGAGTTGTGAGACTTTTCCACAGGAAAGCTTTCTTAAGTGACCACCATTACATTCCAGAAAGTCTCATCTGGTTAAAGTTCTTTCCAAAGTGTGTCTCTCCAGTGTAAACTCTGGAGAGTTTACTAACCTGGTGTTAGTCTTGGAAAAAATGGCCTAACTGAATCCTGAGTCACTCCTGGTCTGCAGGTCCCCCTAGCTTACCTGAGGGCTACTGAAGGTCACCCAGAGACTACTTGGACCTGGAGCCCGGATCACTTGTGGAAAAGTGTGTTTGCCTCCAGACCCAAGGCCTGGAGTGGAACTGGACACGGGCTATGGAAGAATAGGGAGAAGGGGTTACAAATGCTGGATACACTACCGGAACATACCTCATTGTCCACTTTTTCTTCTTCTTCTTGATGTTGGGCAGCTGGCCATTTAGCCCTGATGTTTTCTACTAGCTTTGTTGCTTTCTCTTTCAACAGGTCAAATGGATGATGTACTGGATTATATTTGCACTTTTCACCACAGCAGAGACATTTACCGACATCTTCCTCTGTTGGTAAGTTACTCCAGGAACTGGGACTTTTCAAGGGAAGATGTTGCCTTGTGTCAGTGGAGAGATGGGAAAGGTCTGAAAGCAGTCTCAAACCTTACTTCAGAACAGAAAAGCAAGTGCAGGATGTTAACTGGGATATTTTTAATAAATTAGTCTATAAAGTCTTCAAGTAAATATTTATTCAGTGACTTTATAAGAGCAGGTATTTTTCTTAAAATACAATGATATAATGATGGACAGAATAAGGAGTTCCTCAGTTAATGGAGTTAGTAAACAAGCATTCAAATGTCAAAAAAAAGGCAAAAAAAGCAGTATACAAAAGTTTCTCCTTAACTAATAAAACTGGGTTTCTTTCAAACACCATTCACTCTCGCCATAACTACTATTTACAGCTGTATATACTTTTTAAATATTTATTTAAATATTTCTTTCTTTTTTAAACAATGATATTATAGTATATGTAACGGTTCTCACTTTGCTTATTAAATTTATTTTTTAAACACTTTCGTATAAGCATAAATAGATCTACATATTTTTTCCATGGCCACATGGAATTTCATGGTATAGATGGACCATAATTTATGTAATCAATCCCCTTTGGATGAAAAAAATTTTCCTTTATAAACAATGCAGCTATTACAGCAATGGAGCAAGTAAAAATTGTAAGCTGGGTCTGTGTATTGATATACTGCATTTTCTTAGGTGAGAAAAACTATGAATAATATATAGTATCTTATTTACATTGAAAGGGCCTGGGTTTCTCTGTACATATGTGAATATATACTAAAGGTAGTTTGGAAATACCCATCAGTTAACCAGAAGTAGTTTTGCAACTTGGAATCATGGGGTTGGTTTTGTATTAGCTGTTTTGCATGAATGTTATACCATGATCAGTTATCGTCGGAGAAGATAGTAAAAATATTTCCATTTTGGAGAAAATCCATACCCAAAAAGGAGCAGTATGAATTTATTCTCCAGGATGTCACAGGCCAAGGGCCAGACCTGAACACCGTTTCTGTGAATCCTATTTGGTTTTGTTTTTTTAAGTTTATTTATTTATTCTCCAGCACAAGCTGGAGAAGGGCAGAGAGAGAGAGAGAGAGAGAGAGAGAGAGAGAGAGAGAGAGAGAATTCACACAGCACAGAGCCTGATGCAGGGCTCAAACCTGAGAACCATGAGATCATGACCTGAGCCAAAACCGAGAGTCAGATGCTTAACCAACTAAGCCACCCAGGCGTCCCCTGTGAATCCTATTTTGAATCAGTGGTCTTAATGACCTTAGTATATAGTTTCTTCCCTGAGGGATCCCAGCTTTCACTTCCACTGGGAGAAATAGATGTCTTAACCATTGTGGCCTCAAGCTGTAGGGAAGAAATGTGGATTACTTAATTTAACAAGTTTGTGCCATCCTGCACTGCCCTGCACCCAGATAAATAACAGACTCAGGATGGGGCTGAGTCTCTGGGAGTGAAGAAAGAGCTCTGCTGAGCTATTTTTCATCTTCCCCAGGTCCAGGGGCTGGCAGTATGAGTCAGACCCCATATTGTTCAGAGTTGCACTGGGGAGGCTCCTGTGTCCCATGGAGATGAGAGCAACAGGCTAGGCCCAGTGAAGGACTGTATAGTCATTTAAGCATCGTGGCTAGCACCTCATGGCTAAGTCTTCCCTGTTAACAATGTCCTGTGCCTGGTGCTGAGCGGCCTCCTGTTCTCCTATCCCTCCTCATGAACTTCAAGGGGGATAGTGTTAGTCTTACGAGCTCTTTCTCAGGGACATCGGCATTTCAGTCTCACTGCTTTTGACTAAGTGAAAATCCAGTCTAATGATGGATGTGCCCCTCCCTGGTAGCTGGACTATGTTTTTACCCATGGCCCCGGAACTTTAGAGTTTCATACCTAATAAATGCTTAGCAACTATTTCTGGAGTTGATTTGATTTTGATTTTGGGAAGTATATTAGCTTTCCATTGCTGCTGTAACAAACTGTCACAAATTTAGGAGCTTAAAGCAACAGAAATGTATCATTTCAGTTCTATGAGTCAGAAGTCCAGGTAGAATCAACTAAGTCCTCTGCTTAGGGACTCACAAGGCCAAAATCGGTGTGGGCCAGTCTGGGGTCTTATCTGGAGACTTGTGGGGAGAGTCTACTTCAGGCTCATTTTGATTGTTGGCAGAATTCAGTTCCTTGGGGCTGTAAGACTGAGGTCCCCATTTCCTTGGCGTGCCTCCTTTCGTCTTCAAGCCAACAATGGCGTGTCAATCCTTTTCATGCTTCAAATTTCTGCCTTCTGCTACCAGCCAGAGAAAGGTCTCTGCTTTTGCTTTTAAGGGATCATGTTATTAGATTAGGCCTACCCCAATAACCCAATATAATTTCCTATTTTAAAGTCAGCTGATTAATAATCTCAGTTACATCTTCAGAATCCCTTTTACCATGTTAGGGGAACAAAGTCTGGGAGTAACATCAGAATGAGAAAGTCATAGGACCAAAATTCTGCCTACCACAGGAGGGCCTCTGATACCTGGTGTATTGGGCATGTGTGCACAGGTATGGGTAGAATCCCTGTCTTCCTGATCCACGTGGAGGCCTCATCTGGCCCATCTTAGTGGTAGCTGCCCAGGCGGCTTATGGGTGGGAAGTGAAGGTGTTGCCCATCTCCTGGCCCCCCTAGTGCTGCTTCTGCAGGGAAGAGGTTGGGAACCTTCCCTGCCGGCTTTACCCTACAGCCTGGTCATGCCCTCAGACTGCTTTCTCTTTTTCTGCCAACATCCAGCCATTATAGGTCATAGTTGTCTTCCGGCAGAATCTTCGTAATCCTTCCTCCTTCTTGCTCTGGGAATGGTGCAGAACAGGCTGATGACACAGACAGAGCCCTATGTCCCTTTCAGGGATATGGACACCAGCTCAGCAGCTCTGACCTCTCTTTATAATGAGAGAGAAAGAGAGAGATTGCTGTTTTTCCTGGAAGCACCTTCTGGCTTCCTGGGGAGCATCGTTAACTTTGGTTCACTTCCAGGACTGGAGATGGCCCCTCACTCCTCACTCATCCTCACTCCTCTCTCTCCGTCCCTCCCCTAGGGCAGTTTTCTCTTCATAGTTAAGACTTTCTATCTTGATGTAAACAACAATTATATATGGTCACAGAACAGATAGATGGTGGCTTGCTTCATAATTTCTACAGGTGATTTAATTTAGTTTTTTTTTTAACAATTATAAAATACTATATCACATGGCAAAATGAAATTGAAACAGTACACCAAAAAGTAAGTCCCTCCTCTCTCCAGGCCTTCAGTCTGTCTCCCCAGGGGCACCCCTGTTAAAAGTTACTTGTGTTCTCTTCCAGAAATCTTCTATACCCATTAATTGCATGTATTTTGACAATTCCATCACTTGTCCAACCCTCTTAGAAAATAGCTATGGGAATGCAAGCTGGTGCAGCCACTCTGGAAAACAGTATGGAGGTTCCTCAAAAAACTAAAAATGGAACTACCCTACAACCCAGCAATTGCACTATTAGGCATTTATCCATGGGATACAGGTGTGCTGTTTCAAAGGGACACGTGCACCCCTATGTTTATAGCAGCACTATCAACAATAGCCAAAGTATGGAAAGAGCCCAAATGTCCATTGATGGATGAATGGATAAAGAAGATGCAGTATATATATACAATGGAGTATTACTTGGCAATCAAAAAGAATGAAATCTTGCCATTTGCAACTACGTGGATGGAACTGGAGGGTATTATGCTAAGTGAAATTAGTCAGAGAAAGACAAAAATCATATGACTTCACTCATATGAGGACTTTAAGAAACAAAACAGATGAACATAAGGGAAGGAAAACAAAAATAATATAAAAACAGGGAGGGGGACAAAACAGAAGAGACTCATAGATATGGAGAACAAACTGAGGGTTACTGGAGGGGTTGTGGGAGGGGGGATGGGCTAAATGGGTAAGGGGCATTAAGGAATCTACTCCTGAAATCATTGTTTCACTATATGCTAACTAATTTGGATGTAAATTTTAAAAAATAAAAAATAAAATTAAAAAAAAAGCAAAGGGACAGAAATCTTTTGGAGGTGATGGACATATGTACTTCCTGTGGTGATGGTATCATGGGTATATGCCTATGTCCAAACTCATCAAAATGTATACATTAAATATGTGCAACTTTCTGTATATTAAGGATAAAAGGTTGGAAAAAATAACAGCGATAAAATAAAATAAAATTGAAAAAAAAATAGTTAGCCCTCAGGAGTGTGAAAGTGTAACATCAGAAGGGTGGAAGTCTGTACCTCCCACATACACCCAAGAGCTATGCACCTGCACCTAGGGGAGACAGTACATCCTAGAGTTCTGGACAGTTCAAGGGTTAATCATTAAGGAATGATCAGGGTCCTTCTCCACTTCTTGGTGAAGGCTGGGACTGTGGTAGATCAGTTGGAAAGTGACGTGGTTGGTGGTGATTGCATTGGTGGAACCAAGTGGGCCCAAGGTGTCTGCAAAACACAGGGTCTGAGTGGCTCAACTGGGAGCCCCTTATGATACCTGATGAGGGCCTGGTGCGATAATTCCAGAGGCAGTTTGAGATAATCCCCAAAGTATACTGTTAATTGCGTGTTGGGGTGGGGGGTGGGGGAGAAGGGGTTATAGAATGTTAATGTGTATATTTGGGGGGGTGATAAAGGAGCCATATATACCCACACGATTTTATATCTTAGGCATCTGAAGTTTACTACTGATAATGATTTTGCTTTTGGAAAAGGGACTAAGGGTCTGGGATGGGAAGGAGATTCTTTGTTGTATACTCCTCTGGATATTTGGATTTTTAAAACTATATATGCATGCATTACCTGTTTTGAAAAAAACACATCTTTTGCATAAACAACAAAAGCACTGCCGTGTGACAGATCCTTTGGGATTATGTGTGTATCTTGTGTTGATGCCTGAGCTTGCTAGATTCATTTGCTTTCCCCTTGGGGTTGGCAAATACTTGTTTCCAAGACAAAATTCCCTCCATTATTAATCACTAGAGTGTTCAGGTGTGGGAGAATCATGCCTCTGTTCCTTCAGCCTCTTGTCTGTGATGGCTGTGAAACATTCAACAATCTCGACATGACCGTGTTCTCGAGTTGCTGAGGGAATATCCAGGAAGAGCCTGCCAGAGGCAGAAGAAGACAGACCAGAGACCTGGATGAGGAAAGCAGAGTGGGTGGAGCTGCTGATTTGGGGGTCCTGTGTGAGACTTGAAGGCTCTGAACTGACTTGCCAGAAATTGCTCTTTATTTTCAGCTCCCTTGGTGGGGGAAGGGGGGCTGGGAAAGAAGGTACGTGGGAGGAACTTACTTTTCTGATTCTTCAGACTAGCACAGGTGTCCAGGACACCTTCAGACTATCAGTTCCAAGGGTGCAAGAAAGTCTTGTCTGTTTCCCGCTAGACTAAAAGCTCCAAGAGAGCAGGGATCAGGTCTTCTTTATTCACCATTGTCTACACAGTGCTCAGCACAAGCTGACACTTGTTGGTGCTGGTCAGTGTTTCTGTGATGCATAAATGAATAGGGTGCAGGACTTCAGACTCTGGAGTTGTATGTTACCTGCACCCTGAACCCTTCTTTCTTTTGGCACCAAAAAGATCAAGCTCTTTTTGCCTGCCGTCGACTTACGCAGGGTGAGTAGCATCCTTTTTGCTGTCAAGAATTTGGCTCCTGTCCCAGCCAAGAAGGGGAGGCTTTTATTCTCAGTCTGAAGATTCTTTGTCAGCTCCTCCCTGTTATAAAGCCTTCAGGTGCTTGTGCTTTCTTGGCCACAAGTGAAGAGTCAGTGACTGGATGTAGGGCACAGAGGAACATGGCCTTCCGAACCTACAGGCTGTGGCTGGAGCCCCAGCTCCAACCTAAACAAGCAGAACCCTGCAAGAAACACGAGCAGTTGCCAGGGATAGCCCGCAGGGTGATGGCTGGAGACAACCTGGATCCCTGGCTGACTTTGACAAAAAATGAAAACAAGAACAGACTTTCCAAAGAAGCCTTGGGGGGCGCCTGGCTGCCTCAGTCAGTAGAACATGTGGCTCTTGATCTTGGGGTTGTGAGTTTGAGTCCCATGTTGGGTATAGAGAGTACTTAAAAAAATTAAATCTTTAGGGGCACCTGGGTGGCTCGGTCAGTTAAGTGTCCAGCTTCGGCTCAGGTCATGATCTCACGGTATGTGAGTTTGAGCCCTGTGTCGGGCTCTGTGCTGACAGCTCAGAGCCTGGAGCCTGCTTCAGATTCTGTGTCTCTCTCTCTCTGTCCCCTCCCCTGCTCACATTCTGTCTCTCTTTCTCTTTCAAAAATAAATAGACGTTAAAAAAAATTAAAAATAAATAAAAATAAAATCTTTAAAAAAAAAATAAAGGCCTTTGGCTTTTGCTCTGTGTTTGCAAGTGTACGCGTATAGCTTCATGGGTGGAGAAAGGAGGAATCTGGGAGCCTTGCAGCCTTGGGCAGGCACGAGAGGTGCTGGGCTCGTCCTTCATAGGCCCAGGCAGTGTTGCTGAAAACCTAACAGAACGTGTATTTTCTCATCTCTCTCCAGGTTTCCATTCTATTATGAACTAAAAATAGCATTTGTCGCCTGGCTGCTGTCTCCCTACACAAAAGGCTCCAGCCTCCTATACAGGAAGTTTGTACATCCCACGCTGTCTTCAAAAGAAAAGGTAATTTATGCTGCTAAGCCTTTGTCACTCCTTCCAGCGAGTAAAAAATTTAAAAGTGATAAGTAAAAAGGACAGAGTGTTTTATTGTAGGGGACCCTAGATTGTCCCGTATTTGCCCCCAACAATTTGTTCCTTCTAATCTTCTTTGTAATCTATTTTTTGACATGTTTAGAAATAGTGGTGAAATCCTCAAAAAGATGTTATTTATCATTACTTGCTAAAAAACATTTGCGTAGCTTGCAACAAAAAACAACAAAAGATTTGCTCATAATTCAACTCCCTAAACTGAATTTCCTTCCTTTTATCATGCTCAGCTCCTGTCCTTCTATAGATCTGATTTTTACATAGACTATTAAAAATCACTTTTAAAACTTAACATAGAAAAGTGGAGGCATAAAGAGATTAAATGCCTTGAGCGTGTACCCAGGCAGCTACCAACAGAGACTGGAAGATAATAAATTTCTTGTGCAGGGTTGCTTTATTGTTCAGTGATACAATATGTGTTACCAGTGGAATCCCTGCTGTTTTTTGTAATTATCGGTTGGTAAGTACTAATGAGAACAGTCATAATAATTTGTTCATGCTGTTTACCTTTTGTGTTTATTTTGCATCAAAGTACTTCACAAACATCTTGGCAATGAAAATATAGATTTGTCTAATGTCAGAGATGGGAAAAATAAGACAGGGGAAAATTGCAGGAAAGGGTCAGTAATAAGTAAGAATTCAAGTAAGAATTACAACTTATATCTCTTGAAAAGAAACTTAATTCTAAGCTTCTCATAAGACAACGTCACTGTCTGTAAAATGATTTTTTTGTTTAACATCTCCGCTGAACTTAATTTGCTGGATTTGCTTTCAGTGACTTGCTCTATAGTTTTTTGGTTTTTTTTTTTTAAGGTTTCATACAATAATGCAAAGTCCATTATCCATTACCTCTGCCTCACTAATTTGTTTTGGTAACTTCTTTTTTATGGATAGCAGTCTATTAAACCTTTCTTTAAAATAAAATTTTAAGTGAACCAAAAAAAAAAAAAAAGACCCAAATACCTAAAAACAACAAAAACACTTAATATACATATAATATTTGTGTCTGAGATCTTAAACATGTTTGCACATAAGCCGTTTGTACTTGATCTTGATTCATGATTCATGAACACCACAATACATAGAGATGGATTTCTTCTTTTGACTTCTTGTCTTAGAATAAATTGCCAAGGGTGGGATTATTGAGCCCAATATTGTATCATTCATTAATTATATTACATGACCTTCTAAACTGATTGGGATATGATTCTTAACATAAAATAGGAGCACTGTAGGTGGCTTTGTATATCAATTTCTGTTGTCTCTGAAAGTTGAGTACTTTGGACTTCTCAGGGGAAGCTTTGAGGGAACATGTTAATTGCATGAGCAGACTACTATAGACATTTCTGAGAACGCTTTTAGGAACTAGGATACAGCACTGCCTGTCTCAGAAGGGTGGGTTTTGAGGAATAGGATCTCCCTCTTCCCCTGGTTGTCAAATCCCTACTCTTTCTGTTTCCCTTTCCCCAGATGCTGGGCTCACCCTGAAGCCACCAATCTAATTTCCATTGAAGTGAAGGTGGCTGACTTAAGAGCTGCCAAGAATCCCTACCAGAGTCAGTCAGGGGTCACAATGAAAACTTAGTGTGGTGACTTCCTGGGGAAGCCTTAAACCAGGAATGCACAGGGGTTGACTCACCCACGATATGCCTCAAAGCAAAGGAAATGCACTAATGTGCTGAACTTCAAATGAGCCTGAGGCCAGGTGTCGTTGTGTTGCTGAACTCCGAAATGAGCTACTGTAAGTTACAAAACAGCTGTTCTCCTACAACAGTGATAACAACCCAAACGTAACAAACAGAAAGAAAAAGCCAGCGTTGAAGCAGATCTAAAGTAAACCATTATTTTTGCCCCTGAAGGAGAGAGACTTCAATCCTTTTTCCAACCTCCCTCTTACCCTGGGGATGATGCTGGATGACTTCTCATCTCTGCTTTTATTTCATTATCTGTAAAATGATCTCCCTTATCAACAAAAATAGCACTAGTATCTCTTTCTGTGTCCTAATATCTCCCCTCAATATCCTACATGGAGAGGTATTTGGATATAGTATTTAATAGTTACAGAATAGTAGAATTTTATTTTATTAAAGTTTATTTATTTTGAGAGAGAGAGAGAGAGAGAGAGAGAAAACACGTGCAGGGGAGGGGCAGAGAGAGAGAGGGAGAGAGAGAATCCCAAGCAGGTTCCATGCTGGCAGTGCAAAGCCCAATGCGGGGCTCGATCTCACAAACCATGAGATCATGACCTGAGCCGAAATCAAGAGTCAGACTGACTGAAGTACCCAGGCACTTCTTAAGAATTGTAGAATTTTAGAACTGCAAGGGCCTGATCCCCTTGAGATAGAAAGATGACAGTGGTTCTCACTCCATTGAAACCAGCCACTGTGTTAGATACTTTACTGGAATGATCTCATGTAATCCTCCCCGTGCTCCACCAATTAGGTACTATCACTGTCCTCATTTTTCAGAAGGCTAAATAAACACTTGCCAAAGCCTGACAACCAGTTAGTGGCAGGTCTCAGGTTAGAGGCTTCATTCTTGGCATTCTCTCCACCCTCAGTTCCTTCAGTGTCAATAGGATGGCTGTGTGTGGAATGGCACGCCTGTCCACATCCAGGACCACTGGAGCCTCCCTGGGAGGTTAGAGGGCTTCAGGAACAATCGTAGGGTGTTGCTAGAAGGAAACCTTCCTGGGTCGGTAAATGGCTGTTTTTTCAAAATTCCTTTTTTACTTCCCTGTATCTTTTGTTTCCTTCCTTTCTCCCGTCTACCTTCCCCTCTCTGAACGCACACCCCAAAGTGCCAGTGACTTTTCAGTCCCAGTGAGAATCCGTGATTGGGCAAGCTGCCAAGCCCAGTGTTCAGGAGAAGGGGGAAAGAACAGAGATTTGTTTGAACCTTCCAACTCAGTGTGCCTCCGTTTTTCCTTCAACAGGAAATCGATGATTGCCTGGTCCAAGCAAAAGACCGAAGTTATGATGCCCTTGTGCACTTTGGGAAGCGGGGCTTGAATGTGGCGGCCACAGCAGCTGTGATGGCTGCTTCCAAGGTACTGTGTGGGGCCCTGAGCACTACAACCATGGGAGGATCTCGACCCTGTCAGCATGCCCTGCTTCACCCACACAAATGGAACAGGGCAGGCTCAGGACCAATCAGGGATTCCTCATCTTTTTGGGGGGTCCCTTTGAAAATCTGATGGAAAAAATAGTGAATCTCGCCCCCAGAAAATTATGTGTGCGTGCACACACACACACAAATGATGTATGCGATATTAAGAGTTTCCCAGAGCTCCTGAAACTCATTGTGGGTCCCAGATTAAGAACCTCTGACTTAGTTGGAGCTAAAGCCTGGGAGAAAGAGAAAATGAAAAGGGAGGGAGTGAGTTCTTCTCTACAATTTCCCAGGGTGCACTGGGAGAGTCACCTACACTCAAAATAGCCAGGTGGGGAGACTACCTGAGTGAGTGGGTGGGCTCCAAGCTCATGTGGCCCACCTGACCTGAGGGAAGGAACCCAGGGTCCCAGAGGAGGTGAGTGGTACAGACATGGAGGAGGAAGATGCCTGTAGCAGCCGCAATTAACACTGAAGGAGGTTCAAAGTAAACTCTGGTGTGTGATGTAAGCATCACTTCTCTTTTCCATCCAGCCCCATTCACGTCCTCTGTGTTCCTTCTAGCTTCTTCTCACGTCACGTTCTCCTTGTCATTATGTCCATTTCTCATTGTGTGCTCAGCCCTGAAAAATTCGATTGGTAGACATCTTCCCTCAGAGTAAATTCAGGAGATGGCCTTGTGTTTCCTGGTGACAGTCCCTTACCCCCAGTCCAAATGTGGAGTAGGGGTCTACAGTCGGCTGGGGATGGAGGAGAGGCAGTTATGCTAATGTTTGGGCAGACACACTGACTGGGAAGTGAGTTGTATGAGCAAAGGGAAGCTATATGTCCTAGGTGGTGGCGTGAGGGTTGTAGGCAAGGGGGCAGACTTGTGAAAGGCTTTGGAAGAGGTCAGTTGATACCGACCTTGGTGCTCCATGGGCTCTGAGTGGATGGTGGGATGGAGCATGTTGACAGCCAGGATCAGGGGCCCGAGCTGGGTTTTCTATGTCCTGACCCAAGAGAAGCACAGTAGGAAGAAAGACTTACCCACTGGGGCTGAGCATTTGTTTGAAAAGTACTGTCTACCTGAAGTCAAGGAGTTCTACAGACAAAGGCTGGGAGAAAGAGAAGGGACACCAAAACGGAATGATTCCTATTCAGAGAAGGACCAGCTCCTTCTATAACACAGAACTGTAGTGAGGTGTCCCTCTTAGTCCAATCGTTGCTGGCAAGGTGATGGATCCCAGTGAGTATCTTTGGAGGGGACATTCTGCTGTGGTATCCCAAGGAGATGTGTCAGGATTTACAAAGAGCAGCGAATGCCAAGATCCTTCTATTTGAGATGTAACCATTTTGTGCTTTCCTTTTTTAAGCTGAAAGATAAGAGAACTCTGACTTGCTAAATTCTTAAGTCATCAGGGCAACTTTGCAACACAAAGCTCCAGAAACCTTCTGTCAGTTCCTCTCTCCACCCCATCTCCTCTGCTTCTGAAGCCTGAAGAAAGATGGGTGCTGCTGTTTCCTCAGCTCAGTCATAGAACATAAGTGCGGTATATTTATCAGGTTGGCTCAGTGTGGCTCAGTGTATGGCTCAGCTGTACAACTGCGTGTGTGTAAATTTTATTCCGATGGTAATTCTGTAGGGCCATCCTTTTCCAGGTCTGCCTCAAGCTGGAGCCTCCAGAGTCTTGATACCATCTTGGCGAGCCGCCACCAGCCCCTCAGACCATGCGGGGAACCCCGTGAGCCCAAGCCTCCAGCCGGGCACCTTACAACAACTAAACGTGAAGGAAGCTCCAGACAATCTGAAACTTGCCTCAGGAAATAACCGCTCACTAGTTCTTTCTAGTTGTGCTCAAGTCGTGAGGATGCCCGCTTCCTGTTGAGTTTGTTTCAGATGAGAAAGTTTTCTGCCTTTTGGGGGCTTTGCTTTTCCTCTCTAAATATAAATATCTTAAGGGAGAAAACACATCTTGTCTTCTAAAAATAATGCCCTCTATTTTTGAAACAGATGTGGAATCCAGTCTGGCTGAGGAGTAAATCAGTGGTTTCCACAGCAACAATGGATCGCTCTAGGCAGGGGTCAAAGGATGATGACTCACCAGTGAGTCCAAATCTGGCTTTCATGTCCAAACCACCTGGGAAGCTTTGTTTTTATTTTTTTAATAGATTCTCAGATGTGCTGATTCAGAATCTCAGGCAGTAGGCTCAATCTGTATTTTTAACAAGTTGCCCGGATGATTGTTAAACAGCCAGTTCTGAACAGGTCACTGCCTGAGGCCCCATCCAGAACCAGAAATGCACAGGTGATTAGGGTTAAAACACTTAACTTCTTTAACATTCCTGGGATGCAGATTTGGCTTCTTAGAAGCATTAACCTTGAGAATGAGAAAGTAAGGCGTGTGTGTGTGTGTGTGTGTGTGTGTGTGTGTGTGTGTGTGTGTGAATGTTTCATTTCCTCAAGACTTCATGCCACTTGAGAAATATTATGGTGGGAATACAAATTCTTCTCCCTCTTTGTAATGCTACAAAGAGCCCAGCACAGTGCATTGCACCCAGCTGAGCCCTGAACCACCTTGGTGATAACGGGAATAGAGCAATTTTATGAAAAAAAGATACTTTGCCAAGTCACCCATGACTAGGGTGACCATAAATTTTAATGTCCAAACCAGTCCAGTACGCCTTTCTGGAATAATTACACCAGGAACCCATATACACGAACCCAATCCCAAGCAAACAGGGACCCATGGTCACCCTACTCATGGCTCCATTTTATGACTCCTGGGCCCTACCTTTCTCCTCCCAGAAAATACCCTCAACTCACAAATCAGTTCTCACTCTAAACATCTACTGCGTTTAGGCAGATGGACATGCAAGAGAGTGTGAGGTAACCGAAAGACTGTCTCTTACTTCAGAATAAAAGGAGGCTGGGATCAGGTGACTAGATGAAGGGTCATTTCTCCTCTGTCTTCTGCTTTTTTTTCCCCATCCTTTGAGTGCTCCCCAGGAGGAAAGTGTGGAGCTTAAAAGATCTTTTGGTTACTCTTTCTTTCTTTCTTTCTTTCTTTCTTTCTTTCTTTCTTTCTTTCTAATTAAAGTATAATTGACATGTAAGATTTTATTAGCTTAAGGTGTACAACATGTGGCCACACTTTTAGTTAATACTTCTTGTAATTTTTCTTGTATTTGAGCCCTTTCCTTAAAAAAAAAAAAAAGAAACAGATGTTTACAGGGTTTTTGCATCTTCAGGAGTGAAGAAACTTTTTAAACAGTATTGTACAAATATAAGTTGTTATTAACGTTGATATTTTATTTTAGAACTGGAAAAACGAAAACAACACAATTACACATGGGAAGTTTCTCCTCCAGGACTACTAATCCCCTCCCACCCCCAGTTTTCCCCAGGGTTTCTGTCCCTGGGAAATGTCGATGCATCTTTTCTTTCTATGAAACTGCTCTGTCTCCTTCCTGAGGACACCCTTCTCTAGGACCATCGGTCTAAACATCCCTGCTCTCTGAGTGGGCTCTGAGCCTCAAAGTTGGGTGTTTCCCAGCCAGTAATTTCACTCAGAGGGAAAATTGAGCCCCAGGTTTTTTAAAGACTAGAATTGGAAATCTTTCTCTCTTTTTAAAAATAATGCCCTAGAGGGGCGCCTGGGTGGCTCAGTCGGTTAAGCGTCTGAGTTTTGTTTTTGGCTCCGGTCATGATCACAAGGTCCGTGGGTTTGAGCCCTGCGTGGGGCTCTGCGTTGACAGCATGAAGCCTGCTTGGGATTCTACTCTCCCTCTCTCTCACCCTCCCTTTCTCGTGCTCTCCCTCTCTGTCAAAATAAATCAACCTAAGAAAAATAAAAATAATTCTCTAAAATAAACAAAACACATTCTCACAAGAAAGAGAAACCATGAGGAGAAAAACCAATTGATAAAAAGTTTTGAAACTGTGAGGTGTCCAAGGCCACCTTATTGCTCTTGAACTAGGAAGCACGTATTAGGTCTCTTCCATCTGCCCCGTTCTTAGACCTAGTAAACAAACCTTGCTTTTTACTTGTCCCATAACTTGAAAAATAATGTTGTTTTACTCCCCCTGGAGATCCGATCCTTAGAACAGCTCCTCCAGTTCCACTTCTGCTGTTAAAGTCACCCGTTCAGACACTGCTCCAAGTAGTGCAGTGGATTCTGGGTGCTGTGGATTCGGGGTTCTGCTTCCCCAGATTGTGGGTTTTTCTCCCTAGAATCTAATATTTCCTATTGTATTGTTAGCTTCTGGAGATGAGGGACTCTAGATTCTTTTCCTTTGTTTCTTGCCTAGAAAAAACCAAAATAAAGAACCAGTGCCTACTTGTTTAGCATTCTGCATTCATAGCTACTCATCAAACCTTGTTGATCTGAAGAATAAACGTTTTTAATTCTCTAGTCCCGCTCTGTCCAGTGCGGCTACTTACATTTGAATTAATTACAATTACATAAATTTAAAATTCAGTTTCTCAGTAATATTAGTCCCATTTCCAATCCTCAGCAGCTGTGGTAGCAGGTGGCTGGCACAGATATAGACGGTTTCCAACATCATGGAAGGTTCTCTTGGGCAGCACTGCCCCAAGCCCTCTATGAAACGTCTTGGGTTCTCTTTGCCTTTATTTCCCCCCTTCACCTGCAGTGGCCTGGCTTTGACAGGACCCCTCTCTTACCCACTCAGTACTGTGGGGCCTCCTTAAATGAGGTTCACCAGCCAAATAGGGAGATGGAAACTCAACCTATAGCATCACCCATGGTGTTGCTTTTATTTCTTCTCCTTGGCCCAGTGCTGCTTTCACGCCATGACCTCCATTTCCCCAATCTGCCAGCCAAAACTCAGGCACTTTGCCTGCTGTTATGGTCAACAGCCGCCAAGGGATAGCCAAGCCCCGGTTACAGGATGGCACCTGAACATGGGTACTAGAGCCACAGAGAGACAACTTGTGGTGTTTCCCGCTCATTTTTAAAGTCCCACTCAATTTTGCCTTAAGAATAAAACAAACTCTACGAGATAGTTTTTGGCATAAACAAAAAAAGTCCCCTCCCTATTATCCATCACTGCCTTATCTAAACTTCTTGCTTGAAAAAAATACTGCTTTCAAACCACCATGAAACTTTATTTTTGGAACCAGAAGCTCATTCCCAGAGGCTCATAAAACCAGTGATTTGGAGCTTCTGGCCAGACTGGAGTCGTTTTTTCCTTGCCTTTGTTTTTTGTTTTTTGTTTCTGGCTATCTGTTGAATACTAATTAGGTGCAAACCACCTGTTTACAATTAATCAGAGGGCAGGTATTGATTTTCCTTCTATAAAACTTCCCTGTGTCAGCTCATTCTCAGAAAGCATTTCCAAGGAAGAAGAAAAGACTGCCATCCCCTCCATGTCTCTGTGTCTCACCTCACTGTCACACCCTCGTGTCTGCTCCATCCAGTAGCTGAGGAACACTTTCAAGCCATTGTGTTGGGTTACATCAAGTTGGCCTTCTCTCTTCTGTTTTAGCTAAGGACAGTGTGACATAAAATTAATATTTACACTTCACCATGGCAACCAGTTTTAAACCCCAAGATTATCTAAACTGCTGAACAACCTGCTGAAAAAGTTGGGAAGTATTGCCTGCCGTCTAAGTCTCTCAAACAAATCAGCTTGCACCCGAGCTAAGCTCTCTGCAACTTGTTGAATCAGAACCAAGCAAGGCCTCTTGCCAGTGTGGTTCTACCATGTTCGCCTTCATTATTCAACACCCCATCATCATCCTGGATCCCTCCTCTCCCGTGTTTCTGCTGGGACGACTGTGGCACCTCACTCCACCTGGTAGATGGCTAGAGAGAATAAAACAACAGAAGACACAGTGCCACCAGTCAGCTAAAGAGGAAGGGCCAGGAACTCACACGGATGTCTCCTGCCCCCTCTCTGTCCCAAGTTAACCTGTGGAGGTTGTGTATAGCTGGATGCATCAAGGGTCCAGGTGGGAAGAGAGAAGCCTGCCTGCTTACCTGGTCTTGGAGAGGAGCCTGGTTGAACCTACAAGGTCTGAGAAAGCGTTTTCAAGATCACTTGTGAGCAGGAAGAGCTTCTTCTTGGCTGTGGTGATGTGGCGCCTTCTTAGTCACCTCCTCCTTCCAGACTCTTGTCTCCTGCCAGCTCCCTTCCTCCTCCCCTTGCTCAGCAGTGTTGGGTGGGATTTCTCCAGGGCCTCACTTCGCTCTCTTCTCCCTCCCAGGACCATCTCACCTTCAGCTGTCCCCTGATGCCTGGTTCCCAGATTAGCTTCTCTGCCTGGGACTCCAGTACTGCATTTCTGATTCTCTGCTGAACTTCTCCTCACCTTGTCTCCTTAGTATCTTTACTTAGTATTTTCCTAACTCTGAATCCACCCCTCCTCTTGTGTCCCATCTTTCTGATGACAATGAAATCACCACCCCCTCCAGACCTCCAGGCTCCAGATCTCAGTCATCTTTGGTGCTCTTCCTTCTTCCTACTTACTCTTCAAGTCCTGCCCATTTTACATCTCTTCCCTTTCTCTAGGCCTTCTTCCCCACACCCTTCCTTTTGGCTTGGACTATTGCAGTAGCCACCCAGATAGTCACTGCTGCTCTCCTCCTTTGCCATTTGAGCTCTGATCCTAGCCTTTCTGTCTTGTCCCTCCTTACCTTTCTGGGTCCTCTTGTACTGCACTTACAGCACCACCTTCTGTGCTGTTCTAGAAATAGCACACAGAGTTGCTATTTCTAGACTTTTCTGTTTCCTGCCTCTGCTCTTTTTGGTCCTTCATCTGCCCCTGTCACCCCCTATTTGAAATCCTTTCCACCCTTCAAGGTCAAATGCCACTGTCTCCATGGAAACCTCTTCTGATTCCAGGTGGAACTGTTCTCTTGCTTCTTGGTCCCCACATGGCACTCTGTTGTCATCATTAGAATTCATATCTTTTTTTTTTTATGTTTATTTATGAGAGAGGGAGAGAGACAGAGCATGAGCAAGGGAGGGGCAGAGAGAGAGGGAGACACAGAATCCAAAGCAGGCCACAGGCTCTGAGCTGTCAGCACAGAGCCTGATGCGGGGCTTGAACCCATGAACCGTGATATCGTGACCTGAGCTGAAGTCGTACTGAGCCATTCAGGTGCCCCTAGAATTCATATCTTATCTGCATCCCTAGTAGGTGCTCAGTAAATGTTAAAGGAATGAAGGACTGTCGTACATATTTATAGCTGTCACAGCTTATAGAGCAGTACTCCGCAATACACATGGACTTTGGGGGTAAGCAGGGCCCGATTAAACACCCCAGCTCCCACATTACTGCTGCACCTCTCTGAGCCTCAGCCTCTTCACCTGAAAAATAGGCATGATGCCACAAAACACTCATGAGATGATGGAGATAAAGATTTCAAAGAATGCAGAGCTCATACTAAATGCTTAATAAAGGTTGCCTGTTACTCACTTCTGTATGCTGGTTTGATCTCTGAGGTTGATCATTATTCTGTTGAGCAGAATAAAAGGAACAAGTCAGATGCTGGTGTTGGGAAGCTCTTTACAGTTCAGACTCTTCTGGAGAGGAAACTGAATTTCCCTGTCCTGTGGATCTAGGCTCTCTTCCCGTCTTTTCTCTGTGGTGCGGTAGCGTGAGCACAGGATCTGGTGTTACTTGCACTCTTGTCCCTGGCCTGCCTTGCTGGTGCTGTGTCTCCCTGGGCAAGCCACCCTCCAGCCCTGGGCTTCAGGTCCCTCGTGGCTCTCGGCCCCATTTTCCATACAGTTGTTTCCTCCTCCTCTTCAGCCTCGTGGTGAGTGGGTCCCTGGGGTCAGCTTACAACAGTCAGCATCTGCCCTCCCCCAAGAGAGAAGGAATGTCAAACCCATAGGTTGCTAGAGCAGGCAGGAGCCTTAGATGCCGTCTTTGTAACCCCACCACCACCACTTCTCAGGGGTGGACACTGAGACCCGGATGTTGAATGGCTCACTCAGGGTCATACAGCTGTTAGTGGCCAAGCTGGGCTCAGAGTGAGACTTTCTAGTTCCCAGTCCTGTTTTCCCTGAATCTCTCCAAGCACCCCGGGGCCTCCTCCCAGCCCCACCCCCCCAACACATTGGGCTAACGTTTCCTGACCTTTATTTACTTGGGTTACATCACCAGCCCCTGAGAACACATGGCTGAGTACCTGAGAGATGACTGTCTTGCCACTGAGAATTTTAGAATTGGTCACAGCCCTGGAGACAGTCAAGGTTGTCTACCTCCTCTCGTGACCATTTTATATCAAACATCCCTGGGAATTAAGAAGGTGCATTAATATACAAGAGGCGGCCAGCAAATGCCACCAAAGCAGGCTCCCTCTTTGCCCTGAGGCAGGACTGGGGCAACACTCAAATGCAGGATATAGTACATTCTAGGTGAAGGAATTTGGGTTACAAATACATGTTACCGTAAGATAGAGCTTCTTTAGAGCTTCATCATTTTTATGATAATATGGGCACATGTGCAAATACAACCGTAGCTCCTCTTTTCACCAACAGCTGAACAAATTTGTCTTGTGGATGCGCCCCCCCCCCCCCCGCTCCAGTCCTTTCTCCCCCTCATTGTCCTTTAGCAACATCTCTCCTGTCTTCCGCCTGCACCACCCCCCCTACCCTCGCCCAGGAAGTGGGATCGCTACCACATCAACCTCCCTTCAGGGCCTTTGCCTTTCCAAGGAGGAAGCTTGGACAAGGCAAAGCTTCCAGCTGAGGCTCTGTGGTGGATGTCTATGTGCGAGGACAGGGACATCAGCTGTGTGTGGAGAGTCCTTCCTGGTGACCCCGAAGCCCTATCACCAGAGTGCAGGCCTGGCTCAGATGACCAGGCTGCAGTATTGTTCCCCTTTTGTTCCGGTGCCGCAGCCCTGGCTCCACTCGAGTGTGAGCTCTCGTGTGAGACCTCCGCCGGTGTCAGCCAGCTGCGCTGTCTCCCTCCCTGGAACTTCTGCCTCATGTTTTGTCATCTTTGTCATTTGCTGCCTTGTGTGCATTTGTGTCTTGATGCCCTAGCTAGACTGTGAGCTCCTTGGGAGTAGGGATCACATCATGTTTCATGTTCATCTTTGTTCCTCTGTGGGGCTTCACACAGAGCTTTGTGAACACTCCCTCTGCCTTCGCTCGAATGAGGGAAGGAGGAAGTGAGTGAGTGAGTGAGTGAGTGAGTGAGGTGGTGAAGACAGCATGGCTCTCTTCAATCCTGTTTTGTAGGCTTGGTGCCCATGGCTTTTTTCTTTTCCCATTTGTCAGGTGGCTCGACTCTTTCATTTTGTCTCCTCTTTGGACCTCAGAGAAGGGCAGGTAACCCCGTTGAGAGGTGTGACTAACTCCAAACTGATCCAGTCGGGTAGAGAGGCCAGCAGCGACCTCTGCCCACCAACACATGGTCTGGATCGGAACCAGGTGTTTCTCCTACCGACACCTGCGTGTGTTCGTGTGTGTTAATCCAGAACCAGTCCCACTTCAGCATCCTTCCAGAGCCTCTTTTTCGTGTCAGTTTGGTAGCATCTAACCTGTGATTAACTTACTTGGATTTTTTTTTCTTTGCTTAATGCCTGGAGAACGAGTTGAATTTGATGACTGATGCTATTGGGGGAGAAATCCTCATTCTTTCTCCTTTGTTTGTTAATCTAATTTTATGTCACAATCAAGGCGGCCCATTTTCATCAGCATGTTGATAAGGAGTCTGCTTGGCATTGATGTAGAGCATGTGTAGCTATAGAGGTTAACTGTCAGCGAGGTGGGTACGGAGAAGGAAATACTAACTCTTTCTGAATTACCAGTGGGGAATGTGGTTATGCTGGTGGCTTTGTTATCCATTGCCTGACTCACTAAAACCTGTTGTCTTTATTCTTGTTGTCATTAGTTACAGGCATTCGATATCCATGAAGGCTCTGCTAGAGCCTTCCCCTGTGACTTGGTGTGTCCCCCGGGAAAAGAGGACCTCATCAGGGGCTTGCAGCCAAGCTTAGTTGCTG
Organism: Lynx canadensis; assembly: GCF_007474595.2. Lineage (NCBI taxonomy): Eukaryota > Metazoa > Chordata > Mammalia > Carnivora > Felidae > Lynx > Lynx canadensis. The sequence goes on along the minus strand of NC_044305.1, from coordinate 100,409,224 downwards.
TGTTGCATCTGGGCTTTGTGGGCCCTCATGGCAGGCATCCTATTAGTGGTAAATTATTTTACTCGGAATACCAGATTAGTAAAGGTCTGGGTTTTCCCAGGAACACACCCGTTCCCCTTACTAAGAAAAACATCAAAATGGGCACTTGGCTGGCTCCGTTGGTAGAGCATGTAATTCTTGGTCTCAGAGTTATGAGTTTGAGCCCCACATTGGGGGTAGAGTTTACTTAAAACACACACACACACACACACACACACACACACACTTCTTTTTTAAAAAAGAAGAAAAGGGGCGCCTGGGTGGCGCAGTCGGTTAAGCGTCCGACTTCAGCCAGGTCACGATCTCGCGGTCCGTGAGTTCGAGCCCCGCGTCGGGCTCTGGGCTGATGGCTCAGAGCCTAGAGCCTGTTTCCGATTCTGTGTCTCCCTCTCTCTCTGCCCCTCCGCCGTTCATGCTCTGTCTCTCTCTGTCCCAAAAATAAATAAACGTTGAAAAAAAAAAAATTTAAAAAAAAAAAAAAAAAAAAAAAATAAAAAAGAAGAAAAACATCAAAACATACAGAATTCGGCAGTGTGTTAGCTAAGTGGCTTCCTCATCCCTTACCAACTGGGGGAAAGATTAGAAATTAAAGATCTCAGAAAGTTCAGTGACACAGTTTACCTCTTGAAGTCTAATTTTCTAAGAGTTTTAGCCAGAAAAAAAAAAAAAAGATTGAACAATCAGGAATGGATTACCCTCCCTTGCCTCAAGGCACTTCTGTGGGATTTCTGGGGATTCTAGGAGCACCCTGAAAGAATCACCAGGCCCTGTGTTGACCTGCCCAGAAAGCAGCAAGGTGGGTCTGTTAAAAAACATGTAAATAAGCAACAATAACAAAACTGGGTAGACATGCTTATAATATCTAGGGAATGAAGAGGTCAAGAGTACAACAGATTATATGGTGGTAGGCTGAGAGGTGGGCTGGTAAGGACAGTGCTGACTTGTGACATGACAGCCCTAGGGACAGACTCAGATGTACTTGAAGTAGGCTGACCTTGGTTCATGAAAGGGCCCCCAAATCCTTAGCTTTTCCTATGGCTCATATTCTAAACTGAGTGTTGGCTGGGGAGGAAATTGATACAGGACTTTCAAAACACGGACACATGGGGTGCCTAGGTGGCTCAGTCAGTTGAGCATCTGACTCTTGCTTTCGGTTCAGGTCAAGATCTCACAGTTTGTAAGTTCGAGCCCCACGTTGGGCTCTGTGCTGGCAGTGTGGAGCCTGCTTGGGATTCTCTCTCTCTACCACTGTCTCTCTATGCCCCTCCTGCCCTCTCTCTCAATCTTTCAAAATAAATAAACATTAAAAAAAATTTTAAACACACACACATGTTAAACACACAGAGTTACTGTGGGAGACCCAACAATTATCCTAGAGATTTTCAGCTAATTCTAAAAACCCTTATTTTGGAATTGCAATCAGAGCCAGATAATGAACCACCAAAGAGGGTCACAGATTCTTGAACTTAGAATTTTCCAGTTGGAAGGGAATCTTGTTCAGTGCTTTAATTTCCCAATGAGGTTGCAAAGCTGACAAAGACCAAGGTGACTTGGTCAAGGCCCCTCATAACAGAGTTGAGACAAGGCTCTTGGGGCTAGACAGCTAATATATTGCAGTTTCTGGAGGCACCACTTCTTCCTTCTCTGTTCTAATCTTGTTTTTTGTTTTTTGTTTTTTTTTTTTTTTTAAGTAGTCTCATGTCATTCTGTTTTGGTCTAGATGGCACTTGTCAGCATCATGCAAACCCTATATTTACAATATAGGATCTTCAAGGTGATCTTGGGAAAGTGCTATGAGTGTTTCTAAAAATGAAGTGGTAATGATTCTTAAAGGTAATATATGTTTATGGTATAAAATTCCAAAAGCACAAAAGAGGGCATGCAGTGAAGAGTATGTGTCACTCCTGCCCCCGTCCCCCACTGGTCCAGCTGTTTTAAAAGAAACCCTGTGACCTTTCAGCAGGCACTTTCACAAATGCATTCATTTGGCCATTAACACAGTATAACTGGACCCCCATCCCCTTAGCAGACAAAACTGCAAAGACCTCATCTGTCATTGAATGGGCAGCTCTGAGTGCTGGATGACCAAGGAATATACTTCTCTTTCCACCTGGTCCCCATCTTCACCTACCCAAGTGCTCTAAGGCCAGGTCAAGCATAGTCTCCTCTGGTATGTCTGGCTGCTCCAATGCACACTGTCTGTCCTTTGTGCCCTCCAGCCCTCTGGCCTTTCTCATATACTCCTTGTGGACAGAGCACATGTCCCTATTCAACAGAATGCTCCTTGAGGTATGGGACCCTGGCCGATGCACTGGGGTAGGGGTGGGGATTTCCTGTTACTGCTCTTTACTGAGGAAATTCCTCAATACATGGCTGTATGTTCACTCATTCAACTCCTTGAGCCCTAATGTATGTCAGGTAACATGGCAGACACCGATAAATGAAACAATCTGGAGGGGAAGACAAACCAACAAACAATGCCAATAGTTAAATGTAATTGTGTGAGGTGCTACAAAGAAGTACAGACTTCACTGAAAGCATACGACAGGGAGCGGAGATGGTCAGACAAAACTTCTCTGAGAAGTGCAACCATATTGTATTGAATCTAAAACGCAGTGGTTTGGGGGCACCTGGGTGACTCAGTTGGTTAAGTGTCTGACTGTTGGTCTCAGCTCAGGTCTTGATATTGGGGTTGTCTGTTCAGGACCCACGTTAGACCCCATGTTGGGCTCTGCATTGGGCATGAAGCCTATTTAAAAAAAGAATGGGATAGTTTCTAAGACTATGTAAGATAACATTGTTATCTACCCCTAAAGGAGGAAAATATTGCCAATCAAATTAGGGCTTAATCCTTTTCCACTTAGAATTTTTACTTCTACTTATCAACGTTTATTTATTTTTGGGACAGAGAGAGACAGAGCATGAACGGGGGAGGGGCCGAGAGAGAGGGAGACACAGAATCGGAAACAGGCTCCAGGCTCTGAGCAGTCAGCACAGAGCCCGACGCGGGGCTCGAACTCACGGACCGCGAGATCGTGACCTGGCTGAAGTCGGACGCTTAACCGACTGCGCCACCCAGGCGCCCCTACTTCTACTTATCAAAAGGACCCTTTTAGACTTGTTTAGACATAGATTTTTGTGTGTATCACTTTGCACATACATTAAAAGGAGCACATAAGCACAATAAATTGATTGAATTTCTTCCTAACCTCGATTTTTCAGTTTCTGAGTCTCACTCTTCTGAATCACTTTTCAACTGAGCTCGTCAGTGTCTGTTTATGACCATGCTGTATCACGCTCCACCTTCCAGAGCGTTGGTAATACACAGCTGGCTGCTGTCTCTGGGATTTTCATCCATGCCGCTGATAACCATTCTGCCAGTGTGGATGCTGCCACTTTCTTGATCTTACCAGAGGTGTAAATGGAGTGTGTTTTAGACAACCTGGACTCATATTTCTTCTGTGGGTGGTTCTGAATGGTTTCAATTCAGTTCAGTTGTCCATTCATGCCATGGGGATGACAACCAAATGCATTCATGTGTAGGCAATGACAATGATGTCAAGGCAACAACAATTTTAAGACCCACCTCAATTTCAGAGATGAAAAAATATATGTCTTGAAATAGATGAAGATCATTCACAAGAAGTCTAGGAGTAAGCGGGTACTGTCATTATTCTGGTGAGTCAGAGATGTCAGGGCTCTAAATGGATGTCTCTGTGAGTCACCTAGTCACAAGATGGCAGTTCCACCACAGTCAAAGGCAGGAGACAAGGAGCAGGTTCAGGCCTTTCTCCTGCATATTGGTAAAAGAAATGCCTTTCCCAGAAATCCCTTAGCAAATTTCCCTTACCTCCCATTGGCCAGAATTGAACCACATAGCCATCCATAGCTACAAGGGAGATTGGGAAATCTGTTTTTTTTCTTTTTTTCATCGTGTCAAGAATGGGGTTGGGAGTGACTTTTGGATGGTCAACTAACAGTATATCCCAGTGTGGTCAAATTCGTTGGAGATACAGTGAGTTAACCTGAAACAGTATAGGACTCTTTAAAGGCTTTAATGTGGTGATGTGGCTCATTGAATTATGGAGAATGTGGTTTTAAGCTTTAACAAACTTAGGGGATCCATATTTATATTCCCAAATAAGGAACCCAGTTTTGCAGAGTACCAGTGAACAATTCTTGATTGTTCCCAGAATAATAAAATGGACGTTCTCCAGAGCAGAGCCAAAGTGGCAGGGTGGATTGGGGTTTGTGGAAAATGAATGGAAATGAGGTTTTGAGAGGAGACGGAGACGGGCTGAGAGGTTTACAAATGAGAGAGCCATATGAATTCTAACCACCTCAGAATGTTTTGACAGATAAAGGCTAATTTGTTTTCAAGATCCTTGTGCCCATGCTGCTATGATTTCGTCTGAGTCAGGACTGTGTTGATACAGAGCTATTATTATCCCCTTTTCTTTGCTAACCTCTGCCACTTCCAGTCTTCATGATGTTAGTGATATTGGGGCTAGGCTGGCTTGGCTTCTGGGAGTGGACTCGAGTGCCTTGCTGAAAAGGACATGTATGGTGCCTGTTGCTGCTTGCTCTCGGATACATTGCTGAACATTGGCAGGAGCTGGCAGGCACATTGATGGACTTAGTCCCTGACCATTTATTTGGGCTTGTGCTCGTGAAGCCCCTCCTTGTCCTTTTGGCCGGATGTGGTCTTTTTATTTTTTATTTCAACAGCAACTCGTGTGTCTCAGGCAGCATATCATCCTCATGCTCATCGTCACCACCATCATCACCATCATCATAGTTGGCATCTTTTGAACGTTTACCATGCATTGGACTTTATACTATCGTATGGACATAATCTCATGTAATCCTCACTATATCTTGCCATGTGGATGCTCCTTAGCAGAGGAGAATATTGAGGTGGAGAAAGGTTAAGGTCACCCAGCTCTTAGTGATAGGACTGTAATTTGACTCTAGGTCTGACTCCAGAACCATTGCTCTTAATTGTCACTTTGTGGAGCTTCAGGTGTGGCACAAGCTGTGTGGTTATTTGTACATTTGCCTTTTTACATTTTGTCAGAAATCGAACTCTATTTTTGGTATTTCCTAATAACACCTAGCATAGTGTCTTGCCCAGAGAACATCCTTGATAAATAATTGTTGAACAAAAGTGACTGAATGGGAGGACGACTGAAAGTGAACCACTGGGTAGCCTTTCTGAATGTGAACCTGACACTGAATTACTCCATTGTCATTGTTAATATTTCCTGCCTCTTTTCAGAACTCATTTTTGTTCCTTAGCCCTCTCATTTCTAAAAAAAATTTTTTAATGTTCATTTATTTTTTAGATTGGGGGAAAGGGCAGACAGAGCAGGAGACACAGAATTTGAAGCAGGCTCCAGGCTCTGAGCTGTCAGCACAGAGCCCAACGTGGGGCTCGAACTCATGGATCACGAAATCACGACCTGAGCTGAAGTCAGACACTTTAACCATCTGAGCCACCCAGGCGCCCCTCTAAATTCTAGATGTCACCTTAAGTGCTTCTGAGTTAAATAATCATAGATCATTGGCTGATAGCTTTGGAGGGGATTATACTGGGCAGCTAGTCTCACCTCATTTTCATGGCACAGACCACCCAGCTGTTAATGTCTAGAAGGTGAGGCCTCAGACCCCTTGGCCATCATCAGACATCAGAGGGGTGTCTGAGGGTGATTTCCATCTCTTTTTTTTTTTTTTAACATAAAACACTCCTTTGTCTGGATTTATAATTCTGATCGTATATATCTGATCATTTAAATAGTTTTCTTTTTGCTCTTAGTTTCCTAGAGACGTTTTTAGATCTTTGGTATGTTGAGAACTTATCTTTTTCATATTTTAATGCATCTTTGTTTTATTCTGACATTTCTTCTAGACCTGTCTGCAAGCTCCTTTTGTTTTCCCCCTTCCCTCTAACTAACTCATTCTGCATTTGCGTTTGCTCCTTTATCTAACTGGCCCCTTGACTAGTCACTTCTATGAACTGCGGTGCTTTGCTGGCCATTTTCATTGTTTTTTTTTTTTTTTTTTTTTTTCCTTAAGTAAAATGAAAAAAGTCCTCCAACCCCTTTGCCATGTTGTGGCCCTTGTTTGTTTTATTAAACCCACCCCCAACCCAGAGCCCTCTTGTTGGCTGTTCCCACCTATTTTGTGCTGATTTGTTGGTTCTATTATATCTGTTGTGTCTTACTGTTCCCAAGTAGTCCAGCCCTCTAGGACCACTTTCCCTTCATTATCCTAATAAAATACCTCCTCCGCTGTCCTCTGCTGTCCCGTGTACCTGTGGGAAGTCTGCACGCCCTCCAGTATTTCTGAAGATGCCCAACTTCATTGATTTGCTTGGTGGTTACTTGCCTGTCACCTTTTGCTCAAATCCCAACCCAATTCTCAATTAACCCCAGTCTCCTACCAGCCCCCAGCCCCCTCTCAAGTTCCTTCTCCTCCAAACACAAGGTCCCTCTCCAGCCTCGAGGCACCCCTAAGGCGATGCCCCCTCCCTGAGCCTTCATTATGATCCTTTTCACTGTGACACAGATTCTCTCATCCAGACAGCAAGGACCTTCCCTTTCATAAAAGTATAATGGATTGATCTCCCGCTTTCCTAAACAAAAGAACAGTTTTCCCCTGAGATGAATTCTGTGACTCTCTCAGAATATGAAATGGTTACAGTCAGCAGGTTTTTTTTTTTTTTTTTAATGTCATGTTTTTTCTTTCCTGATTCATTACCTTTTGGGTATTTTATGAAGCTCAAATGCAAGAGTGGGAACAAATGTGCCTCATAAACAGTAACATGAACAGATAAAAGAAGTTGCTGTTGTCATACATTTTTTAAAAATACCGGCTGATTTTTATTTCCTTTGAAAAGTGTAAGGACTGAGCACATTGATTATTAGGTTTTGTTTTTTCTGACCAGATTCTTGTGTACTGGAAACTGAGCAAAAATGTGGCTATGTAGGGACTTTTATTTATGTGAAGCCAGAGAAGCAGCAGACAGCCCCTCAAGAGTAGGAACTGTAGGTCGCAGTCATTTCCTCCGCCCTGGGTCTGTTTGTGGCTCTAGCTCATCATGCGATGTGGGCATCTGAAGGAGAAGGAGGGGCGCCTGGGTGGCTCAGTCGGTTAAGCGTCTGACTTCGGCTCAGGCCATGATCCCGTGGTCCATGAGTTCGAGCCCCCCATCGAGCTCTGTGCTGACAGCTCAGAGCCTGGAGCCTGCTTTGGCTTCTGTGTCTCCCTCTCTCTGCCCTTCTCCCCTCGCCCTCCCCCCCCAACCCCCCCGCCACGCTCTGTCTCTCTCTCCTTCAAAAATAAACATTAAAAAAAAAATTTAAAAATGAAGGAGAAGGAGCCGGGAGCCAGAGGCACGATGGCTGAGACCCACAGGAGGCCCTGGAATATTCCAGGCCTTGCTCCTCTCAGTGTTTCCAGCCAGTACACCAGGCACCTGCCCCTCTGCAGAGTCCTTCCAGGTCTTGAGTTTCACCTTGCCGACTGTCAGAACTTCCTCTTGGCCTTTGTTGTGTCTGCACTCCCCCCACCCCCACTACTGCCTATGGTCTGTGGGGCAGGCCTCTGACGTGTGCCCCCTTCCTGTGTTGTATCCAGGGACAGGGTGCCTTATCGGAGAGACTCCGGAGCTTCAGCATGCAGGACCTCACCACCATCCGGGGTGACGGTGCCCCTGCCCCCTCCAGCCCCCCCCCACAGGGGTCTGGGCGAGCCAGCGGCAAACATGGCCAGCCTAAGATGTCCAGGAGTGCTTCTGAGAGCGCCGGCAGCTCAGGTAGGTATCATTTCACTTTCCATCTTTTCCAGTTCACAGGCCTTGCTTTCACGGAGAGAGGCCCCATCCACCATGTGGCACGTAACCCGGAGTAGCCATCAACACAGATGTCCATCAGATCGTGCCAGGACAGCCAAGAGGCAGAGCACCATTCTGGCCAGGATGCGAGGCTGGCCTGGGGACTCTGACAGGGGCCAGGGTTAGGCCTCCTGCATCAAAGGGTTCTGCCTCTTCTATCTGATTATTGAAGGGCTGGGGGTGGGTGGAGAATAGTGTGTGAACCAAGCCTGGAGGCAACAGGCACACCTGGACGTGGGCCAAGACAGCTTTCTCTGTTCTCTTCCTCTCCGACCTTATACTCCTAGGAGGGCTTACCTGTCTTGACTACCTGAGTGTCTCCTCCTGCCCAACCAGGGCTTGTGGCTCCTGTGGTTCCTTTTCCCTGCATGAATGTTTCCTGTCACTCTACCATCTGCTCCCATCCCTGTGCCCCCATTCACCATGCACACCCTCAGTCCCTACATGCCAAAGACCACACTAGCTCTGAGATCTAACTCCTGCAGAGGCCACAGCTTTATGGAAAACATACCTCTGTCCCTGATGTCTACCTCTGGTTGTCAAGTGCCTGGCATCAGGTTCCCTGTATTAGGCTTGACCTGGGGACCTTGTTAGACATGCAGAGTCCTGGGCCCATCCCCAGAGGATTCAGTAAATCTGGGATGAGACCCATATATGGTGGTGTTGAGGTGCAGCCCCCTTTGGGACCCACTGATGTCTGATCCATTAGTGGGTTTCAGGCTTATGGAGGGTAGGGGCATAGATTAGGGGCGAGGGAGCTGGGCCAGGACTCATATTTTCCCAGGCCATTCCTTGGAGAGATTCCAGGGACCTTGGCTCTCAGGAGCTGAGCACTGCTGCTGCCAGCAGAGGGTTAACAGTGAAAGGGGTATAGGGCACAGTTCTGGATCGCCACCTCTGCTCCTCACCCTTGGCGGAACATTGAGCCTCGAGGATGGGAACTGGACCACCCTTTTGGAGTCTCTGGCTGTGACATGTACCTGGTGGCTGCCCTGCTCTTAAACACAGAAACAGGGACATGTGAGTCCCCTGGACCCTGATCCCGTGCTGTGAGGTGCACCCTGCAGGGGGCATCTTGACCCGGAGCCTCGAAGACCCCACCTGGCTTTTAGGGGTCTTGGACAGGGATGGGAAAGAAGGAGTCCTGTGGCCGCCCTGGGAATAATGGCTCATATTCCCTGCCAGGGAAGGGAGACCAGCAGGCCAGGTGTCCATCAGTTTCCTCCTGGGTGTTCCCGCTCATCAGAACACCCCACTTCACCCTGGCCCCAGGTTTGAACATTGTGGCTTCTCTCTGAGGGGAGATGTTTTAACTCTGGCAAGGTTGGAAAGGTAGACGCTTGGCTGTAAGGGTGAGGATCACCTCACGGAGGGGCTATCTCCTGAGTGAACTCTCCCTCAGGAGAATTTAGAATGCAATCCCAAAAGTCCAGGCAGGAAGAGACCTCAGGGATCATTCAGTCTAATCCTCAGATGTTACCAATAAAGAGACCAAGGCCCAGGGAAGGGAACTGTCACCAGGGTCACCCATGGACTGGCATTCTCCTGTGGCCTCCTTACTCCTGGGATGGTGCTCTCTGCACACCCCTTGACCATCTAGGTTTCCTTGAGCATCTACAACTTCTGATCTGTTGGGCACTGTTTCAGGAATAGAAACGTGAAATGGAATTAGGTATCACCTCCACCTTTGGTCAGCTCCTTGGCCACAGAGCCTCAAATGAAAACTGTTATTTGGAAGAAAAACAGGCCCCAATTCTGTGAGGCTTAAAGGGTAGAGCAAGAACCAGTGAGATAAAATTGGGTAAAGTTCTAAGAGGGTAGCTGCTTACTAGCTGTGTGACCTGGGCATGCTCTTGCCCTCTCTGAACCTCAGATTCCTTATCTGTTCACAAGGAATGACAATACCTACTTGTAGGACTGTTGTGAGGATTTGAATAAAATAATCCACGTAAACGTGCTTAGGATCATGCCCGCAGTCTACGTAGTAGCTGGTACTGTTGTTCCTGTTGTTATCTAACTCACCTATGAAAGCACTTTCTCATATGAAAGTGTCCAAGAGAGAAGTAGGCTGCCTTGTGAGGTAGTAAGGTCCCTGACATTGGAAGGGCCCGAACCAAAGTTGAATGGTCACGCACCGGGGCTCTAGGGAGGTCTTCCTGCTTTGGCCAGCAAGTGGGGCCCAGGTGGCTCCACAGTCCCTTTCCCTCTGTGATTCTGTGTTGTCATTATAAAGTGAACCAAGTGGAAGAAGTAGGCTCAGAGAGGTCATGCACTGTGCCAAGGCCACACAGGACCAGAATCCAGGCCTCCTGCCCAGACCTCCTCCTGGTGGATTATTTAGGGCAGCCTCAGAACTGGGAACTGGTGAGGTCTGAAGGCGATGGGAAGTGTCTCCTGGGCTTTGAACATTTTCCCAGACCAGCACTGAGTAGAAACGGTTTGGGATGCTTTGTTTTGGCGCTGGCCCTGCAGCCTTCCATTGGCAGTGATGCCCTCTGCCAGTGGAGCAGCGAGCCTGTGGGGTCACCCTGGATGCAGGTGAGCAGGTAGAGTTCGTGGAGAACCAGAGAACCTGCTGTGCTGCAACATGACCCTGCGCTGCCCCCTGCTCACCCTGGGCCACAGCTCCTGTGATTCCAGGGGGCAGAGAAGGGAGGTGCTGACCCAGCAGGGAGGGCGGGGACCATGTGGCGCTCACTCCAGCTGTTCTGGGACCTAAAATAAAAGTCCTCTCAGAACGAAAGACGGGTGAAAGATGACCCAGGACCTGGGCATGGGTGGGGCAAAAGCACCCAGATCAGAGGCTCTGGGGCAGTTGGGGGTCCATGTGCCTGGCAGAAAGTCTGACAAAGGAGACCCAGCTGCAAGGGTTTGTATGCCCTCCCTACCCGCTATGTGGGCCTTGGACACTGGGCGCGGTGAGGTAGGGCCTGAGTCTGGGCTTCCATCCTGGCAGGGCGACAGCAGGCCTGTGCAGAGCAGTGCAGGTGAGGCACATGTTGCCAAGCAGCTACCACGTTTGTCCCCACTGAGCCTATGTTCGGCCTCCGAACCTTTCTCAGAATGACACCCCAGGTGGTCACTCCCGGGGAATTTGACCTTGGCATGGAAGATGAGCCCTGTTCCCTTCAGCTTTCTCCTCTGGAAAACGGGTACCGTAGTCCCTACTCAGCCTGTGTCTTGGGCTTGTGAGGAGAGCAAACAAGAGAATTTGCAAACCCTGGACAGGTGGCAGTTGTTGAAGGCAGTCTGGGGGTGGACAGGTCAGAGGTGGTGGCTGGACCCCAGCAAGCTGTATGGCAGCAGTGGTTTAAATGTACATACAATGTACAATACGTTCTTGAAACCATGATGCTAGTGAAAAAATGTACAAAACAGTGAGATATAATGTAACAATATATGTAAAATAAAAATACATGCCCATGGTGTAAAATAACAATATGGAATTTGCAGAAACATATCGCCCTCCCTACAGAATCTTAGACACCATTTATTGGAAGTCTGGCATTGAACCCCAGGAAGAGTGGAGGTGGTGTTAAAAGGATGATCCATGCGTCCCATGAACTTGGAGACACTCAGTCAACTTGTATTTAGTAAGCACCTACTGTATACCAAGGCCCACATGTGCACCAAGACCAGTGGAGTGTACAAGGCAACAGTCACTTAGGCCTTTGACCGAATGACTGATACCAAGCAATCTGGGGAGTCAGAGGTCAGTCTGAGAAGGGTTTCTGGAAATCCTTCTGAACTGGAAGGCATAGAGTGGAGGGGTGTGTAAGCAGGTGCGGTTAGAATTATTTCTCAGAGGATATAAGGACTGACCTGTGTGGGCCGGGCAAGGGCATTTTCTAGCACCCGAGGGGAAGCTGAGTCTAGAATGATCTCCTCCCCCACCTTGGTGTCTCTACAGAGACCCGCATTCCCAGGGCCCTTATATTGAACATACTGGAATCCCCACACCTCACTGGGGCCTCCCTGTTTGCTGGGGCTGGTTCCCATTGAGTAAGGGGTGTCACTGATGATGTCCCCCATCCCCACAGTGTGTACCTGCTGCTCTACCTGCAGGACCCGGAAAGGTGAGTAAGCAGCCAGCCTCTGTGCAGCGTGCTGGACTCTCGCCTCAGGAGGAGGTTCTAACCATAAGCTGGCGCCTGACCTTGGGGCTCCCTTTCAGCTGCATAGTCTTGGGCGGCGGTGGGGGGGGTGGCAGGAGTCAGGAGGTCAACCCCCTGAAATGACAAACCTGTGTTATCTTACAGTGTCTGCAGGCTAGGAATTCAGGAGCCTCTTAACCTGGTGGTTTGGCTCAGGGTCTGTGAACAGGCGTAGTCAAGATGTCGGCCGGAGCTGCAGTCACATAAAGGCTTGACTGGGCCTGGAGGATCCACTTCTAAGATAGCTCTCTTGTGGCTACTGGCTGCAGACTCAGGTCCTCTTACCACATGGGTCTCTCTGGGGCTGCTTGAGTGTCCTTACGACATGGCAGCTGGCTTCACCCAGAGTGAGTGATCCAACAGAGAGAGGGCATGCAGGAAGCCACGGTATCTTTTAGGACCTAGTTTTTGAAGTCACCTCTGCCTTCTTCTGTTTGTTGGAAGTGAGTCATTAGGTCCAGCCCATGCTCAAAGGGAGGGGAATTAATCTCCACATGAAGGGAGGAGTATCAAAAAATGTGTGGAGATATTTTAAAACTGCCACAGAGTCATATTTCCTTGTGCTGTGGGTGATGAGGACACAGGAACTTACCCAGGTCCTCTGAAGCGATGAAGCCTTGTAGTTCCAGGGGTTTTGGTCCAGGTGCAGCCAAGGGAGCCCTGGTCCTGCTTTGCCACTTACTAGCTCTGTAACTGTGCGTGAACCACCTAACCAACCTGAGCCTCGGTTTCCACAACTTAAAGTAGAGATAAAGGTCCTGCTTCCCCACCTCACTGCGTGGTTGTGAAAATGTCTGTGAAAAGGCTTTTTATTATAGCTGGGAGCAGCCAGAAAGCCTCCGGGAGAGGGGATGAGCCTGGGGTCTCCCGGTGCGGCTGCCCTCCCTGTGAGCGAACTATGGCTTGGTGCAGCCATGGCCGGCCGCCCGCGGTCGGCCGTGTTCTCTCCTGCCCTGCTCCTGCTGCTTCCCTAACCTTGACTAGATACGTGAGGGACTGGGGATGGTGCTGGACAGACCCAGCTCCCCCTTCACCTGCCATGGAGGGCGCCCCTCCACGGAGGGCGCCCCTCCACGGAGAATCTGCCTTTGGCTCTGAAGGCAAAAGGCCACCCCATCTGCAGCTGCTGGCTGGCATGGGGGGGGGGCGGTAGGGGGGAGGAGGCAGGCACGGCACCCACCACTGCCTGTGCAACTAGCACTGGGGCTGCAGAGGCATGGCCGTGTCTCCTGCAGTGGTGGGAGTAGAGGACATGAGCTGCATTTAAGAAGTGTCCTCTTTCCCCTTCATTTCTTCATTTGTAAGGCTTCTCGACACTAAGGCTTTTAAAAGTCTATATAAGACCTGGGGGTTTTGGAGACCATAAACCCAATGAGAACCGACTGTCAAAGGAGTTCTGAGCAGGGCGACAGTGGAGACCAGTGTGCTAACCTGGCTCTAACTCTGACCAGCTCTGTGTCCCTCAGGGGCCTCCTGGTCCACATCAGATACAGAGGGATGTATATGTATATGTATATGTATATGTATACGTATATGTGTATGTATATATACACATGTATATGGCTCAAATGATTATGTCGTACACCTAAACCTAACACGATGTCATGTTATATCTCAGTTTTCAAAAGGAAGAAACAAACGGAGGGGCTGCATTCCAGTGCTAGAGGCTAATGCTTGGACCTGGTGGACCTACTGGTTGTTGGGGAACAACCTCGAGCGGGGTCCCAGAGGCCTCAGGCGACTGTGGTTATTTCTAACTATTGACCAGTTTTGAGTTTGTAAATTCCTCGAGCCATTCTGAAAGCCTCTAGTTCTGGGATATTACCACCTGGAGGACCAGGGAGACTACAGCTGCCTTCCCCTCCACTCTTTCCTCATGGGACTGCTCTGCGCTGTTCCCTGGGAAGCCCTCACCTCTTGTGACCCCTGACGGTTTCCAAATCAGAGGCTGTGTTTCCAGTGCATTTAAATAGAATTGCAGTTGACTGTAGGCATTTGAGTTTGTTCTCCCCAGGAGCTGTGAGGATGGGGTGTTGGGGAGTGGGCAGCAGGCGGGGCTGGGTGGGGGCCTTGGGCTGGGGTGGCCCTGCTCAGAGCTGTGATCTGGGAGCCTTTGCTCCAGCCCTCCCTCTCTCAGGCCCTCTTAACACCCAGTGCCCTGGAGTTGTCCCCCACTTCCCAGTCTCCCTAAGGTCTGCTTGCAAGACCAGCTTCGTCCGTCTGTGAGAGTGGGAAAGTCCCTCAGCTCTTCAGGGCTCGGTCCCCTCCTCCATAAAGTGTGGCCATCTCTGCAAGTGATGGGTGCCCGGTGTGAGGTGTCAGCAAATGGTGTTGGGGGACTGGAGGCCAGCTCTCCGGCAATGATGCTGTGGGAGAGGGTTTCAGGGGGTCACAGACACTTTGGTCACAGAGCCCCTCCTGGTCCCTTGAGATGATTTTCATCTGTGCATCTCAGAGCCCACAAGAACATTCTCTTCCCACTTCAGCTCCATTTCTGCCCTTCTGTCAGCCATTTCCCTGTTGTTTCCTGCACGGGTCTCTTTCTATTAATCTCTCTCCTTCCCGCCCGACAGCTCTTTCCTGTCCCTTTTCTCCCTACCTGCCCTGATGTAATGTAGAACTGAAGTTTGTATTACTGCTTGGAGTTAGTCATAAAGATGGGTTTTTTTCCCTTTAAAATAGAAAAATCAAGTGTGTGGGGCCTCATTTTAAAAAAGCAAAGTCATGCCTTGTATTCCTCCTACTGAAAGAGAGAGAGAATTGCATTTTCCCAGAGTGGCCCCAGGCAGTACGTTTCCTCAGACAGCAGCAGTGGCTGTGTGAGGTTTAGAGTGTGGGAAACGAGTGAGTGTATGTCTGTGCGTGGATCTGTGCGTATGCACGCACGCTCGCACGTGTGTGTGAGTCTTCTCCCCAGAGACCCTTCCCTAACAGAATATTGTTTTCTTTCTCCTCGGTGGCTGTCGGGGACGCGGATGTAAGTGTTCCAGACGGGTGTGCCCTCCTTCAACACGTTTGCTGACTTCCATTAATGGCTCCCACTAACGTGTGCTGTGTGGGATGTGTTTGCTAACCTGGTGGTTAACAATCTGGGGGTGTTTTGGCACTATGGGGGTGGGGAAGCCTTGGGCTCCGTGCATACACATCTACTCAGGCCTCCAAGGGCTCTGAGACTCAGCCAGTTTCTTCCTCGCCCCCTGCCCCCGCCCCCCGCCCCCGGCAGAGAGCAGATGTGGAGCTGCGTGCCAGCCCGCTGTGGTCCTGCTGACACGTTCACTCTTATCGAACGTCAGGCAAGGCCGCGGAAAGCAGCAGGGACTCCTGTCCTTTCCTAGAGGCTGCCCAGCCTTGGGCACCAGGGTGGCAGCTTTGCAGGCTCAAGGTCTTGGCTGCCATCACCTGAGGTTTAGAGGTGGTTGCTGTGGCCATGAACTTCAGTGAGAGTCACTCCCCACACAGGTTGTCTCTGGGTCTTAAGGAGTGGATAGCAACAGCACAGGGAAAGCCCTGGACCAAAATTTGGAGGGAACCCCATGTGCAGAGGCACAGACTCCAACCAGTCCCCAGGCCCACACCCAGGATGCAGTTTCGTGTCGAGGCAGACCTGGCCAGGCTGCTTCTGCGGTTTCTGTCCTGGTCTGAGGCCTTTTGGCCCTGGGTGGGCCTGTTTCTTTTTCCTCCTGTCAGGCAAGAGGTATCTGTGTCCTGAAGGAATTTCTCTGTGGATGGGTGTCAAGGTCTGACTGGGGATGAGACCTAAGCTCTCAGATGATGCCTGTATTCCACCTGCTTTAGTGGATGGGCAGCCACTGGGTGCCCAGCCCTGCATCCGTGTTCAGAGGCACCGAGGATCAGCCACGGTCCCCAAAGCTCAAGATGCTTTCTGTCAGGCTGAGGCAGACAGAATGAGGCCGATACGAGAACCCGGGCACGCCACGCAAGTCACGTGGTACAGATGCCACGTGCAGTTGTGGTCGCAGGGTGAGGAGGCCAGGGAGGGCTCCCTGGAGTTGCCAGCCTTCATGTTCAACAGAGTCCTGAGGGTGCAGCTGATTTGGGCAAGGGAAGAAGGGCCCAGAGGACAACCTGACCCCACCCCACCCCCCAGGCTGGGGGATGCACAGAGCAAAATAATCAAAGGAAGGTTAACAAGCTCCATCTTGGCCCTTACCAAGGAGCTGTCAGAGCAGGGCATTCCCAGCCTACAGTTCTGCTTTGCAATTTGTGGTGAAGACAAACGAGCAACCGAGCTCTCATGCTGCCTCCTGCTGGCTGTTGGGAATACAGCAGCAGTACCTGGAAAACCTGCCGGAGATAAAGGTCTGTTGTGAGTTTTGCTTCACCCACACCTGGTGCTCATATAGTCGAGTGACTTGTGTGTTGATGGAGAGAACACATTGATGGCTGTGTGTTCCAGGAGCAGGGTGTTCCCGAGCAGGGTGTTCCAGAAAGAGGTCCGTTTTTTTTTGTTTTTCTCCTGCAGGCCTTAGGGCTGTTGACCGGATGATCTGAGGGCCCCATACATCTGCAGTCTGTGATTCTAGGTAAAAACAATATATGAAACCTAGAAAGATATGTCTTTGAGCGTCAGATAAGCCAGGTATGGGCAGGAAATATTTTATATCTCGGCTTAAATAGGAGGACGTGGAATATGCTTAAGGATTGAACATTTAAAAAAAACCTGTGCATTCCATGACATGAATTAATTCTGGAGTTTTTCCTGTGGATTTAGCCAAGGCAGATTAAAACAGGAATCTTGCTGTCATTCTGGAGGGAAGGGTATTCCTAGATTCTCTTTCCACTAGGCTTCTTTGTTTCTTTAGGACTTGGCCTTTGAAATGAACCATCTACATAACTTCACTTAAGGTTCTCTGTTAAGGCTTCCTGGCATTTGACATCCTGTCTTGAAGAACACGTGAGCTGAGTATGCAGTTGTAATGCACTGTCAACATGGCTCGTCTGTGTAAGAGAGGGAGCTCTAGTCCCCTCTTCAGATCACCGCACTGATCCGTTCTAGAGGGGATTCTTCCCCTGAGCACTCTTTGGTGTGGCGTCACATGTCCAAGCTGCAGGGTTTGACACCTCTCAGTTAAGGTAGCATCTTCCTTGTCCCAGGGCAGCGGTGCCCCCACCTCCCTTGGCAGCTTATCGGTTCTGCTCACCAGCTTATCAGGTTCCGGAGCCTGTGCTTGTTCCTGTGCACAGTGCCTGCCAGTCTCCAGTTGGAACCTCACAGTCCTGGACCAGCCTGCAGGGAGGCCCGGGGGATACTGGCTGCTTCTTCAGACACGGGGACCTCGGCTGTCCTAACAGGCGTGGCTCGTCATGCTGTGTGCCTAACCTTGCCCTTGCCTGCCCTTCCTGGCTCCTTTCTCCGCTGATCCCTCCCTGCTGTACTTTGTCTCCTTTGTATAGATTGTAAATGGACATTAAGTGGTTGAGGGAGATGTGAATGAGGGTGGTGTGAAGGCCTGGGAGCCCCACGAGGTCCAAAACCCGTTGGCATTTTCGGATGAGGAGGAGGAAGATCTGCTGGATTTCATGTACAAGTATAAGGCGCCTCGAAAGACGGAGTTCCCCCTGGAGGTACACGGTGTCTGGGGCTGTGTGGTGGAGCATGTGTTTGCACAAGGGCCTTTCCCTGGAGACCTGGGGGGCCCAGGAGTGGCATCCCTTGGGGCACCCAGCACCTCCCGAGCGCCTGGGGTAGGAAGATCTCTCCCCATCAAACAAACAGGACAGACCACTAGGTAGCATCCAGAGACTGGCCGAGGGGTGAAAAAGACTCTGCTCATTTTATTTAGAAATAGGAGAGGTGATCTAGCATTTAGAATAAGATTTAAAAATTTACAACTACTGGGACTCCTGGGTGGCTCAGTCGGTTGGGCATCCCACTTCGGCTCAGGTCATGATCTCACAGTTCGTGGGTTCGAGCCCCGTGTTGGGCTCCGTGCTGACAGCTCAGATCCTGGAACCTGCTTCAGATTCCCTCTCTCTCTCCCTGCCCGGCTCCTACTGTGTGTGTGTGTGTGTGTGTGTGTGTGTGTGTGTCTTGAAAATAAAAAAACATTAAAAAACTTTTTAATAAAAATTTTAAGAAATCAAAAATTTACAACTACTAACATAAGATGATGTAGAAATGAAAAGCAACCCCAATGTGTGTTTTAGGGGAAGAAAATGTGTTATTTGACAAGTTTTTGTAAATAAAGCATGTTCGTCATCGTATCTTCAAGACACAGCAATAGTGCCTAGTATAAAGCCAATATTGATAAAATGTTACTGAAAGGGCACAGCCCTCTAAAGCGACCTAAATCAAATATACTTAATAGATGTACTATGGCCAGTTGTAGGTGTGGATGGAGTTTTGGCAGCAGGAGGGCTAAGCCTAGAGCCTTGGGGCCTTGCTTTGTGATGTGGGTAGGGAGTCACCAGTCTTAGACTCAGGTGTGGAGCTGGCAGAATTGGGGACCCCCTAGCCTTCCTCTCTGCCCCTCACATCTCCTCTCCCATGCCCCATCTGCTAAATACTGTGGCCTGAAAGTCCATCTGAGGCAAGTTGGGAGTCCCCCTGTCCTCAGCGTAGGGACCCCATGAGACTTAGTTGAGGGGATGCATTGAAATGTTCTCCTACTCAAGCACCATGACCTATCGATCCCATTCAGACTAGGACCGTGGTTATTACCACTGAGTGTACACAGAGTTCATCAGATTCCTTTCCAAGGGTGGGGCACATACGGATCAATTTTGAAGTTAGAGGTTTTGGTAAAAGATGTTCTCGCTCCAACACAGCCTGAGCCAACCCATGATAGGGGGAGGGGCTCAGCTCTCACATGGAAGGTGCCCAAAACATCATAGGGTCTAAGGGTTTTGCCATTTTGGTTTTGTTGTGTTAAAACGGCACAAGCTGCTTTACTGTTTACTTTAAACAGCCTAAGGCAGGTTTCTAAAGGTAGGTTTCCCTGATTCCTCTTTTACTCTGAGTCCAGAGGTGGCTGGTAAACATTTCCTAGTCAAAATGGTGATGTGAGGGACTGGGGATGTGGAAGACCAGACCTTCCTATTTCCTGTTTTGTTCTCTCCCTTTCTCCCTCCTTCCCTTCTGTGTGCCTTCCAGGCACTGAGCTACTTACTGGGAAATGGCGAATGTGGACCTGCCCTCCAGAAGTTCACAGTGTGGAGGGGGAGACAGGGACCAGAGCAAACACACTCTGCCAAGGATGCAAAGTCCCCTGATGTCCTCTTGTGTGCAAAACACTAGGAGAACAAAGGTGACCCTGGTTGTGTGTCACTGGGCTGTGAGGAGAGGGGCTCAGGAGTGACTTTTGAGCTGGGTGCTAGAGAGGACAATAAACAGCAAGACAGAGAAGGACGGGAAGGGCTTCAGGTCAGAAGGAACAGAGGTGTGGAAGGATGCCACAGCAAAAGTTAGTAGAGAGAAGTGGACAGAGACAAGGGTTGAGGGTAGCTTGGAGCCAGTTGTGTGACTGCACTCCCTCCTCCCTCCTCCTCCCCTCCCCCCCCCCCTCCGGCCTTGAGTGCTATGCCAGGAGAAAAATTTCTTTTTCTTTCATTGTAGAAGGAATTTCTGTGATCTGTGTGTCCCATGGTAGGAGGGCTCCCTTGATAGTCATTTGTAGGGGAGATGAGGTGGAAACCTTTATACTTAAGGACAGTGTTTCCTTTTGCTGTGTGGCTTGCTGTGCATTAAAGATTTCACATCCAGAAAGAACACTGGAAACTTGGTGATGGAAATTTTTAGCACGTACCTAGAAATATGAGGCTGGTTCCCAAAGGAAATAACAAAGACAAGGGAAGAGTTAGGGAGGCATTTCTCTGTGCTGAGTCACTTGTTAGGGTCATTTTGCTCCCAAGACTCAGGGACTTAGGGAGCATGAAGAGGGAGGGAGGCGCTCAGCTTCAGGATGCTGGGGTGTGACCCTGATTCCTGCTTAGGAGTGAGCCCTCCACCCAGCCAACTGTGTCACACAAGTGTTCGTGTACCAAAGGAGTTGTGTGTCTCAACACAAAATGCACACAGGTGCTCGCCTCAAAAGGTTCCATGCAGGGGCACCTGGGTGGCTCAGTCGGTTAAGCGTCCGACTTTGGCTCAGGTCATGATCTCACGGCTTGTGAGTTTGAGCCCCGCGTCAGGCTCTGTGCTGACAGCTCAGAGCCTGGAGCCTGCTTCAGATTCTGTGTCTCCCTCTCTCTCTGCCCCTCATCCACTTGTGCTCTGTCTCCCAAAAATAAATGTTCAAAAAAAAATTTTTTTTTAAAGGTTCAATGCATACACCAAATTGAGGGATGCCTTTTTGTGTTTTCTCTGCCAGGCACCGCCTAGAGTCCTTCGATCCCGCTTTAGGAAGAAAAGTACCTCATCCTCAGCCACTGAAACCACGTGAGTGAGATGAGCCAACAGCACCGGACCCACAGAATGTTTCTTCTCTGCCTTAAAGAGCTAGTCACTAATAACATAGAAATCCGCAAGCTGGCGTGCTTTGAGTGTGCAGCCTCACAGACACAGCCTTTTCTCTCTCTCCTCTTACACTTTTAAGATTTTTATTTTCCTTTTCTTTATTTTGCTGGGGAGAGGCTAAAGGGAAAGGTAGCTTGTGTGTGTGTGGGGGGGGGGGTGTGACCTTTAAGTCTTGAGGTTAGTAATTTTCTGCAATTGGATTGTCAGCAGTGTGGTTTTAGAAATATAAGAGATCACCCTCACACTGCTGAGATGTACATTTGTAATTTATTTGTTGCATACTTCGTTTTTAGTCCTGTAAATGCAAACAAAGCAATTTTTTTAAACTTTTTTTGTTCTTGGTACTAATACTTTGGACTACGGTGTACATATTTATGGCTTTTGGCTTAATGTAATGGACTCGCAAGGGCTGCCAGAGGTTCTGATATGTAAGAAAACTACGAGATATGTAAAAAATTATTTTGATTCTAGAGAATGTCTCAGATGTGCTTATAAAGCTTCCAAATACAACTCCAGTAAAACAGCCCTTTTCCTGTAGGACGATGGTCCATATTCTTCAGATAGATGTTAAGTCAATAGACCAGAGACGTTTGGAATGAACAGACAATATTGTACTGACAGACACGAGTGTAATGAGGCCAGGGGAACAGCCCAGAATAAGAGAGGTCACAAGAAGCTTGTCTCCCCCTGGATTCTGGGTTAAGAGCTTCTGAATTTTGTCGAGGGATGTACCAATGGCTTAGGCAGGTGGCTCACCTTTGGTAAAACCTCCTGGGGATGTGAACTCACAGGGCTGTTGTGAGGAATCATTTTAAGTGTTCCATCAGTGCTTGACAAATGATTGTTTCTCCTTCATAGTAACCAGTTCTGTGACTTATTTCCCCAGGTAGAGGAGCCTATAATCTGAGCACTTGATCAAGAGAACAGTAAGCAAAAACCGACCAATCAACCCAAAACAAACCTAAAACTATGTTTCAGATATGCTGTCAAATACGTCTGAGACACCTGTCAAAATGCTGGGTTCTAGAAAGGTTTCAGAGGTTGAGATCTTTATGGACTGACTTGCTGCTCAGCTCCCTGGGCAGCTGCGGCTCACACCCTTCCCGGCTTGTGCAGAATGTGAACGAGAGAAGTCGCACTCATGGGCACTCCGCGTCTTACCAGACGTCTTATGCAAGCCGAGATCACTTAGTATAATAGAGCACTAGCTAAGGGGACTCTCTACTTAGACTGAGAACTTTATCTGAAAAGAAGAATCTGGTTTACATAGCATTTCAGTCCGAGGTAGCTGCTCCCCACCCCCTTGGAGAGCTGAGCCTAAAATGTAGGACTTGTATATTTGTGCTTAGAGTTGGTGTTTTCTTTCAGTGTAATGCATGCAGTGGTCACAAACCAGTCACTTATAATACTTGGATTGTGTTTGTTCATAGATATGCCCTGATGACTAGAGAATTAGTGTTATGTACCACATAGAACTTGCTGTCAACCGGCTATAAACAGGCCCAGTTAAAGACCGTCTCATTACTGATCTACATACACCAACATATATCAGTAGTCTTTGCTGATGGCACACTGGCTGGACCTTAGCCACCCGAGAAAGGGTTTTACCTGAAGTTGATTGTTGCCAGATATGCACATTTAAATCCCTTCTTCCCACAATTCCTCTGAAGGTGAGTTTGTAATTTACAATGGGATTTAGGAAAACAAACCTAAAAGCAAATTTGTGGTTCAGAGAGCAAACATAGGCTCTTTATGATCTTTCCCCCACACCCACCAATCCCTAAACCCATTAGGGAAGACAGAAAATCTAATTTCTTAAAGCTCACTGAATAGTTTCAGAGGAAAAATATATGCTTTAAATGTATTTACCTGTTAGTTGGGAGTACCCAGAATTATCAGAAACAGCTTAAGCAGCTTTTTAGCAGTGTTTTTTTCTTTTCTTTGCCAAAATAATAAATGCCTTTAGCAGCAGAGATCCTTCGTGAACAAACTATATTTTCACCATTTTACAATGTAAAGTTTTAACAAGTACAAGCTATCAAGTTTGCACTCAACTATGCCAAAAACAAGTTTGAAGCACTCTACTCTCAGACATGCTGTATTACTGCTCATTCAAGATTTAAAAAATTTAAAGGTATCCAAACTGCTGTCTTAATGTAAATGTAACTATTTTTCCTTCAAGTGTTGATTAGGGAGTTGGTTTCTCTCTTAAAAACACTCACTGTACAAATGAGAGCAGCTGTCATATTTCTGGCAAAATGTGTTTACTTATCCAACAAGCTGTATATTTGTGTATGGACTGACATAAAATGTGAATGCCTCCAAGTGTACATGTAGTGCTGTGGTGTTCTGTCTAGAGGATATAACTGAACGTTTTTAATTTCCTGATTTACAGACATAGGCTGTTTACAAAATGCTAGCTTGAAAGTCTGTAATTTTCATGTAATAACTTTTAGTTATTTGCCGTTGAGCACCTGTTCTGTTTCTGAGGAGGTAAGATGGGGCGGTGTACTTATACACTAGGAAATGGAGTCATAATCCCTCCTGGCTTTGTGTGAATAGCTTGCTCACTTCACTGGCCTCTGAAATGTGTGTAAACTGTCCGTGTGTTTGTGATAACAGTGCTTGTCCACCATGACCACAGCTGAGTATCTTCCTAGTCCTTGCCTTGCACAGTATTGGAAACGGCAAAGGATGTACTTCATTCTCAAATGGCACACACTCAAAGAGCTGACGTTCTCGGTTGTGACTGTGCAGTTTCCCTAGTTTATTCCTGTAGTCCCTATAGAATGATCTGTGATAAAATAGTATACTGGACTGTGCATCAAAGGGATGTAAAATTACAGTATTCCAAAGGTTGAAGTTCTGCTGTTTTGTTACAATGCCTGATATATACCTTGAATAAAGTCTTAACGTTTTTCTTTTAAAAAACATCTTTGTAATGTCGAGCTTATGAGGAAAGAGAAAATACTTTAGAATGTTTATTTTTATTTTTATTTTTTTGAAAGAGAGAAAGCTTGAGTGGGGGGAGGGGCAGGGAGAGAGGGAGAGAGAGAATCTCAAGCAGTTTCCATGCTCAGCGCAGAGCCCAACATGGGGCTTGATCCCATCATCATGAGATCACGGCCTGAGCCAAAATCAAGAGTTGGGATGCTTAACCAACAGAGGCACCCAGGAGCCCCAGAAAGGGAAAATACTTTTTTAAAATGTGGAAAGTAGCAAGGATTTAGAAGCTGAGGGCTCAGTCATTAACTGGCCTGGTGCCTTGGCCCCATGCCTACTGCATAGAATTGTTGTGGTGGAAAAAAATTAAAATGGGTGTTTTGAAAAACAGTTGATCATGTAAATATAAACCTGGTAGTATGTTTTACATTTTTAAAAGTCACTAGTGGAATCTGTGTGGCTATGAAAATAGAGCAGCTCATCTGGTAAGCAGTTTTAATTGTGCAAGCAGAAATTTGGTCTATCGTTTTCCTTCTTGGTACCTGTTCCCTCGCCTGCAAATGAGGGAGTACATGTGCAGGTCAGAAGAGGGTAGAATGTGCAGAGGAGCACTGAGTGACATGGGTGCTCTTAATACTGCTGCAGCCCTTGTCTTTAAAATATGAACAGGCTGGGGCACCTGGGGGGCTCAGTTGGTTAAGCATCCAACTCTTGATTTCAGCCCAGGTCATGATCTCACAGTTCACGAGTTTGAGCCCCACATTAGGCTCTCCACTGTCAGTGCAGAGCCCACTTTGGATCCTCTGTCTCCCTCTCTCTGCCCTTCCCCAACTTGTATTCTCCCTCTCTCAAAAACAAACAATTTTTAAAAATCTTAAAAAAAAAAAAAAAAAAAAAAAAAAAAGAACAGGCGGAGTACCTGGCTGGCTCAGTCGGTAGAACATAGGACTCTTGATCCTGGGGTCCTGAGTTTGGGCCCCATGCTGGGTGCAAAGTTTACTTAAAAATATGAACAGGGTGCCCGGATGGCTCAGTTGGTTAAGCGTTCAACTCTTGATTTCGGCTCAGATCATGATCTCACAGTTCGTGGGTTCGAGCCCCACGTCAGGCTCTGTGATGACAGCATAGAGCCTGCTTGGGATTCTCTCTCCCCGTCTCTCCCTCTCCCCCTCCCCTGCTCACATAGGCACGTGCACACGTTTTCTCTCTCTCAAAATAAACATTTAAAAAAAATATGAACAGGCACATATAAGCTTTACTGGGTGGTCACAAAGACTTGAACACAAAATTTGAAGCATCAAAATGCAACACTCATTTTCTTTGCCTTTATAGTCTTATATGCTGTATGGTTGGCATAAGGGCTATAAAAGAAAGCAGCAGCAGATAAAGGACCACATTCAGAAGGCTGAAAGGAAGACAAAGAGGTGGAAAGAAAGGCTAAAACTCCATTCATTTATTCATTTATTGAGCCAAGTCCGATGGCAACAGAACTGAGATTAACCAGGTGAAGAACTGACAAATAACAGAAAAGCAAAGGCTGACTTGGTACAGTGTCATGAATAAGTATTTAGTATTTATAGTGCTAGGTCATAGTCACTTGATTTAGATACGAATTTTCATGTTAAAAGACTCCAGGAAATGCATAGGATTCCAAGAAGTTAGACCTAGGTTCTGTGACTTATTAGCTGTATTTTGGGTAATTTATTTAACCTTCTATAAGCTGGAGTTTCCTCAAATCTAAACCAGGGATTAAAAAGTATCTCCCTTGGTCACCTGGCTGGCTCAGTTGGAAGAGTGTGAGACTCTTGATCTGATGGTCGTGGGTTCTAGTCCCACAACAGGTGCAGAGATTACTAAAAAAATAAATAAACTTAAAGAAAAAACCTCCCCTGCAAAGTTGAAATGAGGATTCAGTTTTGTATTTATATGCCCATCCCTATGCTGGAACGCAGTTGGTATTCAATAAATTATACCTTCACATAAAGCTCGGTGCCATTTCAGTAGGCTCTTTAATGAAAGATGTTTGGTTGTCAGAGTATAAAATCAGTGTCGATGATAAGCCCTGCTACCCATAAAACAAAAGTCATATACACGAAAATTCCCTTTCTCCGAAATCACAAGTGTGGCAGCCCTTACACCTCAGTCCGTGTCTGGATGCTGAGGTCTGGCTGCCGGTCCTGGTCTCTACCCCTCCTACCCTGGGTCTACGGGAAAAACCAAGGTGCTCTGAGGCCCCTATAACTGAGAGCTTTGTTGTCTGTATTTGCACTAGCGAAGTCACAGAGGCAGTGGGAAAGTGGCCTCCTCCTCAACTTCTTCAGGTACCAGTTCCATCCTGCTACCAGGGGTGAGTGGAGGCGGGAGCTGGGCGGGTGAGAGGTGATGTGGAAACCTTGTAAGTGCTTAGATTCTGCCATGTCAGAAGCTACAAGAAAATGAAAACCCATCAAAACAGAATGCCACTGCATGCTGCAGTCTTACCTCATCTCCAATCAAATGTCTGCTCTTTATTAATTGGTCACATAAACAGACATACAGGTGGCCTTCTAGTTTTGGAACACTCTATTGTCACCCCTTTTCCTTTTAAGGAACACACACTGGTTTCAAGAAGTTCCTCTCATAATCCTAGCCTGACTTGCCACAGAATTTCAACTTGGTTATCTTTAACCTTATTTTATTAACAATAGAGAAACTTCATCTTATCATCAACTATTAAAGGATTTGAAGTAGTAATTGAGGCAGAATTCTAAATAGACACAGTCCGTGACTCACGATGGTCTTAGATTTTTCGACTTTATGATGGTGTGAAACAACACACATTCAGTAGAAACCGTACTTTTAAAAATTCTGATTTTGATCTTTTCCTGGCCTCGTGATACGTGGTAAGATATTCTCTCGTGATGCTGGGCAGTGGGAACGAGCCGAGGCTCCCAGTCAGCCACGTGATCAGAAGGGTAAACAACGGATAGACTTACAACCATCCTCACCCACAAACAACCTTTCTGTTTTTCACTTTTGGTACAGTATTCAATAAACACAAGACAGTCAACACTTCAGTATAAAATAGGCTTTGTGTTAGATGATTTTGCTCAACTGTAAGCTAATGCAAGTATTCTGAGCACATGTAAGGTAGGTTAGGCCAAGCTACGACGTTTGGTAGCTTAGGTGTATTAAATGCATTTTTGACTTAACAATATTTCCAATTTACAATAGGGTTACTGGGGTGTAACCCCATTGTAAGTTGGTTAAGATCTACAGTGGTTTTTCAACCAGGCCAAGTGCTCTCTTGTTGGAAAATGCTTCCCAGATGACTCTGATGGGACAGCTCAGAACCACTGCCCTAGCTTTAACCACACGGTGAAGAGAATTTTCCTTAATGCCTCTTACCCAGCCCTCTTCAAATGAACAATGCTTAACTCTTGCTTAGTGTCTACAATGTGCCTTTGGAAAATGTTTATCCTCACAATTAAAAACATGAAATCTCTGGTAGATAAATCATCTTTTAGAAAATACAGTACCTTTCAACTCTTGAATAAGAAGTTTTTGTCCTCACGTGTAAAGCCTCTTCTGTTTCATGAATGGGCATACAGAAAGGCTGATTTACTCTTCTCCCTATAAAAATCCTGTTCCAAGAAACAGAACTATTATGAACCAATAAGCCTAGCATACTAGATGTGTGCTACAACCCCAAGCTCACCTCTAAGCGAAACTGCTCCATGTGAACCTGCTAACACAACCAACTGAGGCAGGGTGGGCTCCTGACACCGGTCAATGACCCCTGAGAAGACCTGGTGTAAAGAGATAAGCTGGCCCAGTTAGAGACTCTTGGCAACTGGAGCCTGGAGATGGGAGCTGAGGGTTAGGACGCAGAAAACAACCCGAAAGGTACGAGCTAGGATTATGATGGGGGCAGAAACTGAGTCACGTGCATGGCAGACCCCCAACCCTAAAAATCTAGCATCTTTTGCTCCTGAGGCCCTTAGAGGTGCCTTGGATCTTGGAACACCCTACAATTTCTGTTCGTTCCTGAGACCTGGGGGTTATTTTTGGGAGGGGGATGGAGCTGGTGAGGTGGTTCCTGAGTTCCCAGGCACACATACTTCAAATAATGTCACACTGCTTGAGGTAACTTGTTGGCTTTCAGTCTTCTTATGCCTGCTCTAACTTCAAATTCCTTGCAACTAGATAAGCCTAAGTGGAAATAGTTAAGCCATTACCATTTGTTAAAAATAATCAACAATTTTAAACTCTCATTTCCCTGGGGCGCCTGGGTGGCGCAGTCGGTTAAGCGTCCAACTTCAGCCAGGTCACGATCTCGCGGTCCGTGAGTTCGAGCCCTGCGTCGGGCTCTGGGCTGATGGCTCGGAGCCTGGAGCCTGTTTCCGATTCTGTGTCCCCCTCTCTCTCTGCCCCTCCCCCGTTCATGCTCTGTCTCTCTCTGTCCCAAAAATAAATAAACGTTGAAAAAAAAAAATTTAAACTCTCATTTCCCTGGACAAATTTTGAAATGTTTAATCCATTAAGTTTTAAAACTTTAATAAGTTTAATGTTGGAACTGTATGTTTCCATACCAATTGGCACAATTTACATCAAGTTTTACACTTATTTATTTTTGCAAAGACATCATATACACAAAGATACATATTCAGTAACTGGGAAGTCCTAAAACTTCTGATCTAGACTTTCAGATTTGTCCGATCATGATACTTCTGATAAGGATCGTCAGCATACCAGTTTCGCCTCTTCCAAAAAGACGTTGTCATTTTATCTAAGAGCTTACTCTGGGTTTTATTGCAGAACACGAATTCCCTCAAGCGCCTTTTTCTTGCAGTCGTCTTTTTCCATAATTTTTTCTTATAACCAGCCTGTGAGATAATATTATAAAGACATTTAAAACAAGACGTTATGTAGGAAACAACAGATATCTTCACTATTCATGGTTTATAGGCCCAATGAGAACAAGGATGAGACTTTCATTGGGGCTGGTAATGTTTTTCAGAAAGATGTGATTCTCAATGAGGGGGGGGATACAGAAAAAATATATGCAGTTTGAAAAAGAAATATTAGTAATTTAATACTTTGATGAATCTTTGTGGTGGGGAAAGTACAGGGTAATGATGTATAATTATAATCGCTAACTTTATATGCATTACCTTATGATCTCTTCAACAATCTTCAACAACATACCATTATTCTCGTTTTACAGATTCAAGAAAAACCACCACTGGTTATAGAAGTAAAGTAGCCAACTGAGGTCACGGAACTAGTAAGAGTTCTTAACCACTACTCTACTATTTTTCCCAGTGTAAAGCTGAGGAAGGACATCACTGGCTAGGCTGATAAGATTTATGTTCATTTAAGGGGACTAGGTATTACAAGGGCCGATGAGCACAGCGCCTAAATTTATAGCTTCATTTCCTCCTTTCACAGTAGGGACTGATTTCTGTAGTGTAAGTACTTTTCTAAGGAATACTGAATACAATAAAATTGCTATTGGGAGTGGTGTTAGCCTGTATGTTTAACTCAGAACTGCCAGATACAGCATCCAAGCATTATTAATTTTGAAAGAAAATAATTAATTTTTGTAGAAAAATTAGATTCGATTGAATGTAAAAACTACAAGGATAGTCTGTTTAGACCAGAAGAGACTTTAGGTGCCACCCAGGTTAATACGTGGCTAAAACCACACAGAAAGTTAGTGGGGACGGGAGACTAGACCTCAAGCTTTTGCTAAGAGCCCTTGAGTGCTTTCAAGCCAAGGGCTCTTTACTCTTTAGGGCACTACAATAACTGAACAAAACCTTAGCCCTGGGCTGAGAAATCATCTTGGGTTTCTTACATGTCTTGATATCATCACTCTGACCAGTAACTTCTACAGTACAGTTAATACTCAGAAATAAGAAAACAGTATTTAAGAGTTCTCATTTTAAAATGCCAGAGATTAGATTTTTACTACTCAGTGCTTACAATTTAAATGGAAAGATTCAAATCCAAATCCCCCTATTTGTGTAATAATTTTCTAGTTTGTAAGCCAAGCTGGGTCCCTGCGGATTTCTGACGTACAGACAGTTAATTTTTTGTCCTATTACCACGAGTATCTTTGATCATTATTCTATGGAATGCAACCACTGTGAAAGTGCTTGAAACTTTTCAGACAATGTCTAGGTTCAGAAATGAGAGGGAATAAAACTGTGCTGCAGAAAGTATTTTCAGTTTTTAAATATGAATATAAATTAACCCATCCAGCTTTTTTGTTTTCCCCTAAAAATTGCATTTTGGGGAAGCAGGCCATTCTGCATATAGAATAACTTTTGGGACCTTGAGTGGGGACTAGGCATTATGATTAGAGAATGTGATCAGGTCCTTTACAATAACATGATGGTTCAGAGCCCAATAAAAGGAGCATAGAAAGGAAGGCAAAGAAAACCACCCATCTTATTTTATCTAGGGCTAGATGAAGACCTGGTTATAATCAATATGACAACAAAGGGGAGGAAATGTTCCAATGGTCCAAAATTCACAAAATTCAGAACTATTAACTGAACTAAATTTATTTAGTTTGGCTACTTACAGATTACATGAGCTTCTAATTACAAGTGTAGCAAAGGAACTACCACAGTATTGTTCCAAAGGAGGAATGAGCGGAGAGTTCCAATCAACATATTTACCTATAAATTTAGGATTATTTATATAATAGGAGATAATCCTTTCAACCTTTCAACTAGTGAAAATCCCACCAATTAAGTATTTTATTTTTATGGAGAAACAAATTTCGATCTTTAAGAATTATTCATTAACTTCCAAGTAGTGAAAAGGAATTAGAATTTGAATAGTTATTAAAACTCAGAGGTAGTTTTACAAAGCTCTAGTCTTCAACTGCTTTCTAATCATCAGCTACTCTGTTTCCATGAATAAAGATGTGAACGAAAAAGCCCACATTCACGCTTATGACATGCTGTGAGAGAGGACAGAGCAGTAATAATTTGTCAGAATTCCCCCTCACAGGCTATGGTCCCAGGTCAGAGTAAGTGTTAGGGTTCTGTCTGATATGGAGCCCAATCATACATACCAACAGACAGAAAAACATAAAGTTAAAAAAAGTTCACGTGGGGTCAATGTTCTGTCATAAAGACTAAGCCACAGAGAATCCAATCCAAAATTGGCTGAAAGCTCTTCAGTCCCCAATCTGAGCCATGAGACTAAGTCCTTGTTGAAGGCAACTCTGTTGCTCTAACACTCTAGGCTTAAACACAGCTTCCCCACAGGTTATTACACATTGGGGGTTTCAAAGGGCTTCTGGTGATCATTAGATGCACAGACATATAAAAGACCTGAGATGGACCCATCCTACAGTGAAGACGTTAGCTATTGTGAAGAGTGTTTTGTTTTATGCATGCTTAAATGTGTTTTCTTCACATGAATTCATTTACATTAAGAGATGCCTGCCAAATTGGTACTTAAGCACAGCACTGTAAAAGCTGCTGGTAAATGAAAGGAAGGTACATCAGTGAATAGGCTCACTGAATTCTGCTTCTTTTTAATCTCCTCCCAATCCTTTTTCAATCTAATAGTGTGAAGACTCACCTTCCTCCTTAGCCACAGGCCAGAATGAAGTCGAAGAAACCTGTAGATGACAGCTTTCACAGTCTTTCTCTTCCCTTTCCGTGAACTGAAGTATGTTACGGTTCTGACTGGTAGCTTCAGGACATTTGGAAGCAAGGGGGCCGCTCTAAAATATATTTTTAAAAATATAACTCAGCAATAAGACTCATTAAAGGATAAAATCCATTTCTGTACTTAGAAATGAGTGGGGGCGCTTGGGTGGCTCAGTCGGTTAAGCATCTGACTCTTGATTTCAGCTCAGGCCATGATCTCACAGTTCATGATTCAAGCCCCTCGTCAAGACTCTGCACTGACAGTGTGGAGCCTGCTTGGGACTCTCTCTCTCTTCCTTGCTCTCTCTCCCTCTCTCTATCCCAAAATAAATAAACTTAAAGGTGTGCCTGGGTGGCTCAGTCAGTTAAGCATCTGACTTCGGCTCAGGTCATGATCTTACAGTTCATGAGTTCAAGCCCCACGTCTGGCTCTGTGCTGACAGCTCAGAGCCTGCAGCCTGCTTCGGATTCTGTGTCTCCCTCTCTCTCTGTCCCTCCCCTGCTTGCTCTCTCTCTGTCAAAATAAACACTAAAAAAATTTTTTTTAGCTCAAAGTAAATAAACTTAAAAAAAAAAAAATGAGTGGAGCAGCTCCACTGGAATACAGCTGACTTTAATATACATTGTTACTTCAAATGTTCCTGGACACTAAGTATAAATAAGAATAACAACCATCGCCAACATGCAAGCCTTCCATAATCTGCCCCCTCAATCCCCATGAGAGAATTTATCCTATTATATTTTAATCATCTGACTTCTTATCTATTCAGAGTTATCTCTAACTCCTTGAGGACTTCACTTTATCTTCGTATCCTTTCTGCCAAGTACTGGGTACCCAGGAGTCCCTTAACTAAGTATTTGTTGACTAAACGGATAGCAGTCTTGCCCGCTGAGCATCTCGTTCACCCTCCGCTTTGGCTGACAGCTTCCATCCAGGAAACCATATCTAGAACATCAGAAGAGCGCTCTGTCGGGCAGGTAGGCACATGGCTATCAATCATATTCTCCCCTCCACCAGGCAAAGTCTATATAATAAGTCTGCTTCTAGATATTAGAAGTCTGCTTCTAAAACATCTTTGCAGGCATGAGTATTTCAGAATTTTTGTCTCAGCATCATGTTTACTGAAATATACTCTACCTATTGAGGATTGCTGCAGTATGTCCACACGTCAGGTTTCTGACAGACGTGGCAAGTCTGGGAGCAGAGGAAACAACTGGTGTCTGCAGAGAACTAAAATGCCGGATGGACAGTGCAGAACTAAGACAGGCATTCTTGACACCGTTTTGACAGGCTGAAGACACCAAAATATTCAGGGGCCGTAAGACTCCTGTAAAGAGAGAGAAACATATTTAATATGATACGCCAAATTCTGCATCCAGATGTTCAAAATTAAGTAATGTATCAAAGCAAGGTGAGTATCAGACTCACCTGTGGAGCTTTTTACCAACTTTATTAAAAAAAAAAAATTTTTTTTAATGTGTATTCATTTTGGAGAGACACAGTGCAAACAGGAGTGGGGCAGAGAGAGAGGGAGGCACAGAATCTAAAGCAGGCTTCAGGCTCTGAACTGTCAGCACAGAGCCCAACGTGGGGCTCGAACTCAGGAACTGTGAGATCATGACCTGAGCTGAAGTCAGACACTTAACTGACTGAGACACCCAGGTGCCCCTTCACCAACTTTATTGAGGTATAACATAAATACCACAAAACTACCCAACTGTGTGTGAATTCAATACTTTTTAAATAAACATAGCAAGCTGTACAACCATCACCACAATCCACTCTGATGTGTCCTAGTTCTGTGTTCAACAGTAGGGAACAAAACAGTTGTAACATTAAGTCCCACCCACCAGATCTTACAATCTGATGAAGTAGGGCTCCATAGCACATAGGGCAATGGCAGGGCAGGGATGCAAAAGCCTGGCCGTTCCCTGCAGATGCAACAGAGTAGCAAGAGAAGGTTTTGTAAAGAAGAAAAAAGGTACTTGAGCTCTCCTCTAGAAAATGAACAGGCCACAAGAGGAGGTAGAGAGTCCGGATAGGATAAACATACATGAAGGCAAGGGGGCCGAAGCAAACATATACCTGGATTGGGGACTGGACCTGCGCAAGGCTGAGCACTGCCTGCCTGAAGCTATGTGTGGAGATGCCTGGGGACAGATCAGAAGGTGCATCACAGAGTGGGGGTGGAGGGGCCCTAGATGCATGCACTGAATGCATAATCTTCACATTATTGCCAAAGTAAGAGTCCAGGGCTGCAAAGCCAGTGGAGCACTGACTCCACTCAGGCTGTGGATCTAGTGTGGGACTCAAGAATGTGCACACTGAAAAAGCTCCACAGGATGATGGAAATGCCCCCAAACTGGATTGTACTTATGGTTGCACAACCCATTAAATTTACTAAAAATCGTCAAATTGTACACATAAGACAGGAATTTTATGGTATGTAAATTACACCTCAATAGTTGGTTTAAAAAAAAAAAAAAACTCTGGGGCACCTGGGTGGCTCAGTCAGCCGAGCGTCTGACTCTTGATTTCGGCTCAGGTCATGATCTCAGTTTGTGAGTTCGAGCCCCCATGGGGCTCTGAGCTGATAACATGGAACTGGCTTGGGATTCTCTCTCTCCCTCTCTCTGCCCCTCCCCTACACTCTCTTTCTCAAAATAAACTTAAAAAAAACAAAAAACACAACTCCACAGGGAGTCTGATGTTCAGGCAGGGCTTAGAACCACTGCCTTATTGTCCATTGCACTGACTTCACATAACAAATGAGAGGCAGTGTGGTGTAGAACTGAAGAACTGGTATTTGAGTCAGACTGTCTAGGTTCATAATCTAGCTCTACTACTCACTAGCTGTGTGACCATTGGCAAGTTACTTAACCCTTTTCTGCCCCAGTTTCCTGAAATTTAAATAAGGTTAATCATGAGGAGGTAACAAGAATTAAATGAGACAACATGAAAAGTGCTAGGAAGAAGGGTTGGCACAGGGAAAACATTTAATGAATGCTAATGGCAGATAATAAAGAGCAGAGAAATGCTTAGTAAAAATGTTATAATGTTACCTGGGGGCAGGAGAAAGATTGAATACTTAAAACCCATATTTTTGCTTTTCTGTTCTCCATCTAAGATAACAATTTTCAAACTAAAAAGGGTAGCATAAACATTAATAAGTTAGCTGAAATCCATGATTCAGGAGACATTTGAGAGAGCCCTTTTGGGGGGGAACTTAGAAGTGAAATTCTCTACTCAGTACAAGGCATTCAAGTCTCCAGGTATAAATATATTTCAAAGAACTGAAAATATTTGCAGACATGATAAGCTAGGAAATAATTTTTGAAAGATTAAGTGAATTGAAGAGGAGGACTGTAGACAAGAAAATGTCCCAATTTTCACAAGGTCATCCAAACTTGGTGTTTTGGTTAAAACAAAACAAAAAAAACCCTCAGAAATTCTTAGAAACCACTCCTGAAGGAAGTGAGCAGGTAAGGGTCTAGAATATATAAATATGTAAACTACAGGCTCATCTGTCAAAACAAAACAAAACAAAAAACAAAACAAAACAAAACAAAACAAAACGTTAGAAAGGATACAGAAAATTCACCACAGGAGAAAAATCTACATTGTCAATTGGGAGTGAATTGTTCCTTAAAACGTACCTCATTTCATTTTCTATTGCAGTTCCTAGCCTGGGAAATCATGGAAATGTCTAGACACAGCATATCCTGATTTTAGAAAGGCATGTGAAAAGATTTCTTTATATTCTAAAGAGATAAATGTGGACAGGATAACAGTATAGTTAGGTAAATCCCAAGTGGACAGGATAACAGTATAGTTAGGTAAATCCCAAGTTTACTAGAAACTATCCCCAAATTAGCTGACTGCCATTCTCCTGATGAAAGTCTTTTCCTGGCTCCCTAACTGACTATTTTCCCCAATTTTTATGAAGGTCCTGAAGCTGCGTAAGGCATGTTTGTCACATCTGCATAAAAGCAAAGTCCAAAGACTATCTGCACTGAAAATGATCGTGGTAAAATGGATCAAAATTAATTAAGAAAGAATTTGGGATAAATACATTAAATGAAGGATGAACCTTGCTTGAGAGCAGTTCCTGGGAAAATGACTTGGGGGCCCTTGTCCACCATACTCGCAGGTGGACCAACCAAGCGATTTACCTTGTAAAAACTGAACACAGTCTAACTCAGAATGTGTTAACAAAAGGGTAGCACACAAATCAAGGGCAGTAATTTAACTGCTCCTTTGGTCTTGTACCCTGTTTAGGCATTTCAATACATACTAGCTTTCTCTCAACACATTCTGGTATGGAGAACACGGACATCTTAACAAAGAAGGTGACACAGAACCAGAATTTTGAAGGAATGAGGAGGCAGAGAGAAAGGAGTACACAGGTGAAGCGGCAAAAATGGCATAGTATGTTTGGGGAATTACAAATAGTCCCATGTGGCAGGAATCGAAAGAATGGTAGGGAGTGGGAAGGGAAGTGAGTATGACTGTCTAAAGCAGTGCTCTTCAAGCTTCTTTGATCCCATACCCTCTAGAAGAATTCTGAAAAATTATTTACCCTTTCACAAAATTTTAAGTAACATCTAAATTTTTAAATAGTTTAACTTGTTAAAAAGGATATAATGTCCAGTATATTTAAAATACTGACATTTAGGGGCGCCTGGGTGGCGCAGTCGGTTAAGCGTCCGACTTCAGCCAGGTCACGATCTCGCGGTCCGGGAGTTCGAGCCCCGCGTCAGGCTCTGGGCTGATGGCTCAGAGCCTGAAGCCTGCTTCCGATTCTGTGTCTCCCTCTCTCTCTGCCCCTCCCCCGTTCATGCTCTGTCTCTCTCTGTCCCAAAAATAAATAAACGTTGAAAAAAAAAATTAAAAAAAAAAAAATAAAATACTGACATTTAAAAGTAAGCTGTCACATCACTCTTTCAAATGCTTACAATGAAATCTAACTATCATAGTGAGTTGATACCCACCTACATCATCTATTTAAAAAATGCAAGAACAACAGGGGCACCTGGGTGGCTCAGTCAGTTAAATGGCTGCCTACTGATTTCGGCTCAGGTCATGAGCTCACAAACTATGAGCCCTGCCTTGGGCTCCTAGCTTAGAGCACAGAGCTTGTTTGGGATTCTTTCTTTCTCTCTCTCTCTCCCTCTGCTCCTCCCTGAGCTCTCTCTCTCTCTCAAATTAAAAAAAAAAAAAAAGCAAGGAAAATAAATTCAAGTCAATGAAAATAAGAACTTCTTTTCATCAAAAGATACTTTAAATAAACTAAAAGGGCTAGCCAGAATGGGAGAAGATCCTGGGAACACACTTATATGAGAAAGAATGCACATTCGTAATATATAAAGAACTACTATGAACCCATAAGACAACTCAATAGAAAAATGGGCACAATATTTAAGTAGATATTTCATCAAAAATTCAAGTCGCCAATATACATGTGTAAAGGTATTCAAACTCATTAGTAAGCAGGGGAATGATATTTAAACCACAATGAGACGCCACTAAATACCCATAAGACTCACAGAAATTTGCTGGTCTAACAATACCAACTGTTGGTGAGGATGTGGCACATACAGTGCTGGGGTGACTTTAAAGAAGCGCACACACACACACACACACACACACACACACACACATTCTGATCCAGCAATTTCCACGGCCAGTTTTACAAGTATACACACATGCACATCTTAGAGAAACATGCACTCAGGTACCAGGACACAAGGTCAATCAGCTTTCGACCTAATTGCCCCAAACTGGAAACACTCAAATGCCCAGTATCCTAAAATGGAGAACTGTGGAGTGATCACATAAGAGACTATTATATAGCAGCAAGAAAGCACTACAGCCACACCCAAAATGAATGAATTTCACAAATTAAAAGACATAGGGTTACCTGTGTAATTCCATTCACGTAAAGTACAAAAACAGGCAAAACTAAACAGTATGTTATATTACTTAGAGATGCATATATAGATATTAAAACTAGTACAGAAATAAAGGCAAGGTAACAATAAAAATGAGGATAGTGTTTATATTTGGCAGAAAGAGGGAATTTTGACTGGGAGAAACACACAGAGAAGAGGCTCCTGGTAGTGTTCTAAGTCCTGCCTTGGGTGTTACATGGTGTTTGCTTTAGACTTGTTAAGCCATTCACGTGTTACATATTTTTCTATATGTTGTATTTTCACAATCAAAAATTACTCCACGTAAAAACGCTCTTCTGTAATAGGTGGAAAATTTACACTGTAGTTTTTTTTTAATTTCTATTGTTTCCACAGAGTTTTATCCTAATTTACTTTGTGCTTAACTAATTTACTCATAATTTTATCATTTCAATATTTTTGCAAAAGTCCTTCGAGTGAAGGCAGCTTAACTTAATTGCCTTCAATCCTGTCATCTCTCTCGGTCAAGAAATCCTTAGGACTGCCCCTGTGCCCGGGACTGAGTGTGCAAAAGAGTCAGATTCCCTGCACGTTGTGGGAATCTCATACATACAAGCTTACTGTGAGCCAGGCACTACGCAGGGCGCTTTACGTGCACGAGGTCATTCAGTCCTCAGATGGTGTCAATCCTCGTTTGAGAGCTGTAGAATCTGAGGTTCAGAGAAATTACTTTTTCAAGCCCAACGGTCACGAGTGGCGAATCCTAGCCTCTAAATCAGAAGGTTTGCGGGGACTTCGCCGCCTCCTCTGTCCCCCTTCCGTCCCGTCCTTTTAGTCTGTTTTCAAAGTAAGGCGGAACGACCAGGAGCCGGTAAGGAAGCAGAAACCGGGGACACCCAGGTCCGCGAGGATCCAAGAGTGTCGGGAATATCCAAATGCGAGGGGCCGAACACAGGCAGCCCCGGAGAAAATTTGGAACAATCCTCTGGCCTTTTTTTTCCTGTTCACTTCCATGCTAAATGCCTACTCCATCCCTCGCCATTCCCGCTTTCTGTGAAGGGATAAATCGAGCGCGTCGGTTGCCACTGACCTGATGCAGCTCTGAAGGCACGGGCAAAGGCAGAGGCCGCCATCTTGCCATCCCGCCCTACGGCAGTCGCATTGGGTCTAAATGCTCCAGGTCAAAAGGGAATTTAAAGAAAAAACAAAACTTGGGTGGAGTCGAGGAAGGAGAAAAAAATGAATAAAGGAACGATCAAGGGAACATTCCCTGTATTGAATGTCTTCTATACGCCAGGCTGCTCTTCACCGCTGGAAAAGAAGTGCCTATAAAAAGTGTCTGGCATATAGTAAGCTCTCAAATTTTTACGGAGCATTTGATTGACAGATCTATTTAAAGTACACAATTTGAAACACAATTTCTTTATGCTCAATTTTATTCAATTTCAGAAAAGAACCTATTTTCCATTCAAAGCTGGTGAATGTCAGGCTAAATGACTGGGAAATATCAATGTTATTAAAATTGTTTTTTTAATTAAATGCCAAACATAATTAAATGAATGCAAATATCCTAAGGATCTCTCTCTCTCTCACACACACACACACACACACACACACACACACACACCACACACTTTTCTAATCATTAGCACTGATTGTTATTTGGTAGAATAGCATCTCTACTCTTCCTACCTAAACAATTCTACATTCCTTACTTTATTCTTCATAATTAGTGATCATACACTTTTTCTAATGTCATTCAAACACAAAACAACAAATCTCTCTCCCATCCTTGTTGGCTAGGATATTCCATGCATATACAATCCATGACACCATATACTAGTTGAAATGGGTAAGGATCAAACACAGGTCTCAATGAGTTCACATTTAATAAGGAGACAAGCATAGGCCATCAATACAAGGCAAATGATAGAGGATGTGGTAGGTAGAATATAACATGAGTCTTAAAGAAAGGTGAAGATTTTAACAAGAGGAAGATCATTCGTGGCAATACAAACACAAAGAGGTAAGATGAGACAAGAGGGAGCCAGAGAGAAAGACACAGGATTTATTGACAGCAGTGGTTCTCAAACTTTTAGGTCTTAGAACTTCCTTACATGCTTAAAAGTTGAGGACCCCAGAGAGCTTTTAATTATATTTCCAATTGCTGCTGAAATGAATTACCTCAAACTTAGTGGCTTAACACAATACAAAGTATCTTGTAATTCTGTAGGTCGTAAGTCTAAATTTTTTTTTCACATTTATTTATTTTTGAGAGACACAGAGTGCAAGTGGGGGAGAGGCAGAGATAGAAGGAGATGCAGAATCCGAAGCAGGCTCCAGGCTCCGAGCTGTCATCACAGAGTCCGATGTAGGGCTCAAACTCACGAACCGTGAGATCATGACATGAGCCAAAGTTGGATGCTTAACCGACTGAGCCACCCAGGCACCCCTGTAGGTCATTAAGTCTAAAATGGGTTTCACAAGGCTAATATCAAAACATCTAGGGCTATGTTCCTTCTGGAGGGTCTAGGGGAGAATATGTTTCCTTGCCTTTTCCAGCTTCTAGAAGCTGCCTGCCTTCCCCGCCTTGTGCCTCCTTCCATCTTCAAAGCCAGTAATCACATCTCTCTGACTTCTGCTTCCATTGTCACATCTCCTTTTCAGACTCTGGCCCTCCTCTCCCCATCTGTTACTCATAAAGGCCCTTGTCATTACATTGGGCCTATGCAGATAATTCAGGATAGTCTCCCCATCTCAAGAGTTTTCATTTAATCACACCTGCAGATCTTTTTTGCCGTGTAAACGAACGTATTCATAGGTTCCAGGAATTAGGAAAATGTACATATATTTGGGAATAATTATCTTGCCTATCATACTGAGTAATTCATTTTAAAACAATTATTTTTATAACAAAATATACTCAGGAAAAATAACTATTCCAAGATAAAAAAAAAATTAGTGAGAAGAGTGGCATTGTTTAACCTCTTTTGCAAATCTCTTTTAAGATCTGGTTTAATAGAAAGCTGGATTCTGAAATTTGCTTATGCATTCAATCTATTGTGATATCACTTGTCACCTAGCTTCTGGAAAAAATCTACTTTAAAATTACGAGATGAGTGAAAACAGCAAATATCTTAATGTTATGAAGGTAGTGTTGATTTTATGCGTCTTCTGAAAAGGTCTCAAACTCCCTAGTTCACACTTTGAGAACTACTGAGATGGTTATCCTTTAGTTCTTCTGGGTTTTAGAGTATGTAAATGGGTGATCAGCTTTGACCACTATCATTGCTATATTACTCTCCCACCTAAGATGGCCATGTTGAGCCTTAAAAACATTCCCCTATGCTGGAAAAGTACGGAGACATTTCATAAATGTTCTTTGAATTGGCGATGGGAGTTATTGCACATTTTTGAGCAGAGAAGTGACTTAAAAGTTGTGTATTTAGGGGAGTCTGTTTTAAAGCAAAAAAGTTTTCATAAATTGCATGTAGAGGTTATGAAGATTAAGGATTTGGTTAAATGAGACATCAGGAAACAAATTAATTTTGAAGCTTGAGATCCTGAAGCTGGAAAAGTTTGGTAGGGATGTTCAGGTCCAAGATGTAGCTGGGCCACAAATGGTTCGAACAGAAATTCCTGATTGGAATTGACAGGTTTATGGCCAAGGTGTTAGAAAAGTCATCACACTGGCATCATCCAGCATGACAGCAGTGGGCAGGGATAGGATGGGCAGATTGCAATTTAATTGCTAAAATTACTTTTAAAAAATGGGCGACTACCCTGTAGGCCGTTAGGTGATAGGTGATACAAAATAGTGTAATGTGATTACTAAAGTACTCTGAAAAGCATCGAACATACACAAACATGATTATTTTAGGTAATTTTCAAATTACTTCTCCATTTTACAAGTGGGGTCAGTACCATACTGTAATAAACCCTAACTGTAACAACACCATACTGTAATAAATTACCTAGTTAAGACCTGAAAGTACTTTGTAAATACAATATTTATGCAAGTTAGTTTCTTTGATACTATGCTGATAAGATCATTATTAATGCTAATAGTATAGAATACTATGTTCAGTATTTAACATGCCAAACCTTGGGTATAGACTTAGTGGAATACTTTGAACAGTTCTTCTGCACTGACCTCCTTAACTTCCAACCCATTCCACAGAAGCGGCCAAAATTATTTTTGTAAAATGAAAACGTGGTGGAAAAATCAGTGTGGTTTAATCTAGGAGTAGAAGCGATGGAACCCGAAGAATCTGGGTTTCTATCTCTGCGCTACCACTTATTAGATACGTGAATAACAAACACACGCCGCACAAAGGTCTCTCCACTGTTCCTTCAGTGTCCCGTAATCAGGATGACTTCCTCAAGAAAGGCTACCAAATGAAGCGAACACGCAAACCAAGACAACACCATTGTTTACGTTAACTTTCGCCAGATCGACTGCTTTCTACGAAGTATCCAGGTGAAAGAGGCGGCTGAGATATTTTCTGGCTTGAATTGTTCGAAGAATCACAGCTGTTTTCCGCACTGATGTTTCCGACTCTCTTTCACCCTCCTGATTCCCCAGCTAACTCCTTCTTGCGGCTACAAAGAATTCCAAGAGAGACCCGGAAGGAGAAATCGCCTTTTCCGCCAGAGGAGGGCCCACCCTCTCCGAGCCGCCTAGGCGGGGTCGAGAGAGGGAGCTGAGCGTGCGCAGCGACGTTGGTTGCCCTTCCGGTACGCCCGCCCGGCGCGGAGAGGAGGCACGGACGCAGGCACGCACTCACGCACGCTCTCCCTTACTAGCGCCGCCGCGGTAGCTCCCGCGTACGCCCGCAGTGCGGTCCTCCGGCCGAGATGTTGCGGGTCTGTCAGTTATCGGGTGTGACTGCCGCCGCCCAGGTGAGCGCGGGGGCGCGAGGAGAGGGAGCGCGTGGTCAGGCTGACTTCATGCAACCAAAGGAAAATGGGGGAGGCTTTCTGTCTAGGCCCCAGGAGAGAGGCGTGTGTCAGGGTCGCCCTCATCTGCGAGAGTCGCGGGCGGACCCGTGAGGCAGTTAGTTGGGGATTTAGCCCAACAGGATGACTTGAGGGTTATTGCTGAAGCGGGATGGGGTGTAGAAAGGAGTCGGTAGCGGGTAGGCGGGCGCAGGAAGGGAGGCACGGCTTCGGGGACCTGTCATCCAATCAGCCCCACGCTGCCCCAGTCAGGGACCAATCGTGGCTGCCGGCGCTCGGGTCGCCGGTTGGGCTCGTGATAGGTTTCGC
Source organism: Lynx canadensis (assembly GCF_007474595.2). Lineage (NCBI taxonomy): Eukaryota > Metazoa > Chordata > Mammalia > Carnivora > Felidae > Lynx > Lynx canadensis. The sequence goes on along the minus strand of NC_044305.1, from coordinate 100,366,885 downwards.
GCAGCCAGTGGTTGAAGGTCGAGGGGAGAACTACAGTTCCCAGCAGGAAATGCATAGCCTTGGCTTTTTGAATCTTTAATAAGATGTTTAGACTGTTAGAGTCCGCGCTTTAGGGGTCAAGGTTGTAATTATTAGGGAGGGACTTTCTTTTTTGTAGCTGAGAGCTCCTCTGAGCTATTCTTACTCTAAACAAAAATGAAAGGTTGTGGTTTATGGAGTAAAAACTCTTGGTACTAAGGAAGGACAGGAGCCATGACCTTGGCTCATTTCTGAGATTAGCCTAGGACTATATCTCTTCAGGTGCTGGCACAACTTTGGCAGACATCCAAGAAGCCTAGACACCCAGTGACTTTTATTCCTGCATGGTTATCAAAGTAATTTTCTAAAATTGGAAATAAAAAAGTAAACCTGTTAACATTGCTCACAATTTGCAGAACATTGATATTTTGTAAAAATGTATTGCAAAACAGGTACTGTTACTCAGGTAGTAATTGAACAAAATCCCTGGTCGTAGTGAGTTAGAAATAGTAAAAGTCAGCTTTTTTTTTTTTTTTCTCCCTTTAAGTTTGCTTGTATCCCCACTTGTTGCCGGGATAGAAGCAGCCTCTTCTTTAGGAAAGTAGGGTCTGTATTAGTTCTTTATTGATGCATAACAAATACCACAAATTTGGCAGGTTAAAAACACCCATTTATTATTTTACAGTTTCCAGTCATGGATGGTCCGGGTTCTTTGTTCATTGCTACACAAGGTTGCAGTCAAGGTGTTGACGGTGCTGTGGTTCTCATCTGGAGTTCAGGGTCCTCTTCCAAGTTCATTTTATTGGCAGAATTCAGGCCCTTGCCGTTGAAGGACTGAAGTTCCTCTTTTCTTGCCTGCTCTCACCTAGCTCTCTTAGAGGCTGTTAGAAGTGTCTTGCTACAAGGTCCTCAGCGCCAATTTATAACATGGGTGTTTGCTTTCTTGCAGGCTACGAGGAGCTTGTCTCTTTGACTTCAAAAGTCTCCCTTAACTTTCCTGCTTCTTATCTCTAGACCAACGTGTAAAGGGCTTATATGATTAGGGTAGGCCCACCTGAAAAACCTCCCTTCTGATGAACTCAGTCAACTGATTAGTAACCTGAATTACACCTGCAAAATCCCTTTTGCCATACAACCCTAATCATGGCTTAACAGGGGGTGAGGATTTGGGGGACCATCTTAGTGTCTCTCCTAATACAGTACCCAAATGAGACTAGAAGAATGGAGGAAGTTGAGCTGCCTTTCAGGGCAGAACTGTTGGTTTGTCTTTGGAGCTCTCCTTTCCTGGCACAATCTTCTTATTCTGCCCTCAGGTTGTGTCATGGTTGTCATGAGCTCATGGCACAGCCTGAGACACTTAGAAAGCAATCATCTCATTGCCACAATGACAGTATAGGTAGATGTCACCATCAGCAAAAGCAGTGGAGATGGGAGCCAGGATGGAGGGGATTTAGAGATGATGGTGTGCAGACACACTCGAAAGAGAATGATAGCAACAGGATCATGAAGGAGGAGAAACACAAGTCCTGTTGCGGGGACAGTGACCAGATGAGCCTGGCCACAGTACACACTTCATGTCAAGGGCCCACAGATAATGAGAATGGGAAGCTACCTTGGCTCAAATTGTGAAGGCCTTGAATGTGGATGCCAGTCAAGGACTTTAGGTTTCTTCTTAAGCTACAGGGAGTCAATGAAGGTTTTCAGAGGAAGGAAGTAACATAAAAATGTTTTAGGAAATTGATCCAAGCACAAAAGACAGATCTAAGAGACTAAGGAGGCAGGAGTATAGACTATTCTAGAACAGCCTATTCTGTATATGCGTATATGGTCTATAGGCTAGTATACACTAGGCCCATTAGTTTCTTTTAAAACTTTTTTAAGTTTATTTATTTATTTTGAGAGGGAGTGTGAGTGGGGGAGGGGCAGAGAGAGAGGGGGAGAGAGAATCCCAAGCAGTATCCGTGCTGTCAGTGCAGAGCCTGATGCGGGGCTTGAACCCACCAAACTGCAAGACCATGACCAGAGCTGAAACAGAGTCGGATGCTTAACCGACTGAGCCACCCAGGCGCCCCTATACTAATCTCTTTACATACTCCAGGCCTGAAGATGTAATTATGAGCTTATACAGGGAGGCTGTAGTAATGGGGGAAAAAATGCATGAAAATCACTGACATGTCTGTGTTCTGGGCATTCCCTTTAAACGACCAAGTTACACAGCTGATACCTGTCACCCAGGACCCTGGGAAGCTACCCAGCTCCCCTATCAGACCCTTGCTGAATTGCTGAATGACCATGCGACACTCCAGCCTGGGAAGGCACACACAGCTCTCCCCCAGATCTCATAGGCTCTGTCTCCTATTTCTGCATAAAGTCCAAAATTATTTTTTCTTCCTTGCCTTCATCAAAACATTTTTCACTTACTGGGCTCCCAATTAGGAAGTTAGAAGAAAGCAGACTAAAGCTTCATACTAAAATATGAACCCTTTTCTGGCTTGCATTCACATTTTCTTTTCTTTTTTTAAATGTTTATTTTTGAAGGAGAGATAGAGTGTGAGCAGGGGAGGGGCAGAAGAGAGGGAGACACAGAATCTGAAACAGACTCCAGGCTCTGAGCTGTCAGCACAGAGCCGCTACGTGGGGCTCGAACTCACAAGCTGTGAGATCATGACCTAAGCTGAAGTCAGACGCTTAACTGACTGAACCACCCAGGCGCCCTAACATTCACATTTTCTTGTGGTCTTAAAATTGGTATTTTGTAAAATTCATTGGTTTATTCTTTTTGTTTTGTTTTGTTTTTAAGTTTATTTGTAGAGGGACACAGAGCATGTTTGCGAACAGGAGTAGAGCAGGGGAGAGAGAGAATCCTAAGCAGGCTCCATACTATCAGTGTGGAGCCCCCTGCACAGCTTGATCTCCCCAACCGTGAGACCATGACCTGAACCAAAATCAAGAGTTGGAGGCTTAACCGACTGAGCCACCCAGGCACCTCCATTGGTTTATTCTTAACTATCTCCTCAATTGTTCTGTAGCATTTGATATTGTTGCTTTGTGAAACTTTTTTTTACTCTTTTGGCTTTTCTCATGTATCTTGGGGCTCATTTTACCCTTCATTTCTTTCCTTTTTCCTGTCGAATCTGTTTCTTCCTTGTACCTCTGAATATATCCCCAAGGCCCTCTTTTCCCATCTCTCTTCCTTTTTATTTTAATTAAGACTTAAAAAAAAATGTGTTTTATTACTTATTTTTGAGAGAGAGACAGAGTGGGAATGAGGGAGGTGCAGAGACAGGGAGACACAGAATCCAAAGCAGGCTTCAGGCTCTGAGCTGTCAGCACAGAGCCTGACATGGGGATTGAACCCATGAACTGCGAGGTCATGACCTGAGCCGAAGTCAGATGCTTAACCAACTGAGCCACCCAGGTGCCCCAGTACTTAACTTTTTAAGAGCAGTTTTAGCTTTACACATGCATAGCTTCTTCCATTATCAGTATCCCCCATCAGAGTAGAACGTTTATTACAATCGATGAACTTAACATGGGCATATTATAATCACCCAAAGTGCATAGTTTACATTGGGTTTCACTTTTGGTGTTGTACATTGTCTGGGTTTGGGCAGATATATGATGACATATATCAGTCATTATGGTATTGTACAGAACATTTTCACTGTCTTAAAAATTTTCTATTTTCCACTTATCACTTTCTTTCCTCACCTCCTGGCAACCACTGATCTTTTTATTATCCATAGTTTTACCTTTCCAGAATGTCCTATAGATGGAATCATACACTATGTAGCCTTTTCACATTGGCTTCTTTCACTTAGTAATATGCATTTAACTTTCTTCCATGTCTTTTCAGGGCTTGATAGTTTTTTTTTAATTTTTTAAGCACTGAATAATAATGTACCACGATTTATTTATCCATTCACCTGCTGAAGGATATCTTGGTTGCTTCCAAGTTTTAGCAATTACACATAAACCTGCTCTAAACATTCATGTGCAGGGTTTTGTGTGGACAGAAGTTTTCAGCTTTTTTTTGGTAAATACCAAGGTGTATGATTGCTTTATTATCTGTTTAGTTTTGTAAGAAACTGCCAAACTATCTTTCAAAGTGGCTGAACCGTTTTTGCATTTCCAGGAGTGTTGAATGGGAGTTTGTGTTCCACGTCCTCATTAGCATTTGGTATTGTCAGTGTTAGGGACTTGGGCCATTCTAATACATGTGTAGTGAGATCTCATTGTTCCATCTCTCTGTATACTCTTACTTGGGATTATATCAATTCTCAGAATTTTAATTCCGAAGCAGATGACTAGCTTCTTTTGAGCTTTGTACTCAGATTTTCTTTTCCTTGTTTGATGTGTCAACTTTATCCAGAATATTCTATTTGTCACAGTCCTTTCCACTCCATCAAACTTCATCTTCTTTAATGTTTTCCTGCTTTTACCATTGCCCTTCTAGAGTCAATTCTTTATGTAGTAGTTAATGAAGTCTTTTTTTAAAAGCATACGGATCATGGCATGCCCTTCATTCACATCCTATCACATTGAGAATAAAATATAAACTCTTTACCACACCCACCGGGCCCTTCATGATCTACTCTTTGCCTATTTCATTTTTCTACTCTGCCTTGTTCTGTCTTGATATCTCTAGCGCATACCTCATTACCTTTTGTTCCTATTTTATTTTAGTCTCATTGCCTTTTCATTTGCTGTTTCTTTTGCCCTGAAGTCTTCCCACACATTTTTGCTTAGCTTCTTTCATTTTGATATTTTCTCAAATATCACCTTCCCTTCAGAGAGGCCTCTCCTATCTAATATAGAACTTTGACCACTCTCTCCTTCCTTGCATGCCTCTGAACTTACCCCTACCCTACATTTACTTTATAGCTGTTACCAAAAGCTGACATAATGTATATTTATCATGTCTTTGCCACATTAAAATGTAAGCTCCACAACGGGATTGTGTCCTTTACTGCTCTATTTCTAGTACTGACCCTAGTCCTTGGCTCCTAATAGATGCTCAGTAAATATTTATGACATGTTTGAATTAAAAAATAAATTATTTTCTGTTAATTTTTCTTAATCTCCATGAGTACATGTGACCTCACTTAAAGCCCCATAGGTTTTAGAATCTCTGATCATGTGTTAGGGTTCTCCAGAGTAACAGAACCAATAGGATACGTATATAAATAAAAGGATTTATTGTGTGGAATTGGCTTACGCAGTTTTGGAAGCTGGCAAGTCCAACATCTGCAATGGAGCTAGCAGGCTTGATATGCAGAGACCCAGGCGAGCCTGTGGTGCAGTTTTAGTCTGAAGGCCAGTGACCTGGGGAGCTGATGTGCAGTTCCAGAATGAAAGCAGTCTGCTGGAGAATTCTCCCTCTTTTGGGGGAGGCTGGTCTTTTTGTTCTGGTTAGACCTTCAACTGATTGGATGAGGCCCACCTACATTGTTGAAGGCAATCTGCTTTATGGCACAATTCACTGATTTAAATGTTAGTCTCCAAAAACACCCTCTAAGTTGACATAAAATTAACCATCACATGGCATCTGTCTTATTCTTTGTGTCTGGACTTATAATCCCTAAACTCCTTATGTGTAGATATTCAATAGAAATGACTTATTCTGTTTTGTGTCCTCTTTCTTTCCAGAAATGTGCTTCAGAGCTCTAATTTTTCCTCAGTTTATTTCTCAGACTTAACACCATTTGTCATCTTTTTTTAAATTTTTTTTTTTCAACGTTTATTTATTTTTGGGACAGAGAGAGACAGAGCATGAACGGGGGAGGGGCAGAGAGAGAGGGAGACACAGAATCGGAAACAGGCTCCAGGCTCCGAGCCATCAGCCCAGAGCCCGACGCGGGGCTCGAACTCACAGACCGTGAGATCGTGACCTGGCTGAAGTCGGACGCTTAACCGACTGCGCCACCCAGGCGCCCCAACACCATTTGTCATCTTAATCCCAGCACTGACTGCATCACCAGGCCCAACCTTTGTTGAGTTGGGGGTGTTTGGAGGACCTGGGTTTTCAGCTTAGCCTAGCCCTCTCCCAAACTATCCATTTGGTAGTGGTCATCTGCATATACAGAATCTTATCTGTGTATCACTTAAGAGAAAGAAACATTGTTCTTGAGGATTGACAAAGCCAGTTTGTTTATGATCAGTTTGATAGCAGGACTAGTTTCAGATTGGATTTGTGTGTGGACATTTTTAGCTGTCATCTTCTAGAATTCTTTTTTTTTTTATTAGGACTGTGAAACAATATGTTAGTAGTAATGTCTGCCAAGCACACACGGTAGAAAGTAGTTTAATATATCATGAAGCTTGCTGTTTGCTTTTACCCATACTAGAGTCGTTTTTATTTTTCCTCATTTTCATTTCTTTAGGCCAGTGGCTTTCAAACCATTTTGGAATAAATTTTACACCGTAACTGAAGACATGCGAGTGAGAATATATGAATCATATACATACATATATGCAGGGAAAATTAAAGTGTTAAGTTATTTCTTTTGCCATATTGATTAATATCTGCCATTTCCTTGTTGTAACTGAAGGGTACTTAGATACAGAATGTGTCTATGCTGAGAGATAATGCTGCTTCAGTGCCAAACCCTGCATTTTTTTGGTGTGATATATTTTTAACCTTAATTCATGATTCTTTAAGAAAAAATTTTTTTTGTAATGTTTGTTTATTTTTGAGAGACAGAGACAGAGCACTACTGGGGAAGGAGCAGGGGGTGGGGGGAGACACAGAATCTGAAGCAGGCTACAGGTTCTGAGATGTCAGCACAGAACCCGATGCGGGGCTCAAACTCACGAACTGTGAGATTATGACCTGAGCCGAAGTCGGGGCTTAACCGACACCCAGGCGCCCCTTCATGATTCTTATAAAATATTTTAAGTTAACTGTAGAAAAACTTAAGTTGTCACATACTAATCTGCATTTCAAATGTAGAACTGGGCATTAACTTCTGGATGTCTTGTTTGTGTGGGAGGAATCCTTATGACAAAACCCACCAAAACATCATCAGTTATAGCAACCAGCAATATCTAGAGGGAAAACCTGGAACCTCCAGATAAGGTTCATGTGAGGGGATTATTTATTATAGTTACTTGTTTCCAGGTTGTGGTTTCTTTTTGTATGTTCATGTTAGTTTGGAGCTAAGGAATAGAGGGTTTGTGCAAGAACATAATATGGGAGTTGTATGTTTTATCATATCAGTTTTTAAAAATCATGTTTCTATAGGTTAGAAATAGCAATGCTAACCTTATAATATTTATTACAAAGTTATGTGTCAAGGCAGATTGCTTTGAAACAGCATAGGTTTTTCTACATCATAAGTTTAGATGTTATTATTATCATCTAGTATTATTAGCAAAAGGAATTCCAGAACTCAGAAAGTGTGTTAAAGTAGGATATTTAGTTTATATAGAGAGATTAACTTGCTGCTTAAGAAAGAGAGCTCTAGAGGTCAAAGTGGATGTGGCAGTGGTTTCTTAGATATGACTCCAAAAGATAAATTGGATTTCATCAGAATTAAAAATTTTTATTCATCAAAGGAGTGAAAAGAGTGGGAGAAAATATTTTCAAACCACGTATCTGATAAGGATCTAATATCCAGAATATGTAAAGAACTCCTACAGGTCAACAACTAAAAGACAACCCAAATAAAACATGGGGCAAGGGACTTGAATAGACATTAATCCAAACAAGATATATAAATAATTAAGAAGCACATGAGGGGCGCCTGGGTGGCTCAGTCGGTTAAGCGTTTGACCGCGGCTCAGGTCATATCTCACGGTTTGTGAGTTCAAGCGCCACATCAGGCTTGATACTGTCAGCACAGAGCCCACTTTGGATCCTCTGTCTCCCCCCCCCCCCGCCCCTCCCCTGTGTGAGTTCTCTCTCTCAAAAATAAACATTAAAAAAAGCACATGAAAAGATGTTAAAAATCTGTTGACGTTAGGGAAATGCAAATCAGGTCCACAATGAAATAGCCATTTCATGCTCTCTAGAATGCCTATAATAAAAACAAAATAACAGGTGTCAGGATGTAGAGAAATTGAACCCTCCTACATTGCTGGTGGAAATGTAAAACGATGCAGAGTTAGACATAGAATTACCATATGACCCTGCAATTCCACCTCAACAAAAAATTGAAAACAGGTGTTCAAACTAACTTTCAGAGGAATATAGCGGTATTTACATACAGCACGTGTTGCTGATTTCTTAATTTGTACTGGTTGGTAATGATCCTTCGTAGCCCTTGGTTCTACTCTGGGCTCTTGGTTTCATCCCTTGAATTATCCTTCCTTTTCCAGAAAATATTATTATCTTAACTTTGGGTTTCCTGTGGGTCTTTTTGGGGTTTTCTCCATGAGACAAAAGCTACACCCACAAATATTAAGATTAAGCCCTTTGCCGTTTTGGACTCCCTGTGAGGCCGCTATGGAGTAAAACCCTTAAGATTCTCTGTAGCCCTGTTGTTTAACAAAAAGACTGTGGAAGTATCCCCTTAGGATTCCCAAGGGGCCTTTTCTGTGTGTGAAAAGATTCTGTGAAGAGCACCTCCTTAGAACTTTGAGGTCTTCAAGTATTTTTGCAGACTGGAAAGGCTGAGAATGAGAAACAGTTTTATTTTTTAACTTATCAAGTCCTAGCTCCTTAATATTTCCTTTAAATTGTACTTGAAAGCTAGACAGGTTTTGTGGCTTGTTTGAAGCTCATTTTTACCCTTATACTCTGCTAAAAGAAACTAGTTGGTACTCTTGAGCATTCTGCTTGAAACTCTCTAGCTAAATCTTATCAGTTCATTAGGTATAGCTCCTAATTTTCTGTTTGTCATGCCTTACCACAGGTGACAACTTTGACAAACTTCAGACACCACACACAGAGATCCTTTTTCCTCCAGGTTTCCAAAACATTTTTCTCACTTTTCTGAAGCCCTCACCAGTGGTTTCCATGAAGACCATTAGGCTTCTGCTAAGTCTCTTCAAGGTCCTTCCAACTCTCACCCTCCATGCACCCCACATGCTTGATGTTTTACTGCAGCAGCCCGTTGCTTCTAGGTACAAGTATCCATTTGGTTATGGTTATATAACAGATTACCCCAAACTTAGTGGTATTAAACAACATTTATTATCTTATAATAATAAATAATATGTATTATATAGGTAAAAATTATACAAATGAAAACATTGATTATATAAATAACATATTACATTTTAGTTCTGAAGATTTCTGGGCTGTGTTAGGAGATTTTTGAGGTCTCATGAAGTTGCAAGGTTCCGGGGAAAATGGCAAGGTTCTGGAAAACCAGGTCAGATGAGAAATGTAATAATTTTTGGAAAATACAATTTGTCACAATGAATAAATGAACAAAAACCCCTAAAACCCACAATTGGTGATTATCAGAGTATAAGTGGGTAAGAATGGATAATAAATGGATAAAAAGATAAAAAGCATTTATCCTGCCTTATGAACTGTACTTTGGGTAACCAAACTGTAGGTGAGGAAAAATATCTCTTTGAAAAATATGTCAAATAATAAAGGAAAAATAGTAGAATTACCACTTTTTGCAACTTCCAGTAAATTAATGGATCTAGACATTGTACATCAACACAGTTGATAACATCATAAAAAGAGAGATAACCAGCCTTTGAGTGCCTCCTGATGAGAGAACACGACACCACCTAAAGTTTTGCCAGAGAGAATAAACCCGAGTCTGAGCAGGTGTCTGGCTCTAACTCTGGTTTGCGGGAAATGCAGAAGACAGGATCATGTTAAATCGTATCTTAAGCAAAATCTAGTCTGTGGAAAATTCTACAGATCAGGTAACCCAGGTTCTTCAATAAATTAATTATTGGAGGGAAAACTCATAGATTAAAAGAGACTTAGAAGAGATTTTTTTTTAAAATAAGGTAAAACTGCGTATGGTATATGGGCTCATACTCATACTTGGGTGGTAAAACCATAAATTTCTGACTTTTACAACTGCTTTAGGATATTACATGCTACATATTGTTGGCTAATGAGTAGGATACTTAAATTTTTTAAAATCAAGAGCCACTGGTTTAGGTAAACACCCTATAAATTTGAGTCATGATACAGTCATCATTTCTACTTTTTTCTCATACAGAAGTAGGAAACTTGATTGGTATCAATTTTTGGCCATAAAAGATAATTTTTTTTCACATTTAATACACTCTTAAGTCAGGGTTCATTTTATAATGGTGTGTTTAATTGAAAGCACTTTGATAGCTCAGCTTTCAAAAAAAAAAAAAAAAAGGAATGTCCAGAAAAATTCTGAAAAATAATAGTACTTAAGAGAGGACAAGCCCTACCAGATTGAAAGCTAATTCTTTCTTTTAAAAAAATTTTTTTTAATGTTTATTTATTTTTGAGAGAGAGCGAACAAGCCCGAGCGCGAACTGGGGAGGGGCAGAGAGAAAGGGAGACACAGAATCCGAAGCAGGCTGCAGGCTCTGAGCTGTCAGCACAGAGTCCGACGTGGGGTTCAAAGCCACGACTGAGAGATCATGACTTGAGCTGAAGTTGGATGCTCAACTGACTGAGCTCCCCAGGTGCCCCAAAAGCTAATTCTAAGATGCAGTAGTTAAAACATTGTAGAATTAGTGTAGATCAGTGGAACAAAATAAGAAATCTAAATGCAGCAAGGCATTTGGTGTGTTTTAAAGGTGGCATTTCAAATTATTGGAAAAAAACTGATTGTTCAGTCTATGATTTAGGGATGACTGAATAGACATTTGGAAAAAATAAACTTGAATCCATATTTTACACTAATTTCAAAGATTTATATATTTTAAAAAATGAAACTATGAGAGTAGAAGAAATATTGAAGAATTACTTTATAATCTGAGGGTGGCTTTCTAAGAATATGAGAAAACCTAGAAGCCATATAAGAAAAGATTGACAGTTTTGCCTACATTAAAGTAGTTTTTTGCATGGCATAAACTACCATGAACAAAGAAAAAATCAGATCACAAACTGGATAAAAACATTTGGAATTAGCAGACACATGGCTAATTTCTCTTTATATATAAAGAGAAAAGAATATGAAGAAGTTCAGTCTTATTTAAAAGTGGTCAAAACAGAGAAAAGACAGATACCATGATTTCACTTGTGTGTGGAATCTAAACAAATGAGGGGTGCTTGGGTGGCTCAGTTGGTTGAGCGGCCGACTTCGGCTCAGGTCATGATCTCACTGTTCGGTTCATGGGTTTGAGCCCCATGTCGGGCTCTGTGCTGACAGCTCAGAGCCTGGAGCCTGCTTCAGATTCTGTGTCTCCCTCTCTCTCGGCCCTTCCCCTGCTCACGCTCTGTCTCTGTCTCTCAAAAATAAACATAAAAAAATTTTTTTTTAAAAAGGAATCTAAACAAATGAATAGATAGCAGAATCAGACCTATAAATACAGAGAATAACAGTTGCCAGAGGGGAGGGGATGTGCGATGGGGAAAGGACAAAATGGGTAAAGAGAACTGAGAGGCACAGAGTTCCAGTTATAGAATGAATAAGTCAAAGAAATAAAAGGTGTAGTATAGGGAATGTAGTCATTGATATTATAAAAGTGTTGTGTGGTGACATGATAGCTGCACTTGGGGTGAGCATAGCATAACAGAGTTGTTAAATCACTATGTTGTATACCTGAAACTAATGTAACATTGTGTGTCAGCTATACTTAAAAAAAAGAAAAAGTGAGGGGCGCCTGGGTGGCGCAGTCGGTTAAGCGTCCGACTTCAGCCAGGTCACGATCTCGCGGTCTGTGAGTTCGAGCCCCACGTCGGGCTCTGGGCTGATGGCTCGGAGCCTGGAGCCTGTTTCCGATTCTGTGTCTCCCTCTCTCTCTGCCCCTCGCCCGTTCATGCTCTGTCTCTCTCTGTCCCAAAAATAAATAAACGTTGAAAAAAAAAAAAAAAAAAAAAGAAAAAGTGAAATGGTATATGGAAATGTTCACTGAACACTTTTATTTTAGGGAAAAAGTCCATATAAACAGCAATAATAAAAAAATAATAAAAGTCAAAGGATACAATCTGATCATTCATAGAAAAGTAAATAAAAATATCATAAATACATGAAAAGATATACAGTCATAAAGGAAATGGTGATTAAAACTACACTGAAAGTGTGTTTGGAAGGCTGTGAGAAAACATACTCTCTCACTACTAGGGGACAGTTGGGCTACTCAGGCAATATTTATCAACATTGCAAATTTTACTTAAAGAATTGACCCAAAATGATGTAGATTTCCCAGGCAACATTATTTATTTTAACAAAAATTTAGAGTAACCTCACTGTCCATCAAAGGGGTTCTGGTTAAATACATTAAATAACATCCATACAATGGAATAATGAATTACACCCACTAGGAAGAGTTCATTTACTGATACGATCTCAAATACATATTGTTGAATGAACTTTAGTTCAGAACTAGATATGTATTATGGTATCTTCTGTAAAGGGAGTGTTTCAGGAATTCTCTGTCACAGAATATCTCTGGATATACAAGAAGCTGATAGCATTTGTTGCTTACGGAGAGATCTGAGTGGCTGGGGGGGGGGGGACAGAAGTTGTGAGAGAGACCACCTTATATGCAACTAAATCTTTGGAATTTTTATTTAAAAATTTACATTTTAAGTTAATACTAGGAACTATAAACTTACAGTCACATCAGATAACATTCTATCAGTGGAGGGAAGAGGGTCAAAAGTAGAAGGTAGATGAAGAAACAGGTTAAAAAACAAATTGATGTGAAATAGGGTATTCTTGAGTTTTAGTGTTCATTTGGTTTTGTACTTGGATTCACTTTTCCACTATTATGTTTGCTGCTTGATGTTTCAGTTATCTAATTACTCACCGTTAACAGTGTCTTAACTTTTGGGGCGCCTGGGTGGCTCAGTTACTTAAGTGTCCAACCTCAGCTCAGGTCATGATCTTGTGGTTCGGGAGTTTGAGCCCAGTGTTGGGCTGTGCTGACAGCTCAGAGCCTGGAGCCTGCTTCAGATTCTGTCTCCCTCTTTCTGCTCCTTCCCCGCTTACGCGCTCTCTCTCTCAAAAAATTAAAAAAGAAAAAAGTGTCTTAACTTTTGAATACTTTTTTGTACCTCTGAAAGTATAGAACCTTAAATAAATACAACTTCAGTGGTTTCCTAATATTTCTTTTCTAAGTCAACAAGATGGAGTTGTTGACCTATCAAAGTAGATGCAGTTCTGTTTAAACTTCCACATAACCCACTTTTTAAAAAAATTTTTTTTAATGTTTATTTTTATTTTTGACAGAGAGAGAACGAGACAGAGACAGAGCATGAGCGGGGGAGGGGCGGAGAGAGAGGGAGACACAGAATCCGAAGCAGGCTCCAGGCTCTGAGTTGTCAGCACAGAGCCCGACGATGTGGGGCTTGAACTCACACTGCAAGATCATGACCTGAGCCATCCAGGCGCCCCTACATAACCCACTTTATAGAATAGTAGGAAAACATGCCTTTCTATTAAATGCAGTAGAAAGATGTTGAGAATTCTCGATGTTAGGTAGCAATTGAAATACTTTTAAAATACCGACTATAACTGCTTTACATGTTGTAAAACATCTAGCTGCTTGTTTTGTTTTTTTTCCCTAAACGTGTTGTGACATTAATGTTTACCTTTAGGCTTTGGCAAATAGAGTGTAAATTGCAACTGTAATTCTAGAGTAATTTTATGTGTCCTTTGATCAATATTTCTAAAAGAAAGTTTGTGTTTTTCTGACATTCTTTGAATGCAATTTCATCAAGAAACCTAGAGAACACATTCTTCCCCTTTGACTTGTTGCAGTTTGATTTTCTACTTGGTATAAAGAAAGATTTTGTTGATGCAATAAATTTGAAATTTCAGATGGATTGCTATGAATAGCTTTAAATTTATCAAAACCTTCCCCAATGGTATTTAGATACGTGTTCATTTGTTTTATTTGAGGGGTCTGCATATTGTTAAGAAACATTTACATTTATGTGCTTTACTTTGATTAAAACAAATTTCAAAGTGTTGGTCTGATCATTTGCTTTCGGGTAAAAATAGATTAGTAGTTACATGGAGGTAATTACTGAGCATTTACAACATTGACATTTTTTTCTTAAAATTATTGGCTTTTAGTTTAATTATACACTATGCAAAAACCAAGATGTACTTTTAGATTTAAATGAGTGTCTGTAGGAATTGACTGGCTCCATAGTTATCGTATAGACGGGATAAGATAAATTTTTCTAGATAAATTAACCTAAGATTGGATCTCTCCCCTGAATGGATTTGTATACATCCTACAATGTGGTGTTTTGTATGGGTGATTTTTCAGATGTCTAAAGCTTACAAAGTAAAAATAGATATTTTATGCTATTGTTTTACTTTTTCTTGCCAACTAGAAAAGCATGTGGCAAATTCCAGTTGTATCCAAGAAATAATTAGCATACATAACACTTGAAAGTGCTAATTGATCATAATCTGATAATTTTTTTAATCTTAAAAATTATCTAACCTGAACCTTGGGGTACTGGAAGCATCACTCTTGTTAAGGGTCTATAAGTTAATTTCTCAAAGTAAAATAATTTTTTGTTTAACAAAGACATTTGTAATAAAAATTCTTCATCTGAGTTACCACCCTAAAAGCATCCCAGATTCCTTGTGCATTGGTTGTGACGTTTTCTCTTTCCTCTCTAGAGCTGTCTCTGTGGGAAGTTTGTCCTACGTCCATTACGACCATGCCGTAGATATTCTACTTCAGGCAGTTCTAGGTATGTGGTCTCCCTGTCAACAGACTTTTAACTGTTGTTGAGGGATGTGTGTGCATATGTGTTTTCCATGAATATGGGAATAGCTGCTTAAAATTTTTTTGTTAAGGGGTGTAGACACTGGAGGTTTGCTCTAATATTTTTGGAGCATTATTTATTTGTAGGTGAAAATTTGTTATGATCCTCCTTTTAGTTCTTTTGTAGTTAGGTGACATCCAAGGTAGACAGCCTCCCTCCCTCGTGTGCTGTCTTCCATTCTGTGGCAAATAGATGTCTATTTAGTACTTAGCACATTGTAACTTCCAAAGTGTTTGTTTTATTTGATATTTATATTGTCTTTCTTTTGTAAAGGGTTTATTTTACTGTATTTACAGAAATGTTATTAAGGAGAGAGGAGCTTTGAAAGTATTTCTTTTCTGGGTTCAGAGGAAATCTTGTGATTGTGGACATCTTGAAAATTTTTTAACGTCTTGAATTTTAAGGTTACTTAATTCTTCCTACTCTAGATATTACTGTACTTAAAAAAATGTAGTTATCCATAAATGTTATTTTCTATTGTAGATATGTTTTAAAGCAAATCAGTGAAAGATGATGTGCAGCTATAGAAATAAACTTGGCTGCTGAAATCTGAATCAGCAGTGGAGAGGTAGAGGTTAGGGGTCTTTAAGACCCTTACCATTGGTCTAAGGAAGTTGGTGTGGGAGAGCCAAGGAATATAAATGTGTTTCCTATTTCTCTCACTTAGGTTGTCTCCTGGCAAAATTGCGGGAGCTGGCCTTTTGTTTGTTGGTGGAGGTATTGGTGGCACTATCCTGTATGCAAAATGGGATTCCCATTTTCGGGAAAGTGTAGAGAAAACCATACCTTACTCAGACAAACTCTTTGAGATGGTTCTTGGTTCCCCACCTTATCCTGTTCCATTGCCAAAGAAGCCGGTAAGAGTCATAAAAATATTTCAGTTTATCCTACGGAATACTTGTAAAAGCATGTTGTTTTCATCTTGAAAATATATGTATAATTAAGTAGAATTTTCCAGATGTGTGTTTGTTAGTTTTCTTTAACATTAATCTGTAGAGTTGGATTTTTATCTCTTTGGAGTTAAGGGTTCTCATTAAGTACCCACCACATAGAAAATAATTGCATGGCACACGAGGGTAAATGGAAGAGGCCGATTGGGTAGAGGTAACTGTGTCTGCCCTGTGGACGGAGAGTGTTCTCTGACAGCCTTCACTGTTGCAGCTATCAAGCTGTGACTTAGAACACTAAAAACATAAACATAGAATGGTCATGACACAGAACCCAAGTGGTTCTAGTTAGTACTGGCTCTTTTTAGACCACAAAACAAGAGTCACAGAATTTTGAGCTACTTACTGATTGGTTGATAGGAATACCTTCTGGTATTTCTGGGACTTGGTGCATATTCAGAGTATCACCTCCCCCCACCCGCCCCAAATCAGGCCTAAAATTTTTTTAAACATCTTAAATATTCTTCATTCAAACAACTGCTTTGAATAAAAATTTACAAAAGAGATTGTGGATTTTTGCTGATTTAGCCTTGGGTGTTTATGCTGTGAGGCTGGACATAGCTGACTCCTTCCTTAGAAATTGGGTGGATTTCTTTTCTCTAGGGTAGCCTACAGACCAGTCCTGTAACAAAGTTAATATTTGGAAAAGCAAATGTCCTCTCACACCCTCCCCCAGCCCTATCATGCTTTTTCAAAACAGTCTTCCACATCATTTATTCTTCCATATGAACTTTAAAACTGCTGTGTTTGCTGGCCAAGAGAGGCAGTTTTGCAGCTTTAGTAGTCAAGGAACAGAATTCTGTGGATTCATTCTAAAATGTTGGGTCTATTTGAACTTACATGACCCAGGAGAAATGGTTGGGCGTAATTCTAGGAGCATGGAGACAGGCTGAACAGTTCAGAGTAGTGTTCTTTTCTTGCTTGACATGACTTCAAGTGTCATTTTTTGTAGATGATTTGTCTGTCTCTCTCGTCATGGCCTCCCCTTATTCCACTCTAGCTATCTTGCTGAACATTTCTACTTGGATTACTTGGCAGGTCCATACTGTACTACCTCAAGAGTTACACTCTTCCTGATTTGCTTTTTTTGTGTTAAAGATAGTGCCATGCTGTCACATAGTTAGGTTAGGATTCTTGGATTCATCTTCATAGTTGCCTATATTTTGTTAGCTATCCTATCTTGTTTAATCTCTGATATTAATTTTTTTCTTGCATTACTACTGTCCTTATCCCATTTCTGACCTTTATCATCTCCAAGCTAGACCTGTTTCTTTGTGCCCCAACCCTTTCTTTCCAGTCTCCACCCCTGAGATCTCTCCCCACCCCACATCATAGCCTAGGCCATCCTCTTGACCAGTATCAGAGAATCTTCTAAAATAAGTTCTATCACATTTTCATGATATTTTCATGATATCACTTAATCAGCAAGTTTTATACATTTCTTATCGTTTGAAAGACAGAGACTGTAGAATGTAGAGAGACTTTCGAGATTGTTTCATGTTCTAAGGAGAGTAGAACCAGGAGTGGTTAAAAGTGAGCCTAGAAGCTGCCTATTTGTTCCTTTATTTTCTGTAGTTTATGGTTTTTGATGGTGTTCAGGTTGATATTTAACACACTTAGCAGTCTGGCTCTTACTTACCTTTCCAGCCTTGTCTCCAAATCGTCCTGCACATAAATCCTTGGCTTTGTGCCAGTTTACGTTGCAAATGTGCCTTGTGCTTTCCATTCATTTATTCAGCAAATGTCCATCAAGTGATTATTATGTACCAGGCAGTGTTTCAAGGGCCTGTGTTAAAGCAGAGAACAAAGCTGCTTTCCATTTGCACAGTTTTTCCATTAGTGGTCTTGTACCCATAGTGACTTCCTTTCTTTTGCCTACTAATATTCTCTTTAAGACCTGCATCCTTTACTGCATACACCAAAGTGTATTTTCTCACCTCTGAAGTACAGTAGCAGGTAGTGTTTTTATTTTTTAATTTTTACTATTTATTCATTCTCTACTCACATATTATTACCAACTTGTTGCTTTTAGAAACTGCATTTTACATTTTATTTCACGATAATCCTTTTTGTGCCGAAGTGATTATTTATGCACAGATCATAAATATTGAGAGAAGATAAACTTAAAATCTTTTTGATGGACATGGAATAAGATCTGCCTAAATGGAGACAAATGTTACTTTCCTGGATGGGACTTAATACCATAAAAAATGTCATTTTTCTCTAATATATGCATTTCTCTCAAGTTTCCCTTAAATTTGATTAGAAATTTAAGAGAGAGAGAAATTTAATTTTGAGAGAAATGATGTTTGTATAGCTGTATATACATACCACATACACATACATCTAATAAGAATTCTAATGAATTTTTCTACATGTTGAAGAATCAGATAAGATGATTTTAACGTTCACATGAAAGGATTAAGTAATGTACAAAACTAGCTAAGAACATTTCAGAACAGTGTTGGGGTGGGGAGGGGTCAGAGGACACTTGCTTTTCCAGGTAATTGGACTTTGTTATAATCCTACTTTAATACAACAGTAAGGTTTTGACACAGGATTGGAAATAAGAGGAATGGAACGACTTAGTGTGGAAATAGATCTTATTTATACACAGATACACGTACATGCACGTTTATTGTGAAAGTGTGAATTGCTAGATCCTTCTGTGAAAGTGATCTGTTAATATCTTCTAAAAATATACAACCTTTTTGACCCAGCACTTCCTCTTTTTTGGCAAACTGTCCTGCAGAGACCACACTATAGTACTCTTCAGTTACATGGACATGGATGTTTCACAACAACAACAACAACAAAAAGCAGAAAACAACTTGAATGTTCCAAAATAGAATGGTTGACCAAATTGTGGGGTTTACAACTACATTAAGATATGCAATTAAATTAGAATATTATGCAACTAAAAATAATTTCTTGACCTGGAAGAGACTGTCCACGGTACATTATTAAATGAGAACAAAAACAAGAACTGAGTTACGTGGTAATTTGTATAATATAACCCTACTTCAGTTTGTTTAAAAAATGAAAAATTGTATATGTGTATACATACCTGAGCTTATGCTCAGGGGTGGAAAGATAGATTTCAGGCTATTGGCAATGGCTACCTGAGAGTGCTGGAAGGGAAGGGAGCAGTAAAGGCATGTCTCGGTATTAGTTTGCTTGTTATAGTGATCATGTATTTCATGATTTAAATGATAAAAATTTAATAAAAGAAAATGCATATATTTCCAATTTCCGGTAGTGACAGAGATCAGAACTATTTCTATTATATTTGAGTAGTCCTGTTAGAGATATCTGAGTCCCCTTGTCAAGTTCTGGCAAAATATTTTGGTACTCAGTAACTTTTGCCAGTATATCATCTGTCAGTCTTGTTAATGAATAAGGCCTTAAATTTGAGGCAGATGGTAACTGAGAAAGAGAAAAGTGGATATTAAAATTGGGTTGTGTATTTTAGTGTGCAATTGCATGAATCTGGGAGATTAAAGAAACAAACTTTCAGTTTTACTCAGACCCTCTGAAAATTACTTGTTTCTAACTGAATGTATACACAACGCAACAACATTTGATTTAGAAAGCAGATGGAAATGGTCTTCTCAGCGTTGTATGTGGAAAAGAAATGGTGTTTAAAGGGAAGGTTCTACATCATGTACTTTATTGGTTGCCCTAAGAAAAGCCTTTGTTACTACTAAAATGTGGGCCAGTCATTTGGAATGAAGTTTTGGGACTGCATTTTTCTAGGATGATGACTTCTCTTCCCTTACTGTGGTTAATAAAATACATTATATTGTAAAGTGTTAACTTTGTATGAAAAGCCTGAAAGACTTTTGTAATAATACAAGTTACGGTATGCTGCCTTAAAAAAAAAATAATGTATCTGAAATGTTACCTGTGTTTTATTTCCAAGAGTGAGTCTGGTCCACTAAAAATCTCTAGTGTATCAGAGGTAATGAAAGAGTCTAAACAGCCTGCCTCTCAAGTACAAAAACAGAAGGGAGACATTCCAGCTTCAACAACAGGTACTTACATTTAGAATCCTTTTTTTTAAATTTAGGTAAATGAACTGTTTTAATGTATTTGTACTCAGAGTCAAGAGGGGGCCCCCACCCCACGTTCACTCTTCTGGTCCCTAGTTCTTACCCTGGGAAAGGAGTGTTCATTCACACCTGTCATTTTGGCACTCATTGTAGAGGAGTTGAATGGGATATGGAATTGGACTTCATTCTGAATAGCTACTGAGTGAGGATAACAGCAAGAATTGTCTTGCCTGCAACACTTTCTCTTTCTTTCTTCTTAATATTTATTTTGAGAGAGAGAGAGAAAGAGAGAATCCTATGCAGGTTCCATGTTCAGCATGGAGCCCGACGAAGGGCTCAATCTCACGACTGTGAGATCATGACTTGAGCCAAAATCAAGAGTCAGGTGCTTAACCAACTGCACCACCCAGGTGCCCCAACATTTTTCCTTTTATGTTTTTCCCCTCTGACTCCTAGTCTTTTCTCCTCTTTGAATTTTAAGATTTATTCTCTTTTCTTACCTCTTTACCATTTCTTTCTCCTCTCAGTGATGAAAGTGTCTTGGTCTAGCTGTGGTCTGGGGATTTTTTTTTCCTTCATGAGTTACCAATAATTTATGGCACTTACCTAACTAACCTGCTCAGTATACATTTGAACTTCTATGTTCCTCCTTAGTCACTTTTGTCCTTGATTAAACCTCTTTGTTTTATTCACATATTCACTAATTGTCTACTATATGCCAAATATGCTTTTAGGCACTGGGGCTGTAGCAATGAACAAAACAATAAAAACAAACACAAACTCTGCAAATATTCCTTAGTGGGATGAGGAGAAGAAAATCATATAAATACATGTGAAGCGTATAGGATGTCAGAAGTGATGTGTTGGGGGCAATATTGCAATTTAAAATGGAGTGGGCAAAGACTAGAAAGAGATAAGGGAATAAGACATGTATAAAAGGCTGGTGGGAGAAAAGCATCCCACACAGAGGGATTAGCTAGCGCAAAGGCTTGGTATATTTACCTAGTAAGGAGCATATGAAGCTGGAGTGGAGAAGAGAACAGTAGCAAATGAGGTCGAGAGGAAGCAGAAAGCCTATTGTGGTACTCTTTGGAGGCCGTTACAAGAATTTTGCTTCATATTCTGAGTGTGATGGGAAGGTGTTAGGGGGGTTCTGAGCCAGGGTATTGATTGATACCTGACTTTTAATAAGATCAGTGGCTTTGGTGGAGAATAGATAAAGGGATCAAGAGTAGAGCAGAGAGACCAGTTAATAGGCTTTGTGATAATCCAGCTTTATCTCTTAAATGAGGCTTTCGGTTTAATTTTTTTTTCTCTCTATTCTGTTGCTCTTTTTTCCCCCCCTGCCTTTCACCTCTAGAATTACTCATTTTCTCTTCCCACACTTGTTTATAAGCTCTTGAATTTCTTCAGCCTTCCTTTCTTCTTTTTGTGTTTAGAACTGTCATCCTGTTCTTGCTCACACCTCTTCTCTCTTCTCTACCACTCTTAGAAAATATTTTTTGGTTATCTGCTTTGTTACTACTTTTCCGTGTTATGTAAATCTTATGCGCGTGTCTTATATTTTAAGATTTAATGCCATTTAATACTGTTACTGGAAGCCTTGCCTGGTGCTAGTAGTAGTAGATTCCTATATGCTTCTTTGTTAACCCAGGAAACTATAAATACCATGAGTAACGTATATTTGTAGGACCTACAGCGGCAGCTCAAATTATTTCTGCAGCAGGTGATACACTGTCAGTCCCAGCCCCTGCAGTTCAACACGAGGAATCTGTAAACACTGATCACCCTGGAATTGAAGGAAAATCCAAGCCTACAGCTTCAGGTAGTTTATTTATATTTGTGGTTTTATAACGATTTGCTCATCAGAACTATTTAATGCCTAGGCAACCTCTAGACAGTATGTATGTACCCATATATACTGGTTTTATTTACAGTCTTGCTTAGGGAATTTTTTAAATTTCGGAGTCTATGTAAATCTTTTAAAGCAATAGGTTTAGAGCTGACGCCGTTTCTTCATGTTGGAATCATTGATGATGTGGTTTTAGAATCCTGATGACAAAAATGCCCTCAGTTGATAGAGCTGGCAAGTACAGTGGTGTTTTTATGCCCCTGTGAGCTATTGAAATTCTGTGCTGAAATTTGATTTCCTCTTATTTACTTTTGCTGCAAGAGGAAGCATCCTCAACTTCTGTACGGGAGCGACCACCCGAAGAAGTTGCAGCTCGCCTTGCACAGCAGGAAAAGCAAGAACAAGTTAAGATTGAGTGTATGTAAACCAGATGGCTTCTTAAGTACTTTGGGTCATCTCCATCAGTTGCTGTCTTCTTCAGTCATTGGCACACATTTCCTCTGTCAGCTAGTTTGGGTTCTTCAGTGGCATTTCTCCGTGTACCACCTTTATTTCATCATTTGTATTCTTTCCATTTAAACTTCTTTACCCAGGTGGCAAAGGCATTCTTAGTGTACATCTGGAGAAAATTCCAAATAACAACTTTCTCCATTTGTGTTTATTAGGGTTAGTGCTAAAGAGTCTGTATTCTGGGGAACAGAAATTGTTTATGTTTTAGCAACTTGCTGAGTCTTTCAGTTGTTTAACTCCAGTATTTGTGCAGGTCAGAATGGCTCCTGCTCTGCTTTATTACCAATCTCTGGACTCTCTCTGTAGTAGCCCCCTTATCTGAAATTGGTGGAGGATGGAATATTGTATATATGGCTGGTTTCCAGCTAACTGAAGCATATTCCTTTTTAAGTTTCGACTTTATGGTAAACTTTTTGATGGTTCTAGAAAAAGATGTTAGATACCTAAAAACATATTTTCCTCTCTTAAAGAAGGCATAGGTAACATAATTTATTGCACTGTGCTGCAGTTTACTGCACTGTGCTGCACAGTGATCTCTGTAGGTAGGGGATATGTAGTTGTTGCCGGATTGAGAGAGGTTTGTTTTAAAGTCTTATGGCAGCTGTTTATAGTTTTTATTTGTCTCTCTCCATCACGTATTTCTGCTTGTCTGTCCTGAGTGGTTCCTGTTTCCCTTCTAATGCATTGGTTCTGACCTATGCTGAGGAGGCAGGTTTATTAGAATTGTGTCAAGAGTGGAAGGGACAGAAGGAGCATAGGTGTAGGGCTTCATTTTGGCTGCTTGGATTTTGGTCGTGTTTTTGTGTTCTTCTGAGTTCTTGGCCATGGTTACAAATAATTGAGAATGTTGAATAAAGACTTGTAAATAAGTGAAATATTTCTGTACTCCCACTTCCTGGGAGAATTTTTCCTGAATTCAAGTCAAGATTATTTTTTTCTTTTATTCATATTTTTATACTTTTCACTTTTCCCCTTTTATTATATGGACACCTTGGAGTAAGTTGTAAATCCAAGATGGCGATGTCTGTTTCATTGTGCTCTTTGTTGTTCAGTTCTTATATTTCATTTTGGGCAAAGTGGAAATTTTAAGGATTTTGTCTATCACCTCTTAGTTTTCTCCCAAGCTTTCCTTTAAGAATGTATGCGTTTGTAATTTTTGTCAAGAATCAAAGCACACAAAATCAAGTGGAACTACATCGAACTAAAAATAAAAAAGCTTTTGTATGGCAGAAGAAACAACTAACAAAATGAAAAGGCAACCTATGGAATAGGAGAAAAGTTGATACACAAAATATATATGGAACTCCTACAACTCAATAGCAAAAAAAAACCGCACAAAATAACAGCAATAACAAGGAATCAAAGTACAGTGAATAGACTCTTAAAGAAGACTTCGAGCCTGTGGGCCGCTGTGAAGTAGTATACTGTTGTTTGTCACACCGCTTCGATGTGACCCCATTAATTCATGCATGTTCTCTCCCTGCCTCTTTGCCTCTTTATAACCCTCTCTTCATATCCCGTGTCTTCAGAACCTCAACTTCACATCCGTAGCTTTGTATTTTCTTGTCAGCACCTTGCTCCTTCTGTCTTTGTTGCAGAGGTACCACAAGTGGTTCCTAGGTTCCGCTTGTTCTAGTTTACGCTGCTTTTGCCTAGAATCACCTTCTGTTTTTGTCTCAACTGCCAAATATTTTTGCCTTTTTTAAAAATCATCTATTATCTGATATAAATTACTGTTCTCACTGGCTTTCTTCAAATTAATCATTTTGCCATTTTAGCATTATATCTAATATCCCTTGCTTTATTTATTTTATTTTTTTAATTAGGTTTCTTTTTGATTCCTGAAGCAGCAAATAGAAATATCTTAATAGGTCGTAGCCTCTTGAACACCAGTGTCTGGCTGTTTCCTGAGTTCTTTTGTAGCAAAACACTTTCCATTCCCAAACCAACTTTTCTTTTTTATTTGCATGTTTTCTTGTCTTTTTCTTTTTCTTTTTCTTGTGTGTCTGTCATGTTTATGTGTGTACGTGTGTGTATATATACATAACTTGCTAGGGGTATCCTTTCCTCCTGAGTAGATGAAGTGGGTACCTCTTTTTCCTTGTGGTTCTATAAGATCATTATTTAAACTTAAAAATGCTGGTGGTTATGCTAAATTTATAGCCTCTGATAGCTAAAAGGGGCTATAGTGTCCTAAACTTTGTTCCTCCTTTTTGAAGTATATGCTAGCTGCGTTTAAGCATTTTTTTTCTTAAAAAATCCCCACTTTTTATTTTGAAAAAATTCAGTTCTACATAAAAGTAAAAATAGTATAATGAACCCCCATAGGTGTTTCCACCAGATTTGGTAATTACTAGTATTTTACCATACTTTCAAATGAAACTGATTCTCTCAGTCTGTATGTTTTTTTGTTTTTTACATTTTTGGGGAAAGCAATGGAAGGCTCAGTAGGATAGGCAGGGAAGTTTAAAATAAAGTTATTTAGGAAGGAGGGATTTGTTTTCTAACAGTTTTTGTATTTCAGCGGTAGCTAAGAGCTTAGAAGATGCTCTGAGCCAAACTGCTCGCATCACTCAACAGGCCATCATAGCCCAGAATGCCGCGGTGCAGGCCGTCAGCGCACACGCCAGCATATTGAAGGCAGCCATGGACAATTCTGAGGTGAGCCAGAGAATGAGTAGACTTTTGTGGTATTTAAGACTGATTTTTCTACCATGGGCTTTCTCTCACTAAGTGAAGACTGTCTAGGGTAATTGTTATTTTTAAATAAACAAGGCAGGAAAAAACCTTTAAGTGTTGTTTTTAATGAATTTTATATAATGCTTTACATCACGACAGTGATATGGTACAAGAATTAGGTCAGATTTTTTGCTTTCATACATTAATAGTGCTTGAATTTGTTGTGTTTTTTTGCTTTAAAATTGCCAACCACTTTCTAAAATAAACTTTTTATTTTGAGATACTTTTTTTTTTTTTTTTTTTCAACGTTTATTTTATTTTTGGGACAGAGAGAGACAGAGCATGAACGGGGGAGGGGCAGAGAGAGAGGGAGACACAGAATCAGAAACAGGCTCCAGGCTCTGAGCCATCAGCCCAGAGCCCGACGCGGGGCTCGAACTCACGGACCGCGAGATCGTGACCTGGCTGAAGTCGGACGCTTAACCGACTGCGCCACCCAGGCGCCCCTTGAGATACTTTTAGATGGATGCATAGTTGTAAGAAATAGTACAGAGATCCCATGTACCCCAAGATACCAGCTATTTTATTTTTTTATTTATTTTTATTTTTTTTATTAAAAAAACTTTTTTTTTAAGTTTATTTATTTTGAGAGACAGAGCACAGGCAGGGGAGGGGCTGAGGGAGAGACAGAATCTCAAGCAGACTCCGCACCATCAGCACAGAGCCCGATGCAGGGCCTGAACCCACGAACTGTGAGATCATTACCTGAGCCGAGATCAAGAGTCGGACATTTAACTGACTGCTACCGAGGCACCCCTATATCAGCTATTTTAAATGCTTATGCTGATTATTTAATTTACACTGAAAACTTCAGAGAATAATTACATTAATTTAAAAATATAATACTGGGACTTAATAAATTTCTTTTATAATTATATTCAGTTATTCAGTATATAAAAAACATATCCTGACACCAGGTTATTTAAAGAGTAAAAATAAATGTGTAAGCTGTGAATCTCAGGGATCAGGATCATGTATGATCAGTGAAATTTCTTTGCCACTAGAACTGTGTGCTTAAAAAATTTAAACAGACTTCGTGTTATTTTATTCCTATGTACATACATAACAAAAAGTTAAATTAGAGCTCTGATGTAAACAGCCAGAAATTACAACCTTTAAAACTTAAAACAAAATTCTGGTTTATTCAAAGTCCAAGAAAAAAATGTAAATTTCAGTCCGAATTCAATCAGGAAAGTGGAAACCACACAGAGAATGCCTAATATTTTGGTTATACAGGTGTGGGAAGGCTGGATGTTGTATGATAATCCGGAAGTTGGGTTTCATCCCAAGTGTACTGGTATCTTTCAGAAGGACACTTACTGGAAGTTTTAAATGCCCATGGTATTTACTTTGGTGGAAGGCTACATAAGAGAGTATTTCCTCCTCCCAGTGAATACATAATATATAGTGCATGTGAATTAGATAATATGAAATCTATTGAAATCAAGATTTTACAACTAAAGGACATTTTATATTAGTGGTTAACTAGATTAGGGAGTATTAGCTGGTGTTAACAAAATAATCAGAAACATGTATGAATGCAAGTTTTGAAATGTTAATAGATTCCAACTTCTGTTTCGTCCAATAAAAAACCTGCAAGTGCACAAGGACTCTTAGTGAATTGCTTTCTTAAAGCAGTGTTTGGAAACCGTTGGACTTGGCTTGATGGTAGGGGAGTCTGGTATCTACTCTATAGAGCAGCTTATGCTTGGACCTCTAGACGGGTTTTTAAGACTTTTGTGTGTGTGTGTGTGTGTGTGTATATATATACACTTATATATATATTTAATTTCATAAAATGTTAATAACATATACATATGTAATTACATTATGTACATAATTACATTATATATATGTAATTAATATTTTATGAAATTCAGCCTAAGGGGGAGTGGGTTTGACAATAATTTTCACTTTACAAATTACAGAGGGTATTTAGGATAATGTTTTAGAGGAATAAGGACTCCACAAGTGTGTAAACTTTCTACTTAAACTGTGATTTTGGTAGACCTGCAGTGAAGGAAATTTTAAGTATTGGTGCTTCGTTGCAGAATAATTTAATCAGCAAATAATTTATGAAGTTACTGTTCTTATTAACCTTTTCTGCTTCATTTCTCCTTTGGAGAATCTAATAAAAATATCATCTCTTCTTAGAAAATGCGTATATGCATGAGAACACAGTCTTTTACAGTTTTGGTGGTTGCTGTAGGTGGTTGATAAGGTGGTTGATAAGGGTCTTGGACTTCTTTGATCCTAACCATGAACTTTAGATTAAGAGATCCTGCTCTGATGAAATATTATATATAGGTTTTTACCATTGAATTTAATATCCTTGTTTCTAAATTTAGCCACATTGGCCTATCCTAGGTCAGTAAAAGCAGTTATTCACATTTTATACGTTTTGTTTAGGTTGCAGGTGAGAAGAAGGCGGCTCAGTGGCGCACGGTGGAGGGTGCATTGAAAGAGCGCAGAAAGGCAGTCGACGAGGCTGCTGATGCCCTTCTCAAAGCCAAGTAATTACTCATGGACTTTAACAAGTAATTAGGGCCTCCTGGTGGCTTTCTTTGGGCTGGGTTTTCTTTGTACTGTCTGTATAGAAAGAGGAGGCAGAGAGACCCTTCCCTCCCTTCACCTGTCCTTGATCTGTATTGGTATCAGGAACACAGAGCCTGAAAAAGGAAAGAGGGAATAAAATATAATTAGGCCAAAGTAAATTTAGCCATGACCTATATAAAGGATCTTGTATAAAAAGTAGTTTTTCTTTAGATTATTGCTTGGGTGATGTAGCTCTACAGATTTCCTGAGAGTCTACCATAATTTCAAGATTTTTCAGGGGTGGTTTGGACGGTTTTATCAGAATCTTGACAGTATGTTACAATCTCTTTGCCTTATCTAAAGTAGGAAGCAGTAGGTCTATAATAGGTCTAGTTTTATGCCACCTGGGGCTTGATTCCTGGAAGTTGGCTAAAACTAGGTCAAGCATTCCAAGTATACGATCCACCTCTTATTATGGAAACTTACATTTGACAAAAAGTTCTTAACATTTTGGGATCGTGGTCATTCAAAATGATGCTGTCATTTTTAACAAAATATTATCGATGGAGAAAGAGAAGCCTAGTAAAGCCAGAATATCTTTTAGGAGACTTAAGACGTTATGCTCACATCACTCGACCATGAGTTGGGGCTCTTGAGTTCTGTGTTTTGTGGTGGGTAGGCCACAGTTCATCCAGTTTGTGGAACATTTTGAATCATGATAGCTCCCTGAGACCCAGCTTTTGCTCAGTGAGCTCTTTGGCCTCCTCCCTTGCTGTTGTCTTCCTTAAGCTCTCATTGTCAGGGGAATCAGCCTAATCCCTGAAAAAGCTGCTGTTTATTGAGTGCACTTGAAGTGGCAGGCACTGTGCCAGGTTCTTCTTATCAGTTAGTTTTAATTCCCTCAGAAAGGTGAGCAACAGAGGAGAGGCTGATCTGGAGTGGAATCCAGGTTTGTCTGGTTCTGAAGCCTGTGTGTTTCCCTCTATACCACGATGCTTCTCTGGTTCACCTTAGTAAATCTGGCTTCTGACCAAGCTGTTTTCAGTTGTTTTGTAAGGAAAGCTTCTTTGCGTATATTTATTATGAAAACGCATTCAGTAATTTCTTTCAAATTTATTTTTTTCATAGACTTTTAACAGTTATGTGTTATATTGACATCACAGTCTTTGATAAAGTTGGTAAGAAATAATACTACATGTTTGTTATGCTTTATTGATTTCCAGAGAAGAGCTAGAGAAGATGAAAGGTGTAATTGAAAATGCAAAGAAAGAAGAGGTTGCTGGGGCCAAATCTCATATCACTGCTGCAGAGGGGAAACTTCACAACATGATAGTTGATCTGGATAATGTGGTCCAAAAGGTGGGTTTCTTCGGTCTTTCACAGCATTTCAGCATTTTTAAATATAATCCTTTAGTCAAAGGATTTGAAGAATTCAGGAAAATAATAAGATTCCTATCTCTCTCCCTTTTCCCCTGTGAAGAATATTGTTACTGGTTTTAAAAACTTACTTGGAATGTCCATTATAGTGATACTTT
The DNA here is from genome assembly GCF_007474595.2 of Lynx canadensis. Classification (NCBI taxonomy): domain Eukaryota; kingdom Metazoa; phylum Chordata; class Mammalia; order Carnivora; family Felidae; genus Lynx; species Lynx canadensis. The sequence goes on along the minus strand of NC_044305.1, from coordinate 100,337,843 downwards.
TTATAATAGGCAGCATTTTTGGTCATGGTTATTAAATGAAAATTTTCAGATCTTCTGCCTTCATTTGTGTAGTCTATATGGGTAGTTTCCTGCGACCCAGAGAAGGAGGGACAGGGGGATAGTAAGTCGGAAAGGCGCCTGTCCATAGTATTTGAATAGAATTACAAGGCTTATGTTCCCTTGGGCTTTAGCATTCTCTCTGTTATTTATATATTCCCAGCCATTGTGTAAATAATGTAAATATACTTTGTCTTTCTTTGGATGCTTATGGTATTTTGTCTTCACTTTAACCACATACATCTTGTATTTATTTAGGTCCAAGCAGCTCAGTCTGAGGCTAAGGTTGTGTCTCAGTATCATGAGCTCGTGGTCCAAGCCCGGGATGACTTTAAACGAGAACTGGACAGTATTACTCCAGAAGTCTTGCCAGGGTGGAAAGGGATGAGTAAGTAAAACTGAACTGTTGTTGATACTTTTCTGTGTTTGTTTTATTTTTTTATAGTTTTTTTAAAAGTTTATTCATTTTGAAAGTGAGCAGGGGAGGGGTAGAGAGAGAGGGAATCTCAAGCAGGCCCCACACTGTTGCACGGAGCCCAATGCAGGGCTCAAACTCATAAACCGTGAGATCATGACTCGAGCCAAAACCAAGTGTTGGATGTTCAACCGACTGAGCCATTCATGTGCCTCACTGTTTTTGTTTTTTAATAGCTGTTTGACTAAACTTGCTTCAGCCCCATTCGTCTAATCCAAACCCCTGTGGTATGCATATCTCGTGCGGTGTACAGTATGGTGTTTGCCACATTTTATTTCATTCACAGCCGTGGTAGGTGACACACTTGTGACAGTATTCCCATGGTTTTAGTCATGGTAGACACAAGTTCCAGCCAGCGTGTAATCCTGTAACCCATGATTCTGCTACTCAGGAAAGAGGAAAAAAAAGTTTAGGACCCAAGTAAGTGAGAGTGGCATTATAACCTTAAATCTGTTAAATATTATATATATGTAAAATTATTCAAAGCATTTGGTACTTTACAAATATTAGTAGTGAATAACTCATGGCACACCTTATGACTGCTTGTGTGACAACGTTATGGTTGAAAATTCACATGGTGAAAAGGAAATCATCTGTATGACTGTCCACTTACAAATAGACTGCAGGGAAGTGTGATGGTTAAGCAGTTATACAGTGTGACTGCAAAGAATAGTCAGGTGTCCCTGAAGTGCTCTAAGAGTACTAATCACAGTATTTAGCAGTCTCAACCAGATCAAAATACTCTTTAAATGCTAGCGTCTGTTAGAAGCTAAACATCCGGTAGGAACCGAACTGGTAGGTAGGCCTCTCGGGGCTGAAGGTGACTAGTTTGCGTCAGCTGGTCTGTGGAGCTAAGGTAATCAAGACCGTTGTGGGAGTTTCAGCTGCGTAACGCCCAGCCAGGGAGATGTAAGGGCAAGAAGCAGAGTCAAAGCTGTTAACAAATAACTCAGTTAAGTGTTTTGAATGCAGTTGACACATTTAAGAGGGAGATTCAGACTCTTGTCAAAGAAAATTAAAAAAGATTTGTAAGAGGATGAAATGGAGAAACACAGTTCATTCTGGGGACAGTGAATCTTATTTGTACATGGTTGTTTAATCTGATTAGCAGCTGGCAAAATGGGCAGTGTGGGCAGTCTGTCCTTGAGCAGGCTTGGTTAAGCCACGTCTGCACCATTCCCTTCATCGGAATTTCCCAAGGGCTGTGCTTTATTGAGGTTACAGCTGAAATAGTTGTCACCACCCCAGAGACCTTTCCTGACCATCTTCCTCCAGAAGTCACCCTACCGCATCACCTTATGTTATCTTTTTTTTAAGATTTTATTTTTAAGTACTCTCCATGCCCAACATGGGGTTCAGACTCACAGTTCGAAGATCAAGATGAAGAGTCACATATTCCATGGACTGAGCCAGCCAGACACCCCAATTACCCTTTTGAAATTCTTTTCATTGTTTTTGGTGTTTGTTGCATATCTCTGTCCATGAGGTGTGAGCTGCTTGGCAAAAAATGGGACATTGGTGGCTAGTTGGGTGGGCTGCAGATGAAATCAGGTTGGAAGGCGGGACAGGGTCTGCCTGTGGAGAGTTAGTAGTGAGTGCATTCTCTCATCTGAAGTACTTTTCTGTGCACTTCCCACTAGGTTAAAGGCTACTGATTTTTCCATGATAACCTCTAGAGTTGCTAACTATAAAAATTCTTTTGCTGATTTTGAAAATGCCCATTATAAAACATGAAAACAGTAAAGCAGTCGTTCTCAACCCGGGGCATTTTTGCCTGCCATAGGACATTTGGCAGTGTCTCAAGACATTTTTGTTTGTAATATTAGGGAGGTGCTACTGACATCCAGTAGGTAGAGGGCAGAGATGCTGCGGATCATCCTGCAATGCACAGAATAGCCCCTCGAAACAAACAGTCGTTTGGTCTGGAATGTTCATAGTACCAAAGTTGAGAAACTTGGCATTAAAGAAAATGTATCCTATAAAAAGTGAAAGACCCCTGCAGTGCAGTTTCCGACCGTGTGTGTGTGTGCACGTAATCTCAATCTCGTTCTCTTACTAATCTTAAAAATAGATTACACATTCACATGATACAAAATTTGAAAAGTACAAATGGCATCTGGTGACATTTCCCTTACCCCCCATTCCCATAGCCACAGTTTTCTTCCCAGTGTAACTGATTTCTTGTGTAGTCCTGGAGATAGTTTATTATTTCACAGTTATCCCAGCTATTAATAAATATCCTCACCTCTGAAATCTGAATTCATTTAAGACTTATACACCAGGCTCCTTAGTAATGGTTTATGTTGTCACTTATTTTGCTCTTAATTTGTGTTATTTCACTGTTATAAATGTCCTGTTGATACTCATTTATTTATTTTTCTTCTCTGTAGCTGAGCACAGTGTTAAACATAAAATAACTAACATTATTGAGCATTATTTTATATATAGCACTGTGTTCTAAGTGCTTCACATGTATTTAAAATTCATAACAGCCCTGGGGTGCCTGGGTGGCTCAGTTGGTTAAGCATCCAACTATTGATTTTGGCTCAGGTCAGGATCCCAGTGTTGTGGGATCAAGCCCCGTGTCTGGCTGAGCATGAAGCCTGCTTGAGATTCTCTCCTCCTCTGCCCCTCTCCTGTATCTTGTGTGCGCTCTCTCTAAAAATAAAAAGTAAAAAAAAGTAAAACTTATAACACCCCTATGAGGTAAAGTTGTGTTGCTATGCCATATTTATAGATGGGAAAGCCAAGACACAGGTTAAAGTAATTTGCCCAAGGTTGGGAATAGAACCAAGATTTCACTCTTACCATTAGCCTCCCTGTTCTCTGCCTGACTGATTTGTACTGGTAGTATAGGACCCCCTTTTAGGCTTTTGAGAAGAGAAATGATCTGATTGTAATGAAGAAAATTAACTTGTATGAGATTGAGGTGTAGGAAGGGACGTCTAAGGGCAAGGAAACTAGTTAAAAACTGCTGGAGTTATCTTAAGGGCAGAGTGAGAGGGGTTGCCTGTTGTGTGTACCAGGGGCACTGAAGATGAAGAATAGGAAGAAACTTAGAAGTCACCATTTAGCATTTGATTTGTTGAACCATAATTTACAGTATCTAGTGAAATTCAGAATGTATATTCTCCCTGATCCAGCTAGTCAACTCCTAGGTATGTGCTCGGGAAGACACACGGGTGCATAAGGAGACTCATAAAAATTTTCATAGGAGCCCTGTTTGTAAGAGCAGAAAAATCAGAAACTGCTAAATGTGCCTTCCATGTGGCAGTATAAATGAATAAACCAAAACTCTCTCACACATAAACGTTAAGAAAACAAGTTGCAGAAGAATATGCAGAGTAGGACACCACTTACATGAAGCTTGAGAACATGCAAAACAACACTACGCATTGTTTTAGGATGCATACATCTGTGAAGTATGACAAAATGAACGATACCATATTCAGTTAGTGGATACCACGGTGCGGGGAGGGAGGAGGAGCCTTCAGGAGGAGGGTGGGTGGATGTTGTCAGGATGGGAAGATTGAGTGCAGGTTGTAGATTGTATCCCAGGGACATTTCCTTTATTGCTGTGGACTAGTATATATTGTCATACTCGTGCCTTCTTGGGACTGACAGCTTTTTCCGTCCTTGCCAGTTTTTCCTCCTACAACATTGGGACAGATTGGTTTTGGTTTAATACCAGACTAAGTAGTTGCCTTTTAGAGCCATTTTGGATGAAAAAATACCTGTTTTTGAACTTTTTGAATCCAGGGGTCATACCCATGATGTTAAGAAGCTCATGCTGAGAAGCAGGAGACTGGCTGCAGCTCCCCTTTCCTGTCACGTGTCCTCAAGGTGGGGCCTGTGATCCTGGTGGGGAGCATCATCCAAATTATTTAGAATGTTATCTTTTTCTTCCTTACCATCAAATCAGTCAGTCATAGTTCTTAGCTTAATTTGCACAGGCTAAATGCATATTTAATGTGAATTCACTGTTTTTAAGCTTCCAAAGAAGAAACAGTAGCTTCGTAAGTATTTGAAATGTTAGGGGAGGCCTGGTATTGAGAACAGAGTCTGGCCTGGGACATAGTGAAATACTCTATGAACTAGTGTAAATGAGGAGAATAAATAAGAATTGTAGTCTCTGTGTAAAAACTAAGTTTTAGATTGCTCTAGCAAAACTAGAGATGACCCTGAAAACCAAAGCTACTTTTAATATGAATGACTCCTATTTTATAAAATGTTAGAATTTACCTTGATTTATATTGTTCTATATCCTTTTAGGTTTTAGGAAATAAACTCTATTGTTTTGCTTTCTGATATTAAAATACGCTTTTTTTGGGACGCCTGGGTGGCTCAGTCAGTTAAGCATCTGTTGATTTAGCTCAGGTCATGATCTCATGGTTCGTGAGTTTGAGCCCTGTCTTGGGCTCCGCACTGTGAGTGTGGAGCCTGCTTGGGATTCTCTCTCTCTCCTTCTCTCTCTGCCCTTCCCCCACTCATGCCCTCTTTCTCTCTCAAAATAAGTAAATAAATAAAAAGATGCCTATCCCTACACTTTAATGTTGCATGGTAGGTTTGATGGGAATCTTTCTTAGACTAGAATAGAATAAAAATAAAATAGACTTTTTGTACTACTAGTTCCTGCTTCCTTGTTTCTTTTTTGCAGCTTCCTACTTAATAACTGAAACGTGTACATTCTTTTTTCAAACTGTTATTCTTTTCCTTTGTAGGTATTTCTGACCTAGGTGAGTAATTATGCGTGTTTTATGTTTAAAGTCTTTTGACTCTTAAAATACTGAAGTTTTTTTTGTTTGCTTATGATTCTTTATACTAAAGCATCTAAATTTATAATGTAGAATTACATTGCAGGTGATAAATCTGATTTGGATATATTTTTGGCATCCGTGTGCTCTCAGGAATAAAAATGTTTCACCAAGTAATTGGAAACCTGTTGTATGTATGTGTGTGCATATATATGTGTGTGTATTTTTTTTTAAGTTTTCATTTTGTAAAATTTCAAACATTAAAAAGTAGGAAGAAAGCTATAATAAACTCCCAGTAGATCCACCTTCAGTAATTATCAGCACTTGGCTAGTTTTTGTCATTTATTTCCCCAACTTATGTTGAAGCAGATCCCAAATATATCCTTTTCAGTTGTAAATACTTTCTGTATGTTTTAAAAAAAAACAATCACTGTACCATTATCACACCTAAAACAATAATTTCTTAACATCATCAAATATTTAGTGTTCAAATATCCCCATTTTGTAGAATGAATTCTTGTAGCTGTTTTATTTGAATCCGTACCCAAAGGAGCTATACATGTTGAATTTAGTCAATAAATCTCTGAACCCTCACTTTGTTTTTTGCCTCTCTGTCGCTCTTATTGTGGAGTCATTTATTATGTAGTATTTCCCTCATTCTGTATTTTGCTGTTAAAGTTGTAACTCTAAACCCATAGTAACGTATCAGAATACTTGTGGAAGGTGAGATTTGAAAACAAAACAAAACACATGCTTAAGCCTAAATGAGGATCTCCGGGCGTGTGTACTTTTGAGAAAGCTCTACAAGGGATTCTAGTGGACAGTCTGGCTGCTGATCACTGTCCTAGGTAATACCTCTGTTTAGGAAGAGGCACAAAAACTCTTACTAGGGAAGAGTCAGAATTCAAATCTGAATTTTAGCAGAAAAAATATTAGGATGCCTGTTATGACTGATCATAGTTATGCATGAATGAAAGTATAGAACTGATTGTATATGTAAACTGTCTTTAGAGGCAAAATTATAATGAATTGTAGAGCCTATTTATAATTAGTTCAATTAATTTGGGTTCCTGGAAAAGATTATATACATGAAGGCTCAACTAAATTACTTTGCTCGGGATTGAAGATGCCTTAGTTGGACACAAGCTATGAATTTCTGATGGCAGTGGAGAATCTAAATCTGTCTTCAAATGTTAGCTACCCTTTGGTTTCTTTCCAGCTGTTAAATTGTTATCAGTTGAAGCAAGTTACCTTGTAGATGTGTAATTTTGGTGAAATCATTAACATTTTAATGTCGTTTTCTATTTAGCCGACAAGCTGTCTACCGATGATCTGAACTCCCTGATTGCTCATGCACATCGCCGCATTGACCAACTAAACAGAGAGCTAGCAGAACAGAAGGCCACAGAGAAGCAGCACATTGCATTAGCCCTGGAAAAACAAAAGCTGGAAGAAAAGCGGGCATTTGACTCTGCGGTGGCAAAAGCGTTAGAACATCACAGAAGTGAGATACAGGCTGAACAGGACAGAAAGGTAGAGGAAATGAGAAATTTAAAGTGAATCTACTTGATTATCTGCTTCTAGAGATAATACCAACAGTCCCGACTTTAAAATATTAGATGTAAGTCATGCCAGCCGCCTCTTGAATGGAGCTTTGGCCCTTGTTCTAGCCTGAACTTCTAGGGAAGGATTGTTGGAGCAGCGTTCCTTTATGTTGAGCAGATGCAGAAGTGTAAGAAAGTAACAAGCCCTTGGTATCCAGGATTATCTACTTTATCTTTCCCCCTGTGGAGCCTGTCCCCTAAAGCACCATGGAGAGACTCTCTGTTGGGTTCTGAAGGTATTTTTTTCCCTGCCAGTGTTTTGGTTAAGAATGGATGCAACAGCTCCTCTAGTTTTCTGTCTGGGTACATCATGTGTTAGATAGGTGTCTGCGGGTTGATTCGGGAACCTAGGTACCCATCCTCCCTTCCTGTCCTCTCAGCTGCACAGTTGAGCACTGCTTCCTGTGTGAAGTGCTTTCTTCCCTAGTCTGTTAGGATACCACAAGCTCCTGGCCTTTCTCCCACCTTGTTGGCCATTGCTTGGACCCCTTCTTTGCTCAGCTTCCCCAGTATTGGCATGTGCTGGCCTTGGTTCTGAAACCTTTTATCCATCTAAACTATCTCCAAGTGCTCTTATCTAGTCCTGTGACTTGGAAGTTTAAATCCTGTCACTTAGTTCTAAGCTTGGATGTCACGCTGTCAGCAAGGCTTCTCCTATTTCTTCAATGTAGAGTCTCTGTATTACTTTTTCTCATACTGCCTTATTTTTAAAAAAGAAGTATCACAGTCTGAGATGTCCATTTTGTTTACTTATTACTGTCTGATTGCTTCATTGAAATGTACATTGTAGGAGAACAAAAAGTTTCTGTGTCTTGAGCACCATCGTATCCAAGGATATAGTAGGCACTGCCTGGCACAGGGTTGGCACTTTATAAATATCTATGCACTGATTGGATTTACTTAATGTTGTGTCTAGGAAAAAGTAAGTTATGAATTTCAGGTAATCAGTACTAAATAATTTTAATATGGCCAATTGTTAGGCAAGACATGATAGGCTTTTCATATTTTTGTTTTGATCTGGGCTCTCTTGTGAATCTAAATTCATAGTAAAGTAAGCAGTTTCAGAGCAGTGTTCTTTGCTTAGGAGAAATTGTAGAGTAAGTACCAGATATTAATCAATTTATTAATTTTCTTAATACTTCACTCTAGGCATTATTCCTAGATGAAAAAATGGACACTTGAGAAGATGAATTCCCCAATTATTGTGATGAAGCTGTGTTTGATCCCAAGTCTTTGTAGTTATTTTTTCCAAAAAAACTTTGAGGATTTGTTAATCCTTAAAGGAGTGTGTGATTCAGGAAATGACAGTGTTTACCTTGCATAAGAGGCAGCTTGATCAGTTGGGAGAAACAGATTTTGGGGCAGAAAGACACCTGTTTGGAATCTGATTTTAGCCATAGCTGAGTGAGTCCCCTTCCAGCATTCAGCTCTGATCGATGTCAGAGAAGTCAGGGACGTTAACCGCATGCTTGGTACATTGTAGAGGTTCAGGGCATGGAAGCTGCCATCATCATTGCTACTAGTCTTTTTTTCTAAGAGCAAATGTGGAGAAATGAGAAGTAATCATTCTTGTGGTTTCACAGGTAGAGGAAGTCAGAGATGCCATGGAGAATGAAATGAGAACCCAGCTTCGCCGACAGGCTGCTGCCCACACTGATCACTTACGCGATGTCCTTAGGGTACAAGAACAGGAACTCAAGTATGAATATGAACAGGTGGGGACCTGTTACAGCGCATCAGCTCCCTTCAGCCTCCTCTCCTCTTCATGTCCTCTGTGTGTCCTTCCCTCTGAGGATATGGAAGAATGGGGAAAGAATGCGAATGGTACCCAGCCTTGGTGCAGTGGGGCTTTTGTATTTTGCAACACTGCTCCTTTTTTTTTTTTTAAATTTTTTTTTTTTCAACGTTTATTTATTTTTGGGACAGAGAGAGACAGAGCATGAACGGGGGAGGGGCAGAGAGAGAGGCAGACACAGAATCGGAAACAGGCTCCAGGCTCCGAGCCATCAGCCCAGAGCCTGACGCGGGGCTCGAACTCCCGGACCGCGAGATCGTGACCTGGCTGAAGTCGGACGCTTAACCGACTGCGCCACCCAGGCGCCCCACTGCTCCTTTTTACATAAAGATGTACCTGTGTGTAATTGAGCAGATGTGTTTTGTATCTATGTCCTAGTCATTTGGAGCCTTCAAGTTTTAGGGAGGGTTGGTACAGTGAGTTTCAAAAATGCAGATAATACTTGACACACAGATTTCCTGCTTTATTTCCACAATCTCCTGTGGGTTATGTAGCAGCACTCAGATGTTTATTTCTGAGGAAACTTCCCAGAGAGGTTAAGTTTGGAAATCACAGCAAATCTATTACATTGGGGGGCAGTGCAGTTACTTTACTTTCTAAAGTTAGTATTTTCTCAGTTTTTAATTACTTTCTTCTCCTGGTCTACTTCCTCTGATACAAAGTTCTGTCAGTAAATTTGTAGGGAATTACATACATCAACTATGAGTTTTGGAAATTTTTGAAATCTTACACATAATATAGGAGTTTCATGAGAAATGTTTTGAGATTTTTAAAGGCCCTCTTTGCTTTTGGAGGTAGCATTTGGTGGTAGACTTTAGGGTCCCAGTGACTGACATGCATTGAAGTAGCATCACTTTCTTCTGTACACTGTTTATGTTTTATTTCAGGACCTGTCTGAGAAACTCGCTGAACAGGAATTACAGTTTCGTCGCCTCAGTCAAGAGCAAATTGACAACTTTACTCTGGATATAAACACTGCCTATGCTAGACTAAGAGGAATCGAACAGGCTGTTCAGAGTGAGCACACGGGCCTCTTACATTTTATTCAGTCCAACTTCTTCATTAGGATAATGGGTTACATGCGTCAGCATTAGGACATAAAGATGCTGTGAAGTCATTCGATTAAATTTTATTCATTTCTGAGAAAATTAGCCCAGATTTGGTAAGTTTGGAACATAGGGTGTTTATGAGAGGAAATTAAAAAGAATCTAAAAATTAAATCTAAATACTTGAAGATTTACTGTGTGTGTGTCAGACTGGAGATCGCCGTTTACGAGGCAGGTTACCCAGCACACTTTGGTTATGTCTTATGTGCCCTGAGTGGAGCAAAAGGTCAGTGTATCCCCACGCTTGCTGTCCAGCCCTGTCTGGAAGTGGTTATTTGCTGATTCCACCCACCAAACGGACAGTAGTTATTCTGAGGCTTCAGCGTGGCACACTGAAAGGGAAATGTTCTGACAGAATGTTGATAAAATGGGTTTTTTTGGGGGGGTGTTATAGAGCCATTTTTGTCAGATAAGTATAAAAATACCTAGGAAGTTGCAAGATTCAAGATCACGTAGTCCATTAGGTTTACTCGAAGTCTTCCATTCTTTGCAGGAAGTTTCTGATGGCCGTAGCATAAGTCTTAGCCTAATTTAAATGTTTTTTTCCCCTCATTCTGAAATAATTATCCTTGAATTAGATACTGTGTGTTTTTCTGGATGTCACAGTAAGAGGGGAAAGAGACTCTCTTGTGCTTGTGCACATACATCCTTCCAGTTTTCTCCATGGCTTGACTAAAAAGTTAGGTTTACCATGTTGCCTCATGAAGAGGCCGACTTCCTCGGAAAGAACATGCCAGAAATAAGTGTCAGGTGGGGCTGGAAAAGGCTCTCTCTGGCCCTATCATTTACCGTGTGGATTTAGCCTGTTGAGGGTGCAGGTACATCTACATCAGTTCTCTGCAGGTATGGGAAGGACATTTAGTCAGATGGAGAGAAAAATGTGTTTCTTTGCCTGTTTTTTCTTTGTAGGTCATGCAGTTGCTGAGGAGGAGGCCAGAAAAGCCCACCAACTGTGGCTCTCGGTGGAGGCATTAAAGTACAGCATGAAGACTGCGTCTGCAGACCTGCCCACTGTTCCACTGGGTAGTGCAGTTGAGGCCATCAGAGTCAACTGTTCTGATAGTGAATTTGCCCAAGCTTTAACTGCAGCTATCCCTCCAGAGTCCCTGACCCGTGGGGTGTACAGCGAAGAGACCCTTAGAGTCCGTTTCTATGCTGTTCAAAAACTGGCCCGAAGGGTAGCAATGATTGATGAAACCAGAAATAGCTTATACCAGTACTTCCTCTCCTACTTGCAGTCCTTGCTCTTATTCCCACCTCAGCAACTGAAGCCACCAGCGGAGCTCTGCCCTGAGGACATAAACACATTTAAATTACTGTCCTATGCCTCCTATTGCATTGAGCATGGTGATCTGGAGCTGGCAGCAAAGTTTGTCAACCAGCTGAAAGGGGAGTCCCGACGAGTGGCCCAGGACTGGCTGAAGGAGGCCCGAATGACCCTAGAAACCAAACAGATAGTGGAAATCCTGACAGCATACGCCAGCGCCGTAGGAATAGGAACCACTCAAGTGCAGCAAGAGTAAGGTCTAGGAAGAGTTTTGTAAAGTCTTATTTTACGTGAATGGGAATCAGCGATATATGAAGGGTTTGCAACAGGGTCCCAGAATTGTCTAGAAAGGAGCAGGTTATAAGTACTGTTCTAAATGTTAACACCTGTTGCATTTATATTATTTCCACTTGCTATCATGTCAGTGAACTCCAGGAGTAATTTCTTTGCAACTTGTTGAACATTTTCCGTTTTTCAGGTTTTACTGATCAGGCTCGTGAGCCATTCAAAAATAATGTTTGTGATCCCTATTACTATTGATTTTGCCCTTGGAGCAAACTGAATAAAACAAAAAGATGAAAACTGAGCAGCTTATCCCTTTTCAAGAAGTGCCATTTCTTGTTTGTTGTATGTGCAGAAAACTTTTTTGAGAAGTGGCAACAGCAGAAGTAGGAAGTCCTGGGCACTCAGTTTCCAGGCCGTGAATTGGGTTCCAAAAGTGCAAGGTCTGTTTTTGGCTTTGAAGGTTCTGGTGAACTGAGTCCTACTCAAACTCAAGTTTGGTCAAACTCAAGACTGACGTACAAGCCAAAATGCCAATATATTTACAATGGGAGACATGGCATTCTGGTGATTACAAGGCACCAGAAATAGTATGTACCTGAAACTTTTAAGTTGCTACAAGAAAAAGTTCTTGGGACCCAATATATACACACCCGTGTGTGTACATGAAACACTTTTCAAACCACTGCTTATTAGCCCCTTTCTACAGGTGATGCACTGTTTTCTGGTCTGTTTCCTATTAATAAGTCAGTTTCTTTTCTACTCACAAATTAATTTCAGCAGTCCTCAAAACAGGTCACAGCTCTCAGTTCTGAAACACTGGTAATTGACCTTGTTCCTTTCTGGTACTTGGACTGAATATGTCTTCTTTGAAGTGGGGGTGGTGAGTCTGGAATCTTAAAAAGGATTGAATAATTTTGTGGTATATTTAAAATGGATTGCCATAAAACCCAGAGAACTTTCAGTTCACATCTCTGAAGCTTAAAACGACTGCCATACTGGGTAAACATTAACAAACCCCTACCTTTTGATTTTTTATTCCCTGACAACACTGTCGTCAAAAATTTTTTTGTAATTATTTTTTGTTGGGGTTTATGTGTTCACAGACTGAGTAGGCACTTTTATCTGAGCAAAGTATCTGCAAATCATAGAGGAGGAAGGAGAGATGAATTTTTATATTTCTGCGGGTGAATGCCAGACCCTGAATTTGGACTTGTTACATTAAGTTTGCATGGCACTTGCCCTTTGGTTTGCGGATATTTTGGTCCCATTTTGGCCTTGGTTGATAATGCTATTCATTATGTTCCTCCTAAGCAGATTCTTAATTTCTGCAGTTACAGTGAGCTGATTTTTACCAGAGGATAATGAGGCTGTTCTCAAATTCAGCCTTCCTTCCCCTTTGGAATGGCATGAAATTGCAAAATACATTAACTTGTAAAGCTGACTTACCTGTTTGTCATAGTAAAGGTGTTTGTAATTTATACAGTAGGTAAAATACTACCAATTACAAGGAAATCTAAATTTCTCTAGGAGCCCAGAAATAACTCTCATCAGATGGGATTATCTGAACTCCTAGGAATACTGATTGGTTTATTTTAGGTCTGCAAATCAAAATAAGACCACTGGCTTTCAAATTTTAGTAGTTCCATTAGCAAACCTCCTTACCTCCACTGCATATTGGAAAACAGTATGTTGAAAGGGGACTCTTGGCCTGGCCTGGATTTTCTTCTTGTGCCTAGTAAAACTCGGCAATGCTTCAAGTGAAAAGGGCCTTTACTTGGGTTCTCAGTTCTTCAAGGAGGTAGAATCCAAAGGAACAAGATTGGGAGAAGGTGGATATAGCCCTGGGCAGAGGGCAGGGCCACTCACTTTAGCATGTTTCATTTAAATCTCTGCCACTTTGGACTTGATCATGTGAAGCAAATCATTATTTGTCTTCCATTATCAATTTTTAGCCTTATATTGGGTTACCTTATTGCCTCCCTCTTGAGTGTGATAGGATAGCATCCCTCAGCATTTTAAACTCCTTTCTCCAGGTACATTAAAACTCTGGTCTTTGCTTTAAAATTGTTTTTTAGTTTCAAAATAATGTAACAAATTAAAATGCAGTTTTAGACCATCTTTTTAAGGCACATGGTCTATTGCTTAGCATTAATATAAATCCTCTGCTCTCTTAACAGGTTCTGGAAAAAAGCAGCCTCCAAGTCCCAAATGAGTTGTCCCATCAGTTTTAAAGTAACTTGCTTGAACTCAGTGCAGAAGAACAGATAATTTGAGTTATACATAAATGGGAAATAAAAAGGATTATCAGGCAAATCACTCTTCATCAGGTCCAGTGGTCACCATTTCCCCGAACCAAAGCTCAGCTTCCCTGCTTTGGCCCCCCTGATGCATTTAGGGGTCCTGAGGTCAGCAGGAGAACCTAAGAATGGATGGGGGATGGAGAGAAAGAGGGTTTACTTGGCCACTCTACCATTGCGTATGTGATGTGGTTTCACTGCCTTCTAAGTTCAAGCTAGCTGTATGGACACTGCCCCAGATCTTTAGGAAGAGGAAGGAGTTCTGGAGGGGTTATGAGGCAAGAGCCAGCGGAGAAGTGCCATTGTTGTAAGAACAAATCCCACGGTCACTGGTGGCAAAGTTTAGGTTTCCCTGGGAATAAATTCTATCAAGACCTTGATTCCTCTTGGACATTCTTGGTTTAAGAGGTTGAAATCCTGCTGAGCTCTGTAAATTCTTGGGCTTGATCTGCAGTAGTCCCAAATTGTGTAAGTGCATAGCTGTGTGGATCAGATGGACAGTGTTTTTACAGTTAGGCTGCTTCCTGGGCCTGGCTGGACATTCCTTCACTACCCAGACCCTGTGCACCTCATATTTTGGCCATTCTATTAACACATTGCCTCTCATCAACCAAATCAAAAACTTTCCTTTGGTAAATTGCCACTCTGCCTCTAAAGACCTGATCTAAAGGAGTCTATAAACTTGCCCTGAACTTCCTTGCTCCTACTGACGGCTATCTCAGAAGTATCCTATTTCAAGGTTTTTAAACTTTATTACCAGCAGGAAAGTAATTTACATCATGACCAGATAGACTTCTACATGTGTATCTACACGTCTACTGCACTGTAAAATTTATCACAAAACAACTCTACTGCAGTGGTGTACTGTGATTTTCTAATCCATTTCAGCATTCTAATCACCCACAAAATCAAACCCTGTAGTTTTAAAACCAACATAAGAGTACATCTTATCGCTAGTCTTCAGATGTTTTGAACCCCTAATCTGCATTTCTAGTCTGCACACATTGGTGATACGAGGCAAAGTGGACAAGTTTATTCAGAGGTAACAGGACTCCTCCTTTGACCCTTGCCATTCCATGGGTCTTGATCCTAGTTTGTTCTTCTGATGTTTTGGTTTCTCCTATTTTTTTTTTTTTGTTAGGTTACTGAAAAATAGTTAAACTGTCCTCAGTTCCCAATTTCCAAAAGGCTGTTTTCTGACCAACTTGGTTGCTTTATATGCCACTAATGCTCCAGCGCTTTTTAAAACTTGGTTCTGGTCTTCACTGGATTGATTTATAACCCAAATCTTACATCTCATACCATTTTGTTTAAAATGTTGAATTGAATTTTAGGTTATAATTTTTCCTATATAAAATGTCAACATCAGGGAAATGTTAAGACCTAGAAGAGTGTCTTAAAAATGGGTTGTGGGGCGCCTGGGTGGCGCAGTCGGTTAAGCGTCCGACTTCAGCCAGGTCACGATCTCGCGGTCCGGGAGTTCGAGCCCCGCGTCAGGCTCTGGGCTGATGGCTCAGAGCCTGGAGCCTGTTTCCGATTCTGTGTCTCCCTCTCTCTCTGCCCCTCCCCCGTTCATGCTCTGTCTCTCTCTGTCCCAAAATAAATAAACGTTGAAAAAAAAAATTAAAAAAAAAAGAGTTGTAGCATGTGACCAAGACACTACTCATTTTACTCCATGCCTTTTAGGAATGCAGTACTTGAGTTGTATTACAAGTTTAGAGACAATCATAAGGAAGAACAGACTGCAAGTTGAAATGGAGAGCCAGGACCAAAAGCAAAAATTGCTAGGTTATTTACTTCAGCATGGGGAAACATCTTTTACTATTAGAGGCTAATATTTCACTAGTGTGTAAATAAACATCTAAAAATGAGAGAACGGAGGGGCACCTGAGTGGCTCAGTTGGATAAGCGTCTGACTGGCTCAGGGCATAATCTCATAGCTCATGAGTTTGAGTCCCACACTGGGCTCTGTGCTGACAGCTCAGAGCCTGGAGCCTACTTCAAATTCGGTGTCTCCGTCTTTCTCTACCCCTTCTCTGCTCATGCTCTCTTTCAAAAATAAACATTAAAAAAAAAAAAATTTTTTTTAAAATGGATACCAATCCTATAGGCCTAATTTTCTGAAAGTTTGAAGCAATTAAAACCACTGAAGTACACTGAAATCCATTACAAATTCAGATGACATCAGTCCAGATGGGACTCTGTCCCACCAACTCTAGCTACCAAGCACTATGCTGAGGATTCAGCTGGGGCCTGGCAAGGGGAGAAGTACCACATTTATAAGGATTGTGATGAGTGAGCATTTGGCCATGCAGAGAGCGAGGCATTTGTAGGTGAGATGGGAAGGAGTTAACAGAAGCTCCCAGGAAGCCAGGTCTCCCTTGAAGTCGTAAACCAAGATCAGAGGCTAATCTGCTTTAATTGTCCTTTTGTTCATTTGCCTTGGTTTATCAAGAGTCTAATGGGACAATGCACATGAATGCTTAAGTAGCTAATCTGTGTCATTCCCCTGCCTTCGTTTTCCCTCGATTAGATGTCTCAAACTGAACATTCTAGGAGAACACATGAAACCATGCTTAGGTTTCTGAGAATGCAGGAGTAGGTCCAGGCTAGAGAGGATGCAGAATGGAGCTGGGAACAGACCTATATACACACAATATTGTAGCCCATCAGTGCCAACTCTGGCAGGGTAAGGATGAGGCTGTTCATCAGTGGGGAACTCATGGGGTCCCTCAGTAAATCTGGGACCAGGTATGAGCAAAGCAGCCTGTGGAAGCAGCCCTGGTGAAGATAAGGATGCTCTTGCAAACCAGGGTCCTGGCTGCTTCTGATACTGTTTCAAAGTCCCAGTGGTGAGACAAATGCTAAAAGTAGAGGTTTTTGACCAGCAATAATCACCAGCAATACAATCACATCAAGAAAACCTTCATTTCAGTCCTTTTTCATCACAAGTCCTCACTTGCGATGACTTTGAGTAGAGCCCAACTAAAGGTGCCAGCACACAGGGAAGAAAGGGAGATGAAGCACTCTTGTGCAAGTCCTATGGCTGGGGGAAAACAAAAGCCATGTAAGAGTAATGGAAATACATGCAAACACGTTACTGGAGTTTATTTACAGCCTTCATCTCCCCATTTGTGCAGCCCTTTGCCATTGTTTAATCGTTTCGAAGATGCACAATTTTGCATCTCTTTGTATCCCTGATATTGGGATACTGACCCAGTATCAATGGTAATACGTACGCAAACCACCTTCAGACACGTCCTCTAAGACTGAGGAAGCACCAACATCACAGCATCAGCCAACGGAGGCCAAGTCCACACCTGGGGAGGGCGAACCACACTGGAGAACAGTGTCAAGTTGGCTGACAAACACTGCAGGGACACAGAGCTTGCGCTGAAACCAGGAACTGTGTCCTCACAATGTGTCCGAAGAAACGAAAATGGTAGTGATGCTTTCGTTTAAGTGGTAGTAAACCTTGAATGGGTGGTATAGCAAGTATCAAATTAGGAATTTAAATCAGGCCATCCATGTTGTATTGATTGTTATTCAAAGTTCACCATCCGTACTCTCTTTACAATATGGTCAGTTCAGCTATGCTAGGTCACAGCTGCGGATTTGCCCACTTTCATTTGCCTTCACCGATGTCACTGTCGCTGTCACTGTCACTGGTCAGTGAAGTTAGGTCTCCCAGGGCTTCTCTGTGAGGAAAATAAACTGGAAGGTTACAACTGCAATTCAGTCTTGGGGGAGAGGGACTCTGCAGCTGCATTCAACTATAAGGACAAGGGAAAAAGGTTCCAAGAGCCACATCTATAGGCCTCTGACTCCTATGACAAATAAAATAGCAGCTAAATTTAACACACACTGACTTTGCAAAGAAGAAAATTCAGGAGGCAGAAAGCTATAAGCAGTGAACGGGTAGATGGACAGTCTGGTCTGTATCACTTTCCTTTATGGTATTGGTGCAGGACTTACTTTTGTTCCTGGCTGATTGCAAAGTCAGCCATCACTCTCTGGGCGAGGCCTTCACAGACAGGCAAGCTGAAGGCACTGGCCAGCTTCACTATCTCAATGGCCTGGGCAGGGTTGTTGGATGCTTTTGCACTGTCCATAAACTCATCCAGCAACTCATTTCTGTAAAAGAAAGGCAAAATGTCAACACTCCCCAACGAAACCCCTTAAAGATTTATGTGCAAAATCTACCATTTTATAAAGTTGAGTCATGAAATCCTCAACAGTAGTTCTGGAGGTAAAGTTACATGAAGTCTAACTTTAAAGAGCCAAAGAGATCATGAACATTGGTCCAGTATGCCATCATTGAGGATCTATTTGGTGTCTTGCCAGTGTGTTACAATCACTGAGCACAGACTAAAAACAGTGCTTGTTTCAGGATGCCCTAGGTGGTGGGAGCAATTGTGCATTTTCTTGTCTATCAGAATGCTGAGGCAGGTGAAAAAATTCCAATTACCCCATGGTAAGAGTTAAGACCCTGCAGTTAATTCTAGGATGTACCCAGGCAGGCCTATTAACTTCAACTTACCCAGGGATCTTATTATGCTTCCTGAAAAGCCCCAACATTTTCCTATTCAAGAGGAGACAGGAGCAAGATTATAAATGCAAGTAGAACACATGGCGATCAGATGACCATAGCTCTCCTCCTCCCAGTGCTAGCCCCTGAAGACATATGTCTGTGAGTTCTGCTCGCTCCCAGCCCTGTCTTCACATCAAAATCACCTTGGGTGCTTCAACTCCCTCCTCCAAACTTCACATATGTACATGTCAAGTTTCCCAGGCAAATGTGATCTGCCAGTGTTCAGAATTGCTGGGGTCTATCCTCTTCTAGAGGATCACTCCAGTCCACCCAGGGAAGGAATACATCCCGTGGGCAGTTGGAAGAGAGGGATGCAAGAGAGAATGATCTCTTTCCTGTCTTAAAATCCAGAATGAGATCAGTGTCCTAGAATTATGTTGTGAACAGCAGGCTCAGATTGAGGCATCAGTCTCCTGTAAGTGCTCACCAGCATCCTGCCACATGCAGGACAAAGGAGAAACACATACATTCAGCTCCCATGACTCAGCTGAGGTCCGTACCCCTGCGCCAATCATCATAGCCTGATTCGTAACGAGTGTCAACCTGAGTTAACAAACTTGAGCACCAAATGTTTTGGTCACTAGCAGTGTAGTAGGCCGCGTGTGTGATTCACACTCCCAAGACCAGTGTAGGCAGTAAAGCCTTCCTTCACCAGCTTTTCCTGAACATAGTGAACGGCCACATTTTGGGCTGGCAATCCTATGTTCAAATTAAGTTACTCTCCCGTGTTGAAAAAGCCATACACATGTACTCCACTTACTTTTAGAATACACATTTCTCTCCAGAACAAAATGTAGCAACACCACCTAACTATGACCACTCCTACAAAGTATTCTTTTGTTGACTTCTCTGCTTTTGGAAAAAGGAACGCATGTAAAGTTTCCATCCACAAATACTAAAAATGAGTATGTGAATGAAGTGCTGATGAACACACAGAACTGACACAGACCAAAGATGGTTCTTGTTAAGGCCATGTTTATAAATGCCAGTTTCCTGAAGTCCAAATGCACAACCTGCATTTTAAGCAGGGAGGTAGGACCACTACACCCAAGTGAAACACTTGGATAAACCAAATGCCTAAAACGTTTTCAAAAATATTCTTTGATCACTCTATTTAACTGAACAGACAAGTGACTTACTTGCCCGTGAATACAGAAAACAGGTCAGAAAGAGAAAATTAGCCCATTAAACCATGTCCTTTCTTAAATACACTGTATACACTTATACTGGTCTTCTTCCTAAAGTTCCCTTTTCAGTTGGTATTTGCAGTTCCCAGAGAAAACACAGTATGTAGAAAACTCATTTGTCTTCTGATTACACATCATACAGATGAGAAAAACTCTAGTGACCAGGGCAAATGTTCTTGGAGATCCAAGTACAAATGGCTTCTTATGCTTTTGGTATTGTACTCACCAGGCTTCCTGGGTCCTCCCTCCCCTTAAAAAGAGGACAGCTATATAGTTCAGAGGGTTGGCTGGCCAATCAGGAGCAGTCTGTCTGGCATCTTGGCTCTCATAAGTAGATCTGATATCAGCAGCACAGTCAGCAAACGCCACCTGAAGCTGAGAGGCTCTAAGGATCAGCAGAATTGCCTAACTGGTTTTATGAGAATCTAAGTTCAGGAGACTCCACTGAAGCGTTAACATTTTTGAGCAATCCATTTTACCACTGGACCACATCACATGTATGGTACACAAGTAACAAAGTGAAGAAAAAAGAACGCACCCTGCCCTGCTCTGGGGTAAATAATTTGCAAATTGGCCACATCTTTCAAAAAGAACATGTGTTTTCTTTTCAGAGAGAAACTTAGAAAAAAAAAAAAAAAAGCTATTGTCAGGGCAGAAAGAAACTATTTTCATGTTGTTTACTTTGGACCAGAGAAATGAGATGACTTTAGAAGAGATTCTGCTAATGGTTGGGTATGTTTAGATGTAGACTTTAAATCTGGGTTTAGGTGGCAGAACTCTCCAGGTTTCCCTAGATGAGACCAAGGAAATTACCTTTACAGGGTCCTCTGAGAATATACGGGTCAGTACACATCTGATTACTGTAA
Organism: Lynx canadensis; assembly: GCF_007474595.2. Taxonomy (NCBI): domain Eukaryota; kingdom Metazoa; phylum Chordata; class Mammalia; order Carnivora; family Felidae; genus Lynx; species Lynx canadensis. Next base: position 100,317,559 of record NC_044305.1, on the reverse strand, counting down.
ACTAACTTGAATTTGGACATACCCTACCTCTGGTGGGTGCCGATCCCTTGCCATGAGCATCAGAATCTCTTCTTTCAGGGCATTGCGAAAACTGTGACCATATTCTTTACTGTCTGGAAACAGAAAGGAACATAATGAGAAGTGATTACTGTCATATAATGCCAAAACTCTTTGGCAGACCTTTGTCCACCGTTGTAGTTTTTGGTGGGTAAAAAAAAGTTGCTGACACTCTCTCCTCCAGGACACTACTAGGATAATTCATGGTAAGAACAGAAGGAGCAGTGGAAGCCAGTAACCTGCTCTCAAGTCAAGTGTGAACCACAGCATATGCACTACTCTTGAGCAACTACCAACTCCGTGTGATATAAGACACTTTTTTTTACAGCACTTGGTGATCAGTGATATTTTATAACAGGTAACAACCACTTAAGCAATCCTGTGAAGTAGGGCAGGGCTCTAGTTTCAGTGTTCGGACATGGAAACTTGAAGCTGACAGGAACTCATGCTGCAATCACAGTCCCCTAACAGAGGACACACAGCATCTTCTGCAGCCAATTTATACACAGAAACCCACAACCATGCCTACTTCTTAGAAATTCAAGTGGCTTCTTAACAACTGAGTCACAACGATGCAGCATGATACAGAGGAGTAACACAGAACCTAGGCTTTGTGGATTACGTTTGTGGACCTGAATTTAAATCTAGGGCGTGCCATGTAATCAGCGATGATCTTCCGTCATGTCACACAACAAATGCACAGTTCTACCATTCCTGTCACGAAGGAATGGATTTAAGTCACTTTCAGTACATTTTTACTCGTGCAGTGCAACATGAGCCAGTGGACCATGAAGCAGACTTCAACTTACATATATATTCAATTTAGTGACAAATGGAAGTTTCCGTCCCTAACAATATTAACACGTTTGTTAATCAAAATGTAGGACGATGAAATGAGATGGGCCTGGACATACAAGCTGAAACCAACCTTTCCAAATCTGAGGAATCACTTCTAGCCGGTTGGCCACATCCAGTGCTTGGAGAAGATCTATCAACGTTTGGGAACGGGGAAAGAATACCTGATTAAGAGAAATACAAATGTATTTTTAAAGTATTAACCAGCAAAGATACCCACAAGCACATCCACAGTGATAAGTAATGAATCATCTTACTGAAGGTATCAGGTCCTTATACCACTTCAAAGTGACATCAATTTGTTCCATTAGACAAAGCAAACTGAAGAACTTGGAACTGTAATGGTGAGAAAAGGTGTGTTTTAGTCTCAGAGCGTTAACAGCAGAAGATTAAATTACAACATTGTTACGTGATGACATCTTACACAGAATTTAAAATCAACGTGTAAGTAACAAACAATTTCAAGTTACATGGGACAATACTTGAGCCAGGGGGTGCTAACTATGCTTTCTGGACTTCCTGATCAACACCTTCTTCTGCACAACTAGCCATTCATGACTGCCTCCTCAGCGTGCTCAGCTCCCAGGGAGTGGTCTGCCACATTCACTTTCAAAGCATGCAGTGTGAAGCAAGGAGATGGACACACAGAAGACAATCACCACACAACTATTAACAGGCTGCCTCCTTCAGTTCTTGTTTCTATCTACCTGAAGTCAAACTCCTTTAAGGAGTCTCTTTGGGCTTCATCTCTGTATCTTCGTCTTTAAACAAGAGGCTGCGCTGAAATGTTTAGGGACCTACCCTGCCAGATATTCAAAAACATAAAACAGGCCATAGAGGAAAAAGACACGTGGGTTTGAAGCGTTACAAAGAAAAATATCCTAAAAGATCCACACCAGACATCTCAGTCTGGCAAATCAGTTTACCACTGCTTCAATTTCCAAGTGCTCAATTAACATGTACCATTAAGTTAGGGGCATGCTGCCTGCAGACATGACATAGGAGGGCTACCAAGAGTCTCCTACTTGCAGAAATGACTGATGGTTGCTTTTTAAAGAGGCTCCAATAATGCAAAGGGATACACTTCTAACACACTTACTAATAGAAATTACGCCGGTGATCTGGTCCAATGAATTTCCAGTTGTCTCCGGTGTTTAAAAGGCCATGTACTTGGTAAGCAAGTTCTAGATCTCTGAGAACTGAGCACTGAAAATTTGCAAGCAGTAAGCATCACTGAGATTTATCAACCAAATAGTGGCTCTTTACATTAAAAAGTGTAGTTACTTATGGAAACATTTATGCTGATTCAATTTATTACTGGTTGACAGCAAATGAGTCTTAAGACTGAAGGGAAAAAATGAAAGCAAACTCCCCAATTCCATAAAAGTTAAAAATTTTTTTAATGTTCATATATTATATTATATAGCATATACACATATACATACAATATTATTATGCAAAAAGGGAAGAGGCAGAGAGAGGGAGAATAAGAATCCCAAGCAGGCTCTGAGCTATCAGTGCAGAGCCCAACACGGGGCTCATTCTCACAAACTGTGAGATCATGACCTAAGTCAAAACCAGGAGTCAGATGCTTAACTGAAGGAGCTACCCAGGCGCCTCACAAAATGATTTTGTCTAGTGATTACACCTTTAGAAATCAATCCTCCGAAAACACTTGATCATGTGCATAAAAACGGAGTGCTCACTCCAGCATCACTGTATTTGCAAAAAACCCATGAAGTAACTCCAAAACCCACTCATAGGAGAAGAGTTAAGTAAACTGTAGTCACTCCCGCCTAGAAATACTATGTTGCTATCAGCAAACAAAATACCACGGAAATGTATCTGGCTGTGTATGTCTGAACACCTAACGAAAAAACCTGCAAGGATACACACTAAACTTTTAGAAAGCATTATCCTTAGGGAAGGGGATGTGCTAATCCACGTCCGCTGATTAGCATAAAATGAAAAACCAGAATTCAAAACAACCGTCATCAATTTAAAAGGCCATCAATAGGAAAATATGAAATACCCTGAAACCTTATCTGAACAGAGGTGTGAAAAAAAAAAACAATGTACACAACAAAGGGTAGAGGTGCTATGTGAGTTAGTATAGAATTTAAGAAGAAAAAAAATCAGAATCTAAGACATAAACAGAAAACTCAGGAAGTGAAAATAATCAGGGAAAAGCCCCTCCCCCTCACCTTCCAACCCCAGTTACAGATGAATTTAAGAAGTGGATAAAGGAAAGCAAAAAATAAGAAGCGGTACTTACAACTCTCATGGCTGACTGAAAAAACATATCTGAAAATCAAAGTTCACAAAGTCTTGGTTACAATGGATAAAATATATTTTTAACTGAGCAGCATTAATAAAAACCCTAGTGACCCAACTGTCAATGTGTAAGTTAAACCTGAAGGAATAAAAACCATAGGGGGAAGTATACAGCAACGTGCCACACGTTTTGGCTTCCTCAGAATAACCACCCGTAAGGTAGCTAAGCTAAGTTAAACCTGTCCTCTGGGACGCATGGGGGGCTCAGATGGTTAAGTGTCAGACTGGCTCAGTCATGATGCTGAGTCTGAGCCCAGCACTGGGCTCCTCACTGACAGTGTGAAGCCTACTTGGGAGTCTCTCTTTCTCTTTCTCTTTCTCTTTCTCTCTCTCTCTCTCTCTCTCTCTCTCTCTCTCTGCCTCCCCCCCCCCCCAAAATAAATAAACACACTTTAAATTAAACCCTGTCCTCATCACAAGGCCTCTAAATCACTGACAAGAAAATAGGCTGTCTCACACAAGCGATTCTGTGCATACCGTCATCTGGGTCCTTCGGGGAAAATTTCTTCCCTTTTAATTCATTCATAATATCGTAGATTATGAGGGATGATCCTTTTGAAGGGTTTTCTGCAGAATACAAAAGCACACAGGTCTTATTAGGAGGACTCTCCTTCTGTACCACTAGCAACCACACAGCACCTGGCACAAAGGGCCACACTTGCTCCTCTGCCCCAGCACATGGCACGGTGTACAGCTGGCAGGGGCACGTGCTTGCTAAAGGAGAGGTTCACAGTACAGAGTGCAACTCTCCGATCTGGGACAGTCACAGGTCTTTGTCTATGTGCTCCCAGCGGAGACTTTCCCTTCCTCCTCAGTCTTGTCTCAAACTTGACTTTCACTGAAACGGGAAACACACAACCTCACCAAGACTGCCTACTTAGAAAAACAAACGTGTTTTTTTTTTGCCAGTAATCATTTGTGCTTTTAAGTATAATCAAGATGAAAAAGCCAAGAAAAAACAGTAGAAATAACGGACATAGGCAATCCTTTTACAATCACATGAACTGAGTGGTACTAATAGGTCAGAAAACGCATCTACACAATTCCCAAACATATCCCACTATTCATCCAAATCTGTTCCCTACCTTATCCACACACAAGTGAATATGTAGTTTTAATGGTGGTACAGGTGCATTTCTACAATTTCCTCGAGCATGTTTCCATTTGCTAGCATTCCTAATCATTTTATTGGTTACATAATAATTTTATATGTATCCTTTAATTTTTTAGGCTTTCTCCTTTGAACAAACATTGAAAAATTATTCCTGCAAGTAGCCAGTTTACATACGTGTAAGACAAGCTGGCCCCCTTCCCCTGTGTCTGCCCCTCTGTTCCCAGGTGTTCCACCACAGACTCTGGTTAGCAACTGAACCCCAAGTGATGTGTGATGGTACAGACAAATCCGACAGGGTCTGGGGTCAGAAATACTAGTTTCACTACAGTGTCGCCAAGGTTGAGTAAAATTTTAGAAGATACGATTATTGTGGAAACTACCGATTTCCAAGATAAAGTTAATTACTCTTCCTCTCACCCTAAAAGATAAAAATCTTCCCCACAGGTGGTATGGATCTTGTAAAATTAGCCCACCAAAACACAATCAAGTTTTCCTCTGTTGTTTTATAAAGTCCATCTCAGGAGAGAAAGACTGGAATGGTCATTTCTGAACCCAGGGGTTCTTTCTCAAGTTGGGGCGGGGCAAACGAGAACCCACAGCCTGTGATGGCCTACTATGTGCCTTCCAGTACAAGACCCTGTGCACAGTTTACTTAATCATCACAGCCTGACAGCATTTATCAGGATAGGTATCCAGGCCCTTCTGGCATAGCTGGGAGACGACAGGTAAAATTTCAACTCAGGTATGGAACAGCAATGGCCAACAACTCCCCGTAAAAACGGACATGTTCTCTTGCTGCATCATTGAATACAGGAGCCAGCAGTCACATGGGGCTACCTAGTACTAATGCAAGAAAGGAATCTTAATTTTAATGAAATAAACAAGTGTGGCTACTGGCTATTTTACTGGAAAGCACAGCTCTACAGAGGCAAAAGAACTCCAGACTAACACACCTTCTGACCATTTTTAATTGCACATCAACACTGTTAGTACATTTCCCCTCCAGCTCAAGTTTTATGTAACAAACAAGGTTACTTCCTTCAAGAATAACTTTTTGCTAAGGCTATAGGATACTGTAGTTTGTGAGTTCTCTATTCTTAAATCATACGCAGTGAAGGTAGCCCACAACAATTAATCACATAAACATAAAGGAGCTGGGTCAACTTTCTACAAAAGTTAATATAATACATACCATGTATAACGTCATACATACCATGTTGATAAAACAGCTGAATAATATAGTGGTATGTTGCAAGTGAGGGTTCTCAAATTACCAGGTGGATAGAAAAAAGTAAGAAATAAGTCAAACACAAATATCCAAAATACAGCTTCCTGAGGCACAGTTAACTAAAAACACACTGATTTTGGTATTTAAATAAAAGGTGATGCATTTCAAACAAACAAAAAGATGCATTTCTATTCCTCTGAAGATATTTCCTAGCTCATTTGATTAACGTTAACATTTGATTAGCGTCATTTGATTAAAGTGAGAAACACTTTTAGAAAGTCTTGACACATATTAACTAAAATGTTATAGCTAATGTATTTTGTACCAGGATTCTTTATTCAAGAGCACTAAAGCATACTAAAGCGAACAGGTCCCGAGCAACCTTTCATAATTACTGAAAACTAGGGTTGCCTAGGTGGCTCAGTCAGTTAAGAGTCTTGACTCTTGATTCCAGCTCAGGTCATGATGTCAAGGTTGTGAGATCAAAACCTGCATTGGGCTCCAAGATGACAGCATGGAGCATGCAAGCATGGAGGCTGCTTGGGATTCTCTCTCTCTGCTCTCCCATTCTCAAAATAAATAAATTAATTTAAAAAAATTTTATTGAAAACTACATAATACAATAGCACATTTGGGTTCAAAGACCTAATTATGCTAGCAAGTGTCATGGGATTTAAAACTAGTTAACTCAAGCGAACAATTCTCCCCAGAGTAAAGAAATCCACAGAAAACTACCTAAAATACTAAAAGAATACTGTAGTTTGCTATAAAGAACATGAAGATAACGGAGCTCCCGCCGTTAATAAATACACGTAATTAAATGTACCAAATGGGGGAACGGAAATTCTCAACATATTACGCACACAGCAAAAAGAGTTTAGTGTCTATTTTTGCTTGTTTGGATCTAAGATCTCTGGTCAGCATCGTCCCAGTCTCCAGAGGAGGACATGAGGGCACATACCTATTCCGATGGCTTTCATTTCACGAAAGGTCTGTAAGGCCGGCAATCTTCCAAATGAATAAAATCTTCGGAGGCATTTCAGAATGGTATTAAATGTCTGTAGATTTGGTTTCACCTTCTGGGCAGCCATTTCTTTCAGCAGCTCCTAGATAAATCCAAGTGTTAAGTCTTGTTTATGCCTGGGTAGGTAATTTGTCCAATAAACCAATATTACACACTAAAAAATAATTTGATTCTCTGGCTAGATCTAAAGTAATTTAATAAATATATTCCTAATTTAAGAATTATCTATTAGTTAGCAGGGCCAGTGACTTTGCCTTTTAGAGAACTCACTCTATTCAGTCACCGCACCTCGCTTGATCAAGGTGTCCAACTGTCTTCGCCCCCTGCCTCATAAAGCAAAAGCGTAGACTAGAATGAACCGGGCTGTTTTCCTTTTTCAAATGAACAGTATGGTATAAAAACAAAAACATTTTTATCCCTAATACAACCCAAGTAAGTTTTTTCAAACTTACCAGATACAAATGTTTCAGGAAATATGCATGTTTGTAATAAAAAAAACTACATACTATGAGAAATAAAGTAACAGAGGTGTTTGTGAATTCTAGCCATCGACTCTGCGTCTAATATCTTTTTCTTCTCACATATAAGACACAGTTATTTAAACTACAGGGTTGCTAGGAGGACATAAACAAGTAACCGCTGAGTACCCAGCAGAGCAGTATCTGCCATGAAAATGCTCAATCTCTACCCCCTGTATTTCTAGGAAAGGATACTTTAGGCATATTAGGAGACAAAATGATGGTTTCCCCTTACCAGTATCTTATTCCATTTGTCCTCCAATTTCTCATTCATGCTCAATGCTGTTGCCTCAATCAATGCATTGAAGGTGTACACATCAGCTGTAAAACAGGAAAACCACCTTAACAAAATTTGGGTTCAAGACTTATCCCTAAATAGCTTAGTTTAAGGCAAAGCAGTAATGCACATATGGCTCCTGGCTCATTACCACGTGCTCACAAAACGAGACACTCTCTCCCTTCTCTGGAACTCTCCTCCTGCTTTTACCATCAATACCACAAGGTTAAAAGTGAGCCCAGGGGCGCCTGGGTGGCGCAGTCGGTTAAGCGTCCGACTTCAGCCAGGTCACGATCTCGCGGTCCGTGAGTTCGAGCCCCGCGTCGGGCTCTGGGCTGATGGCTCAGAACCTGGAGCCTGTTTCCGATTCTGTGTCTCCCTCTCTCTCTGCCCCTCCCCCGTTCATGCTCTGTCTCTCTCTGTCCCAAAAATAAATAAACGTTGAAAAGAAAATTTTAAAAAAAAAGTGAGCCCATGATTGAGGCAAGATGCAAAAATTTCATGGATTCAAAGATCTACAGACTCCTAAGGGAAGAAAAGGAAGGAGGGAGGGAAATTCTCCAAACACACTTACCATGGAGTCTGTTGTTTAGTAATTCAGTGTACAAGTTTAATGCCTGCACAAGAGCTCGGTGCTGGAAGACAGTAAGGATAAAACTTAAATATCATCCAACTTGTTTACTTAAGAAACAGTTGCAATGTCTACTGTTTTAGGGCTTGGGATACAGTAATAAACAAAACAAACAAAGTCTCAGTTCTCATGAAGTTCATACTCTACTGCCTGGCAATTTTGCTTCCCAGGTGACATTTGGTAATTCTTGGAGATACTTCTAGTTATCACAACTGGGGGCTGGGGAGGATGCAGTACTGACATGCACTGGGTAGAGAACAGGGAAGTATTAAACATTCTACAATGCACAGGAGAGCCCCCAAGACAACAAATTTTCTGGCCCAGTGAACAATAGTTCTGAGAGTAAAAATTCCTGACTTAGTGGAAATTAAAGACAATAGTACAGAAATAAATACATGTTACCTTCACCATTCCTCGGATCATTGTGCAGTAGGAATGTGAGTTTTTCTCTGGCATTAGAGCAAAGATTCTCTCAGCATTGTTTTTTGCCCTAGACACAGGAAGAATTGTCAACCAGGGAAACTGGAAAAACCAACAGCTACCACAATTTACTGAGTTTACAATGTTCCAAGCACTGTGCCAAGCACTTTATACACATAAAATTCTTACCACCACGTGCATGAAAGACATGGTTATCATTCTGAAAAATGGGAAAAACTGAGGCTCCAAAACCTCAAGTTGTCCACAGCTTGGCAGGTTAAGTGACAGAACCAGAACTTTTACAAAAAAGTAATATATACTCACAACACTAAAAAAGCCAACTGTGCAAAGAGTACACAGTGAAGTTTCCCTACACTCCTTCAACCATATACAATTCCCCAGAGGCAACCACAGGCAAGTAGTTTCTCCAGAATCTATTGTATTCTAGCATGTGTACATGTCACACTCTGGCGTATCTACTCTCCTTCTTCCTTTAAAAAAACAAATAGGGGCGCCTGAGTGGCTCAGTCGGTTAAGCGTCCGACTTCGGCTCAGGTCATGATCTCGCAGTCCATGGGTTCGAGCCCTGCGTCGGGCTCTGTGCTGACAGCTCAGAGCCTGGAGCCTGTTTCAGATTCTGTGTCTCCCTCTCTCTCTGACCCTCCCCCGTTCATGCTGTCTCAAAAATAAATAAACATTAAAAAAAAATTTTTTTTTAAAACAAATAAATGAATAAAGATAATCCATGTTATACAGACTATGCTGTACCTTGATTCTGTCTCTTACAAATAGGCCCTGGAAATCAGAACCAGGATTTGGGCCAGGATGATATACCAAGGTCCATGCTCTTAACTACTATGGAAAATTATTAAAATACCGGATTCTATTTAACACTTCCAAAAAGACTTTTGATATTAATAGTAACTTTCCTCCTCCAGATGTCCCTGTGAAATACTTTTCTTTTACTCAAACATTCCTACTCACTTAAATTTCTCAAATGTTAAATGTTACTCACCTTTTGTTTGGAAATGTTGAGTATTTCTGCTTGCTGACCAGCAATCTTCATTTAGAACTACACTGTTGTGTTATGTGTATTCTTACGTAAACAAATTATCCAATCTTTCAGAGTGACAGGTAGATATTGCACAGAAGGACACTGATGAAACTACACAAGGAACCAATACCATGTAAAGGGGACATGAAGTTAAATGGGTGGGGTGGAGAATGAAGTGTCAACCTCATACTGCTGGTTAGAAGTAAAGATCTTATGAAATGAGGTCTAAACACATAGGAGTACCAATTGTGATATTTATATTGTATGCTAAAAACAAATAGAAAACCATAGGAGCGTATCTTGAGGGGATGACAGGAAACATTCCATGCACAAATGGAAACCCCACTACAAGGTTTAACGATGGGTAACATACCTCCATGTAACTCCAAATTGATGGCCAGCCTTCTTAGATTTGTCATTATTTTCCTCTATGGCCTCTTCCTGAAATGAACCATCATCAACAGAAATAAAACAAAATATGACAGCAGAATGCATTCTCCCTGCCTAGAATACTTAAAAACAGAAAGGCGAAGGAAACTTTAGAAAAATAAAAGAAATACAGATCCAACAGAAGGTGAAGGAAAACTCCAGTAAATGTTCATTTAAAAAACTGGTAATTCCTAAAGCGTAAATCAGTTCACTTAGAGATGCAAAGTAAAGCTGGCCCTTAAAGCAAGAAATGACAGCCTGGAGAAGAGATAAAGTCATTACCCTGTACAGCCTAGCCCAGAGAGAGAATCGGAAAGCCAAACAACAGAGCCTGGCTTGATCTGGCTGTATCTGGCTTGGCCCACATAGAAATATTGTTCATTAGGTAAAAGCAAGACAGGACATGTCCGGGTATGGGATCTAATGTCTAACACTAATCCAACGCAAGCTAAGATTCTTTTTAAAGACTAGTAACGTCATGTCCTTGATTTATAAACCCCATTCTTGGTGACGCTGCTGTATTGTGAGGCAGGCTGGGCTGGCCCTGCGCAGGTCCACACCACCTCTACAGCTGGGGCAAGGCGGGCAGAGGGCCAGCCAGGCCAGGGAGCCTAGGAGAAGAGACTCTAGAAGTCAGTGTCTGACAGCAACCCTCTGCCTACATGTTTTAAAAGACTTTTTTTTTTTTTATGTAAATAATGCACATCTGGTGGAGGAAAACTAGACATTTATGGAAAGAAAAGCACTTTTCATTTTCCCCTCATGCATATGGAAATACTTTTATAAAAATGGAATGTTGTCTAGCCTATTTTCTCACTTATTAATGTAAGATCCATCTTTCCACAGCCAAACAGACCTAGTCTTCTCCAACACCACACAATACCACAGTTCAGTCACATGCTATTGGACATCCAGCCTGTGTTCCACATTTTTGCAATTTTAAGTATGAATACATTATAAAAATGAGGTATATAATCTCTGTGCACAGGACCCAGGGGTGCCCTTGGGATCTTTTTCCAGAAGTAAAACTCTTGGGTTGAGAAGTCAGATAGGACTATCAACAGGCCAGCCCTTGGCACAATCCTGTTCTATATACCCCCAGCACATACGCTCACTATATGCCCACATATGTTTGCATTTTTGAGGGGACTGGGATCAGGGGGTCTTTCCCTGTTCCTTACACATCATGTGGTCACTGTACGTAACAGTAAAAGAGGGGCTTCCTAAACATTTCTGGTCAAAGCTTTAGCTGCATGCGGAAGGCAAGGTCAAAATATTTTTAAGGGAACCGAAATTAAAATAATTGTTTAAATATTTCTTCCTCCATACCACTTTTTATCAAAGCTAGTATACCACATCACATCTCAGAACAAATCTCTACTATCCTAACACATAAGGCATAAGAACTTGCCTCACTTTGACATGAAATTACTACCAAAAGAAATTTTAAGAATCACTGCCAAGAGCCATTACCAATTCTTCTGATTTTTCACTTTGCTGAAAATGATTATCAGCTGAAGGCTCTTGGTCACCATAATAACACAACAAATCCAAGAGACTATTACTTGTTTCCAGAGATACAGTAGTTCCTGTGGGTAGAAGAAAAAGAGGGAAAAAAACTTTAAAACATCAAAGAACTAAAGCTCACTAGATTAAAATTCTTCACTTTCTATAACCTGTGACTTTCTTGCCTACGTATATAGTGGCAACCACCATCCTAAGAATGCATGAGTATGCACTCCACATCAACTCAAACACCTGGAGTGATGCAGACAGGGACACCATCCCTACTGTGTGATCTGACATGAGAGACTAAAACACAAGACAAAGCCTGACCTTTGTGTGTGCTCACTTATTTTACATACTCGTCTCTCCAGAGAAACCATAACTACGGTCTCCAAACTGAACACTCTGCAAATTACTGCCACTTAGTTCCCCTGGTTCAGTTCCATTTTTACAAATGCAAGCAAAACTATGCCGCTTGGATCCAGGCCCTCACTGGAATACCTGCCTAGAAATACTAGCCTAAATGTCCAATAATAGCTTTTAAAAAAACTGTTACTCAAAAACATGCTTTCATCTTGACACTAAGAAAAAAAGGGAAAAAGTATGAAATAGAGTATTTTAAAAGTACCCTCATTTTCCTAAAGAAAATATACTGATATAAAAATGCCCATTAGGAATTTAAAAGTGTAGAAAATAGCAGAGTGGAGAGAACCGAGGCTATGAAGGGTAAATGGATTGGATTTTACGATCTCAGAACTGTATATCCCTGAAAAATTACCTAATAATGTTTCCTTTATAGTATTATTATAAAACACAGCAACTCCTAAGATGTTATAGAATTAAATTAAGCATGTGAAATGCCCAGCAAAGTGTTTGGTACTTATTAGGGGCTTGATAGTAAAACTTCATCTAATCCATCCCATGGCATATTGGCTTGTTCTGTTACTCTGAGCTGTGGGTCTGACACACTGTCTTTACTGAATGTCTGCATGTGCCCATTCCACAGTGTATAAAACTAGAGGAAAACAGGCCTGGGCACTAAGAACTTCACTTACCAGACAGTTATCATATTCAACAAGCAGAGGGAAAAGGCTCCCTAAATTATAACGTGCATCAGCAATTCATCCGTACATCCAATGCCACAGCAGGCTACACACCAGAACTCTCAAACACAGCTTTCTGCAAATGTTTCTTCTTGTGTTCAAGAATGTACTGAGCAATTCAACTCAGTTTCGATCTCTTCTATGTCTGGTTGGTTTTTATCCTCAATCACTGAACAACATCCTGAAGCCCATAAACTTACAATGCTGCTGCCTTTGAAGTTATTATAGGTACATTCTCCTGGTAGTTTACAAGTCATGCATTCTGGATCTATACCACCAGAGGTTCATCCAGATCAAATTCAGAGAGCCAAAATTTTAGAGACAGAAGTTCTGAGGAACTAAGTGACTTTTCCAAAGCCACAGGGCTAATTAGTGTCAGAGCTAGAATCAATATCCCAATTTAGTGCTTCCTTTTTAAATATTCCTTGTCTGTTTTATGCCTCCATACATACTTAAAGAGTACAAGAAACCTGAATATAATATGTACATGCCAGAAGTTAAAAACAGAAGCCAAGGAAGAATGGCTATACAATTTCCCTACTTGCCAACACAATATAGCCGAAGAGCACAATAAACTAAGTTACCGCTCCATCTCACTTATAATTCAAAAAATAAAGCTAAAGCAGGACTGGAAATATCATTAAACTCTTAAAAACATAAACATCATCAGAGATACTTGTAACTTGTACTCAAAACCAGCACGATCACATAAACCACAGCCCACTTTCAAGCCCATGTTCCTAGAGGTGTTTTAAATGAACTGAGTCACCTGCTTGCAATAGCTGATCGAACATGTCCACCGAAGCTCTGACTTTTTTGAGCTTGATTCTTTCCTTTAAGGCAGCTTCACTTATACCTTCAATCTGAGGTTCAAAGTACTCAGGCATTAAACACTAGGAAAAGAAGATGGCTAATGTTACCACAAACAGCTAAAGGGGAAAGAACTTAGCAGGACTGAACTTTTATCACCAAAACACCAAAATAAAACTTCACCATCCCAATTCATGTTTCATAGACCAGGTACACGTGTACACCTCGTAGGGAATATAACTGAATATATATAGGGAATATAGGGAATTATATAACTGGGAATATAACTGAAAAAAAGTATCAAAGCCCTCCAATACTATAAAACAAGATCATTTAGCTATCTCCCAGCTCAGGGAGAATTTTTTTTTTTTTTTTTATAAAAAATTTTTTTTTTTCAACGTTTATTTATTTTTGGGACAGAGAGAGACAGAGCATGAACGGGGGAGGGGCAGAGAGAGAGGGAGACACAGAATCGGAAACAGGCTCCAGGCTCTGAGCCATCAGCCCAGAGCCTGACGCGGGGCTCGAACTCCCGGACCGCGAGATCGTGACCTGGTTGAAGTCGGACGCTCAACCGACTGCGCCACCCAGGCGCCCCTCAGGGAGAATTTTTAAAAGCACCCCAAAATAAATATTTAATCCTTATCTGAAGAATCCTGTTTCCAACCTCCCCAACTTCAAGTTGAACCTTTGTCCTCTACTAAAATCACCCTTTCTTCTTTCTTCCTGACCTTGTTTAAAAGTGTCAGAGTACTGAGGTGCCTGGGTCGCTCAGTCAGTTGAGTGCCCAACTCTGATTTTGGTTCAGGTCATGATCTCAGGGTCATGGGATCGAGCCCCGTGTTGGACTCCATGCTGAGCAACAGGTCTGCTTAAGATTCTCTTTCCCCCTCTCCCCCACTCGCGGTCTCTCTCTAAAAAAGTAAGTGTCACAGTACACCTGGTTTGCAGAGGCAGAAATCTTTCATCCCTGATGCTTCTTCTACTCTATAAACATTCACTATCACCAAAGTATGTTGGTTGTACCTCACTCACTAGTTTATTTTAATACTTCTTGAATGCTGACGACTTCATGCCAGGCATGAAGCTAGGCATTGGAGACACAGAGATGAAAGTAATTCTCTGCCTTTAAGGTTCTCCCAATCTAATGAAGAAAAATAATTACAGTGCAATGTGATGGTAAATGATGGGAGATCTCAGAGGTATGAGAGTGCTGCCTGCCAGGGAGGCAGGGACCCATGGAAGGCTTCAAGTCAAAGTGAGCTAATAAGCACAGAAACGTTAACTGCTAGTTAAACACACAGGGGAAAGGTTGGCCAGGATTTCAGCATTTTTACCTATACAATTGCAATGACCTCCTAATTTGTCACTAGGAGTTGCTGCTGGAGAAGCAGGAGGGTTGTGTGTGGGTGCATGTGTTTAGGGAAGAAAGCTGTTTGGGACAGGAGTCTGAGGTTACTATTTCCACTAATAAACCCAGGAGGGCAGAGGCACATCTGCTCCCCTCACCACTGTGACAACAGCACACAACACACCCTCCACAATGCTCACTCTTTAGGACTACAGAACAAAGAGGTAGTTGGAAATACAATTCGGAGTTCAAAGAAAAAGGCAGAAGGTTTACTCTGAAGAGGAACCAGGACACTACAGTATCAAAGTGGAGGGATCTGGGCCAGATATACAAGAATGGGATGTAAGGGCCACTGAAGCAGGAAGACTGCAGACAGGAATAAGAAAATGGCTGAGCATGGAAACCGAAGACGACGTCAGCGCTTAAGGGGGGGGGGGGGGGGGGGGGCGGGGGCATAGAAAAGCTACTGAAGGAAACTGAAAAGGAACAGTCACAGAGATAAAGATCTAAGATTCTGGTGTCACAGTAGCCAAACAGGGAAAACAGGATGGGGAACAAACACATACAGGAGCTTAAAAAAAAAAAAAAAAAAAAAAGATTATTGTGAGCAAAGATAACTGTACTCATCAAAAGATTTCACCCAGGGGCACCTGGGTGTCTCAGTCTGTTGAGAGTCCAACTCTTGGTTTCGGCTCAGGTCACAACCTCACCGTTTGTGAGTTCAAACTCCCTGTCGGGCTCTGCACTAACAATGTCGAGCCTGCTTAGGATTCTTTACTTCTCTCTCTGCCTCTCCCCTGCCTCTCTCTCTTTCAAAATACATAAAAACATAATTAACTAAGTACTTCACCTGAATACTGAGGACATTCAAATGGCTACTCAAAAGCAGCTATGAAAACTTGGTTTAACTTATATCTACATAGTATTAACTGAAAAATCACAATTACCTCTCCTTACCGGTATATGAGGTTCAGCTGTGTCCTTCTGAAAATATTTGGGATATGAATTAATAATAAACTTTGCTGCATTCTCTCCAGATTTCTTTGCCAATAAAAATGAACGCTATAAAAAAAAAAAAAAAGAATCAGATAGAAATTGGCATTTACATGTAACTTAGACTCAAGGTTAAAATTACACCCTCAGGAAGAATTATCTACCCCCTCAAAAAAGAATGCAACAATACAAAGAAACCCAAATACAAGTTAAATCACGTACTATTTCTCTGCTGAGTGTGACATTTTAGGTCACATCTTATATACAGCTTGCGGAATATAAAACCAGTGCACTGAAACCAAGTGGACTGTTCCAATGCAAAAGAGCCCTGATTATTAAAACCCAAAACCTTTCCACAGCCCATTTCTAAAACTTTTTAAAAAAGTAGTAAGGGATTCAGAAAGTCTATTGAATTACCTATCAGCATCTGTTAACTTTTCAAAAAAATTTTTTTTTTTTTAAATTTTTTTTTTCAACGTTTATTTATTTTTGGGACAGAGAGAGACAGAGCATGAACGGGGGAGGGGCAGAGAGAGAGGGAGACACAGAATCGGAAACAGGCTCCAGGCTCTGAGCCATCAGCCCAGAGCCCGACGCGGGGCTCGAACTCACGGACCGCGAGATCGTGACCTGGCTGAAGTCGGACGCTTAACCGACTGCGCCACCCAGGCGCCCCCAAAAATTTTTACAAGTAAGGTAAATCACATATGCGTGCTTCAACCCAAACAAGCAAGATAAAACATAATGCTAGAAAAGCTACATGGAATTACTCACAGATTCCACGGAGGACGTTGGTATGAGATAAGGATCATCCTGAAATGCATAAGGGGCAGCTGTGGAATCCTGTGAAGACACAGAAGTCTCTTTAGCTAGATTTTCATAAAGATCTGGAGGTTTGATGACCACAAACTCTGTAAAAAACAAGTTTTAATTATATATATAACACATGCAGAAGTTTACCTGTGTGTATACAGTGAGAGAAACACTAACACCTATACTGCACTCTCAGCTCTCTAAGACTCGGTTATAATTACATACAACTTGAAGCAAACAATGGCTCAGCCCCCCAGCCCCCCATGACCCCTTAAGATCTGAGGGTGGTCCCAGGAACTACTGCTGTTGTAAACTACAGGTCCTCTGAATTAACTAGCCCGGGCACCAGAGTCAGGCACCAGTTTCCTTCCAAGCACGGCCACTGCCCATCAGAGTCTGCCCTCCACACAGAAGACGCCTCCACGCCCTCTTGGAAGGTGCAGCTTCTGTGCGCTGCCGTCCAAGCTCTGTACGCTTCTTTAAACTGCTCTAGGTAGAACCTGGAGCAAAATAATCTCTTCAGTACCACTCACTGAAAACTGCCCCCAAAGTACTTTCTCTATTCTCTCTTCTCCCCTGCAGTCTCCTTTCCTGGGCCTTCTGGGACCTCTGTTCCACAGGAAAACCCTGTATCCAGAATCTCTCCTCACGGTGCCCTTGAGGTACTGTCTTACTGACTTGGCCTCTCCAAGGGTGACCCTCCCTGCAGCTCTCAGGGCAAGGCTGCTCACAGCTAGGGCACGGAGGCTATATCTTTTTGGCGTCTCAGCTTCCCGCTGCCCCTTTCAAAACCCATATCGCTTCATACTCATTAGAGGCTCATTTCATCTGGTTACACCACTCTACTAACATGAGGCAGTCACGTGAGGGTAAACCAGCGGTAGCAGTTCCAGGTTAGCTGCCCTGGACTACGTACGTACTCCCTGATTATACTCAAACTGGTGCCTAGCTCTGGTTCTGATCCTCCAGACCACCCTTCTTAGATTCCTATTTAGGGCCTCTAGTTTTGGTGACACACTCTAGTTGTTCTAACTTTTACTAGACTTATCCTTCCTATTTACTTCCCAATTTTCCTCCCTCAACAATTTCCAAGTCCTTCACAATCCGTGAAAAACAACTCCACTCTGGCCTTGTAGTTCAGATGACTGGAACCAAATTTAACCCCACACTGCACTTGCCTGAAGCTACACCCTCCTGTCACCTCTATCTCAGTGAACAGTACTGACCATGTTGCAGTTCAACCTGTAGATCCTGTCCCATTACTTCCATTCAACTAACCTATCATCAGATCCAACCAACGCTAGTTCTTTAACATCCCCTTACCTGTCCCTTTATCAACATCCCCTTATCATCCCCTTTAACTGTCCCTTATCCCAACTGTCATGGCCACAGTTCAGTGCTCTCACTCTCTCCCTGTCTAGGAGCTGTGCGAGGAAAGGGTCTCTATTCTTCACCCGGCACAGCACCTGGTCAGCATCACAAGGGTAGAACAGGTGGTTACTGAATGAATACCCTGGACTTCAAGGGCCCAAATGCAGACAGATCAGAAAGCTGCACACATAATTCTACAACTTCTTTGACTTGAAGGCCATTTTCATTAAAAAACTGAAAACAGTTGGGAATGCAAGCTGGTGCAGCCACTCTGGAGAACAGTATGGAGGTTCCTCAAAAAATTAAAACTAGAACTACCCTACAACCCAGCAATTGCACTGCTAGGTATTTACCCAAAGGATACAGGTGTGCTGTTTTGAAGGGGCACATGCACCCCAATGTTTATAGCAGCGCTATTGACAATAACCAAAGTATGGAAAGAGCCCAAATGTCCACCGAGGGATGAATCAATAAAGAAGATGTGGTACATATATACAATGGAGTATTACTCGGCAATCAAAAAGAATGAAATCTTGCCATTTGCAACTACGTGGATAGAACGGGAGGATATTATGCTAAGTGAAATTAGTCAGAGAAAGACAAAAATCATGACTTCACTCATATGAGGACTTTAAGAGACAAAACAGATGAACATAAGGGAAGGGAAACAAAAGTAATATAAAAACAGGGAAGGGAACAAAACAGAAGACACTCATAGATATGGAGAACAAACTGAGGGTTGCTGGAGGGGTTGTGGGAAGGGGGATGGGCTAAATGGGTAAGGGGCACTAAGGAATCTATTCCTGAAATCATTGTTCCACTATATGCTAACTAGTTTGGATGTAAATTTAAAAAATTAAAAAATTAAATAAAAAAAAAAAGAAAAAAAATACACATAATTACAAAAAAAAAAAACAAAATTGAGAACAGTCTCAAAGGACCATTTCTCTAGTTCACATTTCAAGTGCCTACTTAGGGATAAATGATGCTAGTATGGAGCTACAGTAGTATTTTAAAAATTTTTTAATGTTTATTTTTGAGAGAGAGACACAGAGCACAAGCGAGGGAAAGGAAGAGAGAGAGAGGTAGACACAGAATCTGAAACAGGCTCCAGGCTCTGAGCTATCAGCACACAGCCCAATGGGAGCTTAAACTCATGAACTGTGAGATCATGACCTGAGCTGAAGTTGGATGCTTAACCAACTGAGCCACTCAGACACCCCTGGAGATGCAGTATTTTAAGAATCCCTTCTGAGAAACTGCTAGGATATATTAGTGTATATTTAGCCCAATACTCCTTAAGTTTAACATCTACAATGGAAAACAATCCCGGAAGTCTGTGATAACGGCCTTAAAGAGGATCAGTATCCTCACAGGTATCGTGGTAGCTAATTATTTCAGACATTGTCCCCATAGTTGAAATTAAAAGTATAGCTTCCTGCTAATGAAAAATACAATCAGAAAGTTTCTCAGGGTTGGCAATTTGAGTCCCAAGTTGGGTACACAGATTATGTTCTGAGGCATTTACCAACGTTTCAGTTTATCTATCAGACTACAAACTCTATTCTTGAATTGTCAAGAGAAAGTTATTGAAAAATATTTCACTAATAACAACTAGTATTTACTGAGTAGTCCTTTGTGCTAGGCACTGTCCTAAATCCTGTCACATGTACTAGCTTATTTCTCACTAAAACCTTGAGGTTTCATGCTATCATTAATCCCCATTTTATAGATATGCATGTGGAAACATCAAGAGATAAAGTAACTTTTTAGTGCAGATCACAAAGCTAACTGCTCAGCTCTGAAACTCCAGGACGCACACGGTCAATCCCTGCATTATTTCTAGCATAGTAGATACACTACTGCTCAAAGCTGGTCACCAGATCACTTGCGTTACAGTATCCCACCCAAACCATCCCCCAGGACCATGCATTATAGCAAACTCTTCAGGGGATTCAGTTTAAACATTATTGGTCTAAGATAAAAACACGGAATTTGGAGATAAAAGACATGAAACTAGGTCAAGTACTTAACTTCCTAACCAATGTGTAGCCAGTCCCTTTAAGACCTTTAGTTTTGGGGTGACTAGGTGGCTCAGTCAGTTAAGTGTCCAATTCTTAATCTCAGCTCAGGTCATATCTCATGGTTCACGGGATTTAGCCCCTCATCAGGCTCTACACTGACAGCATGGAGTCTGCTTGGGATTCCCTCTCCTTCTTTCTCTGCCTCTCCCACACACGTGCTCTTTCTCTCTAAATAAACTTAAAAACACACACAAAAAAACAAACAAAACAAAACCATCCCAAACCTTTAGTTTCCACACCTATCACATGAAGGGAGTGGATTAGATTATTTCCAATAAACTTTCAAGATTCACAACAGTTTAATCATAAATAATGAAGAGGTATGAATACTAAATGTATAATTAACTGGGTTGGGTACAAAAACCTAAAACTCCTACTTACCCTATTCACTGTGGATGCAAGTGCTTGAAGAACAGCCACTTTATCCCTAAGAACAAGAATCACAAGTTAACCCATGTCAGGATTTTGACACCTACAAAGTGAACAAGTGATTCAATTCTCAGAATGGATTGGCCAGTAAAAAAAGTTCAGGTCTCAACTAAAGCCAGTTCTTATTTCTTAAGATCACTAGAATAACAAGTTAGAAAATGAGAAAACTGGAGCGCCTGGGTGGCTCAGTCGGTTAAGTGTCAGACTTCGGCTCAGGTCATGATCTCACGGTTCATGAGTTCGAGCTCCAGGTAGGGCTGCGTGCTGACAGGTCAGAGCCTGGAGCCTGCTTCACATTCTGTGTCTCCCTCTCTCTCTGCCCACTCGCAGTCCGTCTCTCTCTCAAAATAAACAAACATGAAAAAAAAAAAAGAAAACTGCCTAGTTCTTTTGTCTAAAGGTGATTAGTACATGTTCCTACTGTACTTTGCCTACCCTCTCTGGCATGGTCCCCCCTACCATCACCAAGGGCTAGCAATTTCCACCCTCATCTCAAAAAATTCTCTATATCTATCGTGAACCTTGCCTCCTATCCATTTTCTTTCTTTTTTTTTTTGGATTTTATTTTTAAGTTATCTCTACACCCAATGTGTGGCTCAAAATTATATCTATCCTGAACTGTGCCTCCTGCTATCCGTTCTCCTATGTATGTGTGTGTCTGTGTGTGTTTTTAAAGATTTTAAAGTAATCTCTACACCCAATGTGGGGCTCAAACTCACAATCCCAAGATAGGGTCAAATGCTCTACTGAGTGAGTGAGCCAGGAGCCCCATTTTCCTATGCATTCTTATTGCAGTTTTCTGGGCTACTCTTGCCTCTTTTATCTCAATTGGTGGCTCTTAACTCAAGTATATATGAGAATAAATCACAAACGATACTCCGGACTTCCTAAACCAAATTCTCCAAGTTCCATGGAGAACTGTCACATACAGTCTTGCTGAATTCCCAGATGTTTCTGATGTACTCTTCTGATTTAGAAACTCTCAACTATACAGCCTTTATAAAAATTTCAGGCTAGCTGTCTGCTGTTTTATGGGTAGAGACCCTAACTACTGGAAGAGATTTCAGTGGAATAGACAAACCTAGATAATTTAATTTCAAATTTATTTTTACTCCTGTTACATTTTATATGTTTTATTTCCAAAAAGGAAGAGTAAATTTAGTAAACCAAAAGTTACCTTTCAAAACAAAGTTTAACCTAACATTCATTACAAGTTAGCTATAAAACAACATACAGGAAATTTTATATTACATCAAGACTGAATAATTCCTTGACATATACGATATCACTGGGGTTCTATCCATTTTTTAACATCACATTTACGTAATCTCATGGAGACAAAGACATTCTCTCATGTCTTAGCATTCTCTAACTAAAGCTTTCATTAGACTATATGGCTTACCAAGTGAATACATCGTCATAGCATACTGAACAACAACAGTAAAAAAAAAAAAAAAAAAAAAAAAAAAAAATACATTCAGATTACTCATTAGTTCTCTTTTCAAAAAAGGGTTATTTAAAAAAGCAACCTTAATGAATACATTATCCCTAAAAAATAAATTAAAACATTACAGATTATGATATCAACTTGTGACTCCCTTTTACTCCACTGTGAGTCTGGTATTTTTGTTTTTTTATAAGATTTTATTTTTAAGAAATCTCTACACCCAATGTGGAGTTCGAACTTACAAGCCTGAGATCAAGGATCTTTCTAGTGAGGTAAAAAAAAAAAAAAAAGCTAAATTCTGCAGTCCACACTATTTTATTTTCCTTCCTTAAAGACCGCAAGAGTAATACTTCTGTCCAGTCTCCCAAACATGTAAAACTTTCGTAAAAGAGAAAGAAAAAAAAAGGAAAGAAATTATTCTAATAACGATGCTCATAATTAACTATTATGTAACTATTAACCCAACTTAGTTCAGGTCTTTTAACCCTATTTAAATTTCACGCCCCATTCATTCACTACCCTCCACCTTCCTCTTTAAGTTCTTTCCAACTCCCAAGTTTTCCTCCCATCAGCTGTTCTGTCCCCCAAAATGCTCTCTCTACTCTCTTTCATTGGCTCCTTACCTTCAAATGTTTTGCATTCAACTCCTTGCTGAATGAACACTGACTGAATACTCACCAAGTTTTCTTTTTTGGAATGACCACTTCTTCGATCCCTTAATTTGAAAAATAAAACAAAGTAAATCAATTTCCCAATACTACTACTACTACTACAAATTAGTGCAATAATTTAACATAGAAATGAAATTATTTCAATATATTTTTGTATACCTGTTACATTAGCTCCTTCAATCTTTGGGAGGGTTGCACTTCCAGAATAAAATCTGCAAAAAATAAAAGCCCTGTAACTGGTACTCATTAATGAAGTTCCCACCTCCTTCCACCAATGTGCATTTTGAACCCAAATTTTCCAATTGTCATGGGTCCAAATGACTGCATAATTCATGTCAATGCACACTGAGAAGATAGGCCTGAAGAACATGTTCAAAACCATTACAAAATAGACATATGGACGCAATAATGGTCAACATTTTTAAATCAGGCAATCTTATTAAATAGAATCAGGAAAAAAAAAATCTCAATAACACCTGAACTGAAGCAGCAAATGTGAAATATAAGGGACTTTTTAAAAAAACATTTATTTTATTTTGAGAGAAAGAGCGAGCGAGAGCACATGCTCAAGCTGGGGAGAGGCAGAGAGAGAATCCCAAGGAGTCTCTGTGCTAATAGCACAGAGTCTGATGTGGGGCTGGATGCCACGAACTGTGAGATCATGACCTGAGTCAAACTCAAGGGTTGAACGCTTAACCAACTTAGCCACCCAGGCGCCCCTGAAATATAAGGGACTTTCAACTTTGGGAATCTGAAACACTGAGGTTAAGAGGAACAATTTAACGAGTCCCTGATTTTATACGGATAACACCCTAATAAGACTATCCCACTTGAAGCAATTATGATAAATTATTAAACTAAGATCACCATGGCCTTTCATCCTACTTCATCCAACAATCAAGAATTTGCCAAATATGTATGTCCTAAATTAAACTTGAAACTGCTATTATTTTTTACACAAAATTTAGAATTACTGACCCATGAGTTTTAAAATGTTCTAATCACACTAAGAAATAGTCAAATATCACACAGTAATGGGCACTATTACTGTGTATTCCCTTCCTACATGGGATTGGTACCATTCACAAAATTGCCAAAATGTGATTAAACACAAAGCTACTTCCTCTACTGGAATCTGATCTCGGGTATCATTCGAAAACAATACTTTTCTGCTGGGGATCAACTTCAGAGGGATAAACTCTCAGAGAGAGTTGGCTATTGCTTTTTCATGAAATTAGGATCTAAGACCACTGTTGTCTTGTGGGTGAATACAGAGGGAGAGATGCTGCTGTCAAGCAAAGGAAATGAGTAGAAAAATGTCAACAGTGGCACTATGAAGAAAAGGACTGCGACTGAGTACGAAGGCTTCCACAGTATCAGGTGGGGTGTTTTCTCTTTTTTGAGCAGAGTGAAGGTATCGCATATAAAACGTACACCATAAATTACACATCTCACTTATCTCTCACCGTTTTTCAGTTATTACGAGGTCCACTCTACAAAAAACTTGTCTATTATCCCACTCAAGAAATGGCAAACACTGAATCCAAAATTGGGCTTTTCCCAACTTTCCATTACAAGTTACTCTATTTCCACTACACCACTACTTGTATTTAGTGAAAAGTATTAAATACGTATTCCAAGGTGTAACAATCACAGCAACCCAAAGGCTGTGCTCAAATCTTTTAGATTTCCCTGCGTTTTTGAAGACCTGGATAATTTCTTAGGCCAATCATCCCCACAACATCCAGCACACAGTGGCCCTCATAAACCGCTTTAATTTGGGAAAAATCTTCAGAGTTCCCCTATTTGGTGAAAATAAAGAAGGACGCATAATTTCCTATTTTTAAAACTTGGGAGGGGTTGCTATAGCACATTCAAACGTAAGCTCCACAACAGGGTAAGCCAACCAACCAAGAAGTAACATCGTACCAAAGTAGTCTGGGGCCCTTTTCCAGGACTCCAGCTACGCGCACCTGGTTAAGCACATGGCCGCGAAACCGCGCATGCGCAACCCACTCCATCGTCCCTAGCTCCACAGCTCTTAGGGAAAAGCTGATACACAGGACGAGGTTGGCCGGGGCGAGGCGGGGGGGGGGGGGGGGGGGGGCGGTCTTTCTCTTGGGTTTCCCAAGCGTCTCTTACCTGCTGGGGGCCTTTCCACACAGACCCGTCCACTGGCCCGTCAGCATCAGGCAAAGCCTGCAGCGGACACCGACACAGCGACCCGACGCTACCGCCGCCATCTTTAGTTTTTTTCGCGTAGCATTCTGGGAAAGCGTGACCTTCAGGATCACCCCATGGCGGGGGCGGGGAATAGCTCGGCTATTGGCTGAGACGGAACAAGACAAAATCAATCAAGAAATAGGTTAAAAGCTCGTTGTTTGAAAGACTTTGTTACGGAAGTCAAAAGATCAAAATGCCTCGCTTTCCTCGGAGAAACTTTCCAAAACGATTATTTTAGTGACCTATTTCTTCGCTATTTTCAAAATAAGAGGGTGAGTAAATGAGCGAAAGTCGTCAAATTACTTCCCCCCCTACCGTGAAAGTGGTCTCGTCCACGTAAATCTCATTCCAGCGACCTTTTCTCGCGCGTAAGCGGAATGTAAATCACATGGTGGCTGCGGGCTTTAGGCTGAGTTAAGTTGCCCGTGGTCATTGGAATCTCTCTCTGGGTGTCAGAACTCGCAGCTTACGTGAAGGATGTTGGGCTCGAAGACCATGCCCTGGCGGAGGCTGCAGGGCATTTCCTTCGGGATGTATTCGGCAGACGAGCTCAAGTAAGGAGATGGTGGGGAGGAAGCATGCAGAGCCTGCTTGTTGAGGTTGGCGCCATGAACTACTGTTCCCAAAAGGTCTTGCGCCCAGTTTATCCTCCGAGTCAGTGGTTGTGTGGCGCTTGGCCTTTTGGGACCCGTAGTTCCGGGAACGTCGTGGATTGGCGTGGACTGCCTAGAACCCGGTGGGGCTAGATTAGAGTTTGCGCTGGGGGGGATGAAGGTTCCCACATTGCAATGTTCCCATCCATCAGTTTCCTTGGTTATTAGCGTTTGCAGAGTTGCTGTAATGTCCCTGACGTGGTTAAGAACGCAATTTGTCAAAATGATTATCCTTCAAGACTCAGTTTAAGTGACATATTCTCTTTGCTAGGACCCCCTATATTGTCTGCCCAGTTGCTAAATCAAGGGACTCTCTTAAGTCCTCATTTTGATCACCGTAGCATTTGTTGGCCACACCCTCGAAACTTTATTTGCAGGACCTTATTGTTTTTAGGTTCTTTTATTTCTGTGACAAGGAGAATGACTTCTAATGGATACAGGGTTTGTTTTACTACGGATGAAAATGTTCTAAATAGACTAATGGTGATGATTGTACAACTCTGTAGATAAGCTAAAAACCACTGAGCGTACGGTTTAAGAGTTGTGTAGTATGTGAGCTATATCTCAAGGAAACTGTTAAAGAATTTTTAAAACTTTAATGTGAGGAGCGCCAGGGTGGTTCAATTGGTTGAGCCTCCAATTTTGGCTTGGGTCATGATCTCTCAGTTCTTGAGTTCGGCCCACTGTTGGGCTCTGCTGACAGCTGGGAGCCTGGAGTCTTCTTTGAATTCTGTGTGTCCCTCTCTCTCTCTGACCGTCCCCTGCTCACGCTGTGTCTCTCTCTCTCTTTCAAAAAAAAATTTTTTTTTTACTTTTAAAAAAAGCTTTAATGTGAAAAATGACAAAAGGCAAATTATAAACTGAGAAAAATATTTGCCACCATTATAGTAAAAGATTAAGGTCCTCGTGTAAGGAGCTCGTGACAATAATGAAACCATTAAGATTTTAATTAAAAGTAAAGGACTAAAGCAGTTTAAAAGAAATATTGTAATAAAAAATTAAAATGGAGCACCTGGGTGGTTCGGCTGGTTAAGCATCTGACTCTTGGTTTCTGCTCAGGTCCTGATCTCATGGTTCATGGGTTCAAGCCCTGAGTTGGGCTCCACAGTGTGGATCCTGTTTGGGATTCTCTCTCCCTCTATGCCCCTCCCCTGCTCGTGCTCTCTCTGTCTCAAAATAAATATATAAGCTTTAATGTATGGTGGAGTAGCATTTTTTCACCTGAAATTTGGAAAGATTTTTTTTTTTTTTTTTAAGTAGATTCCACGCCCAATGTGGGCCTCGAATTCAGGACCCTGCGATCAGGAGTTCATGCTCTACTGACTGAGCCAGCCAGGTGCCCCTGGAAAGATTAAGTGCTAAGATTCAGTGCTAGTTAAGACTGGCAATCTACGATTAACCTACCTTTTCTAGAATGCAAGGTAGCAGAATATATCAGTAGTTTCAAACATTTTGTACCCTTTGATTCAGGGATTCCAGTTCACTGAGGTAATAATTATATTCCTAGGACATGATTAGAAGTTTGAAGTATCCTGTGTAAATCTTTATGCAAATAGGTTTTGTAAGCCTACTTACGATAGAGCTTGGTTAAATGAATTATTAATTGCTACATAATGAAAGATTTTATAGCCCTTAAGAATTATGTTT
This sequence comes from Lynx canadensis, assembly GCF_007474595.2. Lineage (NCBI taxonomy): Eukaryota > Metazoa > Chordata > Mammalia > Carnivora > Felidae > Lynx > Lynx canadensis. The sequence goes on along the minus strand of NC_044305.1, from coordinate 100,290,517 downwards.
CCAAAGAATTTTATTGATCTAAAAATACTCATTTAATGCTAAATAATAACAGTGTTTTTTGTTTTTTGTTTTTTTTTTTAGGTTGTGAGATTTGGATAACTGTCTTTATTTCCAAAGTCAAAAAAAATTTATAAAGCAAACTTGGCATGAATGTACTTTGGTAAAAGTAGTTAGGAGTTCTGTGGGAGCCCCCTTTAAACCAAACACAAAATACTGTGATGAAACTTTTAGTGAACTTAGTATAACTTTTAGGCTGACTTAAGTGAACTTTTAGTATAACTTAGGTTATACTTCTCAAGGGTCTGCATATTTGTGTTTAATTTCAATTTACTACTTCTGCATATGGGAAGTATCAGGTTATCTTCTCTTTACTGAACTATGTGGGCTTTGGAGTTAGTTGTGGTCGATATCCTGCCTCTTTCCACCGTGCCCCCACCCCCCATCCTGGCTGTGTCACCTGGATTAAATCACCTAACTGTTCTGAACTGCAGTTTCCTCCTCTGAAAAATGCATATAGTGATGCTCATCTCACAGGGGTGAAGTCAGACTAAATGCTGCTTGTAAAGCATTTAGCATGTGGTAGGCACTTAACTACTTTCTGTAAATACTCCCCATTGTACTCCGCAAGATTTGCACTAAATCTGTTTTTTACATATTTTACCACTCTTACCTATTCAGCACGTAGTTATTGAGCACATGCAGCGTGCAGGCTCTGTGCTAAGTGCTGAGCTACAGTGGTGAGCAAGGCATACACAGATTCTGCCCTCTGAAGCTGTCAGCATGTCTGAGGAAATAAATGTGGAATCATCATTTAGCTATGAAGTGCCAAAAAACAAAAACAAAAAACATTTGAGAAGTTGGGTAACCTTCATTTTCCCTTGGTCTTTTTTATTTCCTTAGGAAATTAAGCGTTAAGTCCATTACGAACCCTCGTTACCTGGACAGCCTGGGAAACCCATCAGTGAACGGCCTGTACGATTTAGCTTTGGGCCCTGCGGATTCCAAAGAGGTGTGCTCCACCTGTGTGCAGGACTTCAACAGCTGCCCTGGCCACCTGGGCCACATTGAGCTTCCGCTTACAGTGTATAACCCTCTCCTCTTTGATGTACGTTCTGCCCTGGGCTGCCCTGTATACGTGGGTCTCAGAGCTGCTGGTGGGATTTGTGAGGGGCACTCCTGGCCTCACAAGAGGTGCCTAAAGAGGTTAGCTCCAGACACAGAGTTAAAGTGCTTTTTACCATGAGATTTAAAACCTTAAGGTGCCAAATCCAGTAAATTCAACTTGGCTTGTAGCCCTAACTAAATGAATTTCAGTTTGATTCCAGTTGAAAAGAGCCATAGCCTGTCTCTGTTCACGTAGGAGGAAAAAGCATTTGAATTCATCCCCTACACTTTGTTTCAGGGGCTTCATGCCCTTCAGAAATCCAGGCAGAATCTCCCTGGCAGTAGGAAAACTTTGGAGTTCTCCAGGCCTCCCTGAGCTCTTCTGATAGATTTGTAAGCTCTTGCTTGGTTGCAAGGTGAGCAAAGCCCAGAAGACCAGACAGTGAGTTAAGAATGAAGCTCTTGTCTAGAGTCCTATTTGTGTATTTTCAGCTTTTTTATGTCAGTTAGCCTCCAGGATTTGTTTCAAACTCTACAGATGACAGTGTACGTGTTGTTTTTTTGGTCTGTTAGTTGTATTGAGGAAAGAGAATCATCTTAGTTAAATGCCAAATATTTAACTAAACTTCTATTAACTAAACTATTAAATATTTTATTTATTTTTTTAAATATTTTATTTTTAAGTAATCTCTACACCCAACATGGGGTTTGAACTTGCATCCCCAAGATTGAGAGTCACACGCTCCACATACTGAGCCAGCCACGCATCCTGCAAATATTAAATATTTTAAGTTAAATATTTAAATACTGAAATTAGAATTTGGTACTTAGTTAAATAATATGAAGGTGGCTCTCTAACTCAGACCCAAACTAAATTTCAACTTTTAAGGAATTAAAATGAAACCATGAAACAAGAAATAGAGGGGAATATTTATCTAGTTCATAGGGCCACAGAGGCCTTTCCAGGTACATTAGGTGAAGTGGAATTCTCAAAGGAGTAAACTGGCTGCCTAACAAAAACTTTAAGTACGTTGAATATTACCTTGTTGAACTATGTCTCTAATTATCCTGCTTCTTCTTATTCCCTCTCTTCAGAAACTCTACCTGCTGCTCCGGGGCTCCTGTTTAAACTGTCATATGCTGACCTGCCCCCGGGCTGTGATTCACCTCTTAGTCTGCCAGTTGCGAGTTCTGGAAGTCGGGGCCCTACAAGCAGTCTACGAGCTTGAGAGAATTCTGAACAGGGTAGGTGGGGGGGTGGCTGTCGTGGCAGTCAGGCAAGCCGAAGCAGTTCAGAGCATAGCTGTTTGTGTGTTGTCCCTGAGATTCGTCATCATAAGTCACCAGAACGTTTGATCTTTACGTCTTCTCACTAGATACCAACAGCTCAGCGTGAAAACGTGAAGCCGTGAGAGAAACTGACGAAATGTTCATGAAAACAACATCTTAATACCACTTTAGCCATCAGTGAATTTCATTTCTGGACCTTGGAGCCAGTGGAGGCTTATGCATTGCTTTGGATTATTATGTTTCTTTGGTCTGTTTTAATGTAGGATGTTTTAATGTGGAAAATTGTTTTTCATGGTATTGACTTTTTTTGAAGACTTCAGACCCATCGTCTTGTAGGATTTCTTACTCTCTGGATTTGTCTGACTTTTTCCTTACTAGATTCATATTTTGGTGAGAATACAACCTATACCATATGGGGATGCTTTGTGTCATTTCAGGAGGCACATACTGTCAGGTTGTTTTATTATTGGTAATGCTGAGTTTGATTACTTGGATAACAGGGGGACCACCAAATCTATCACAGAGACATTTTTCTCTTCATTAGAAAAAAATCCTTCAGATTTTCTGGTGCTATTATAAGTATCTTATGTAAAATTCATTTTCTGTCTCTAGATCAAAAATACTAGATTTTTTTTTTTTTTTTTTTATGAAACCACCTGGCAGAAGTGTATCATTTTAAATGATTTACCTATAAATTCTTGTTGGTTTTCAACATAATCCTATCATATGGGAATCTTGGCAGTTTTGTTTCTTTCTAGTCCTTACATGTTCTATTTCTTTTTCTTTATTTTGGTGGCTAGGAGCCACACTGCTGTGTTGAAGGGATAGCAGCCATCCTTGTCTTGTTTCTTGTCACAAGGGAAACCTTTTACCTTTCCTTTCGACTTCCCTTTCCCGAATAATTCAGTCTTAAAGACGTTAGGTGGGCAGAGCTTCTACACAGACCTGTGGCCTTATGTCAGATCCCAAGCTTGATGAGACAGGCATTCAAGGGGAGAATATACCTGCATGTGTGGGCAGCCTGACATGGAATATCAGAGGTCACATAGGGTGAGGAAGATGTTCATTTAAGGATAAAAGCTCAGCATAGTATGCAAGTGTGCAAGTCAAGTCAGAAGGTACCCATCCTGGATGGCCCAGTGAGGGATGTGAGCACCTACATAGGATGAGGAGGGTTCCACAAGGAGGGGGGCTTAGAGTGGGGTGCTCTCGAGTGAGAGCCATACATGGGAGGGGTGGCAGCCTTGTTGGGAGAGGGTTTACATACAGGGAGATTGATCCAGTAAGTACATATTTTAAGGATAAGGTAGGCCAGACTTCATACTATTAGAGAAGGGAGTTACGGATACATGAAAGAGAAAAGGCCCAGAATTAATCCTGTGGTATTGGACTGGAATTGGAAGTTTGATTTGATTCAGTACATAACGCATACATGTGCACACGTAAGCACACATGACTTCCAGGGAACAAAGCCAAAAAAGTTAATCCAAAGTCACATATGTCCTAGAGAGAGAAGGATTTTCTTAAAACTTTACTCAGGGTGAGTTCTATTTTTTCTAGATATTTGTCCATTTCATCGAAAATTTCCGATCTGTTGGCATAAAATTATTCATGATGATTACTATCTTAAAAAGTTTTCTTTAGTAAACTATACACACAGAAATGCATTAATCACACAGTCTAACAAATAGTTACAAAGTACCATCACCCATATAGTCCCCTTCATTGTCAAGTTACTGTCCAAGTCCCCACCTCATCTCTTTCCTCTGTCCTTGTGTGCTTGTTTTTGAAAGGTTTTTCTTTTTCTTCATCTTTTTTTCTTTTTTTTTTTTTTTTAATAATTAGAAAATTATTGGTGGGAATAATTTGAAGCCTAGGATAGGACTGCCTTTCTCCAGAGAGGATGCCTATTGCTTCTGCCATGTGCACGGTGGCCTGGGACCATCGTAGGCCTCAAAGCTGAAGGCTCCCTAGGCTGCCCAGACATTTGGAATCCAGGCTGCAGTACTGTATCAGGCCCAGTCTGGTTCCTAAGGGTGTAACCCTTTGGGTTCCCAGCTTCCTGTGTTTGTGTGGTGGAATTCTGTCCTTGAACTAACTCCAGGCTTTGATTTCTGTCCTCTTCATCCTTTGAGGCCTTCAGAATAAGAAGTTCAAAATGAGTGAGTTGGAAAATGCTCCCAAGGTTAGGACTGCCATGTTGTACAGCTCCAGGGAGCATCGCAGAAGTGTGTCATTGCCTTCCACAGGGGTCACAACTGCACTGAGGGCCACCCTGGAGCTGGGCAGTGCCGCAGCCCTGCACCAGAGCAAACATGGCCCTGTGCTGTGCGACCTCTTAGATTCCTGGCTTTGCTTCAGTCTGGCAGTTTCCTCACTGTCCTCTCAGCTTTTCAGAGCTTTAAATTTTTTTGGAGTATCGTGTCCTATCTTGGTTCTTTTCAGTTTTCGGTTTGTCTCAATAACCTAGCCTACATTCTCAGAGCCGGATATTCTTTGATTTTTTTATTATTTACTTATTTTAACAGCAGTGTTGCCTTACTGTTTTGTAAATACAACACGGTGTGAAATTTCCTTCCCTTCTCTTCAACTAAATTCTCCCACCCTAGGAGAGGCTGGCGCCATGATGCTGCAATCAGACGCTTGCTTATTTCAATAGTATGGTTTTCCGCTTTGTTTTTTAGTTTCTAGAAGAAAATGCTGATCCTACTGCCTTCGAAATTCAGGAAGAGTTAGAACGATATACAACCCATATTGTACAGAACAATCTGTTGGGATCCCATGGTGCACATGTGAGTTACCTCTCTTCCTATAACACTTGGTCTTTGATATAATTATCATAGTTCTCTCTGCACTGTAATTTGTATATACTTTTTGCTTCTCAGAGCAGACCTGGATTTGAATCCCAGCTCTGCCTCTTAGAGGCCTGTGACATTGTAAGTTACATTGCTGTCCCTGAGCCTCTGTGTACTCTTGTTTAATGCCTGCCTGCAGGGGTAATGAGAGGATTAGATGAAATTAGGTGGTTTAGGTACAATGTCCAGCAAGTTTGTGAAATACTGTCTCATTTTGAGAGTGGTGTCTGTGTTCTTTTCTTCTTTCTCTCCTCAAACACTAAACTGTTGCTACCTCCTCACCCACCCCCCGCCCTTACAGCACCTGGGTAAGTATTAATTTGTTCAACAGTTGAACGAATGGCATAGGTAATCAACCTGTACTAATCTTTAAAGTACTAATCTTAGAATCTAGCTCACCTTATGCCCAAATTTCACACCCGAGATTCTGAATAATTGGTCTGGGGTAGAATCCTAGCAAAGTTACAGAAGCTCCCAGGAAAAAGTTTCATTTGCAGCCAGGCTCAGTCCCCTTTATGTAGCTTAACTGTGGATGTGCCTTTCTTAGGACCCTGATGTCCATCTGAGGGAGGCAGCAGGGGTGGTATACTAGCTGCATGCAGAGAGGTTTGTTTTAAATTAACTGGCATTTATTGAGGACTTACTGTATTCCACGGCTCCTCCCCCCCCCCCCCACCATGATCTCTTAGTAACAGCTTGGTGAGGTAGTCAGTCTTAATCCCACACATGGATGAGGAAATTTAAGCCTTAAAGAAGTCACTCAGTAATTGGTAGAGTTTGGCTATATTAGGGTTCTGTGGAAAATGTTTAAGAGGGTAGCTTACTCCTTTTTTAAAAAAAGGTAAGAATCATAAAATGAATATGTGGTGTAGTGAAATGAAATAGTAAAATGAATCTAGTGAATGAATGAATGAATGTAGTAAAATGAAATAGTACTGCAACGTTTTTTTTGCCCTTTCTCAACAGGTGAAAAATGTTTGTGAGAGCAGGAGCAAACTCACTGCTTCCTTCTGGAAGGCACACATGAGTGCTAAGCGATGTCCCCACTGCAAGTGAGTACTGGGCTCTTGTCTCTCCCTTTCCCCAGAAGCCTCTGGCCCGTCACTCACAGCTGTTACTCAGTGTCTTGTTGAGGTTTTTCTCTCCTCAATCACAACCATTCTCATACATAGGACTGGACGGTCAGTTGTCCGAAAGGAGCACAACAGCAAACTGACCATCACATATCCAGCCATGGTGCACAGGAAAGCTGACCAGAAGGACACAGAACCCCTGGGTAAGCAAGCCCTGGGAGGTCCTTGGACACGTTTCACATGTGGCCATCAGGTGTGTCTCAAACTTTGGGAATACCTGCTCATTACCACGTGTTTCTCACCTGCGTGTTTGTGGCGGGCCAGCAGAGGTGCTGTCCAGGCCTCTTAATGGTTGGAGGGGACCCTGGTTAGTGCTCATCCCTCGCCTCTCATGCAGAACTGACAGGCTGACCTACATTTTGAGGCAGCGCCCCATGGGCTGAATGAGGTTGTCTTGCCTCAGGCGGTCATTTTTCTGGAAGATTTTTGAGGAAGAAGGAATCCACTCGGCAGATATTTAGAATCATTTTATTGTCAACGAAGTGTGGATTTATTTTGAAGTAAAGTGTAAAAAATGTAGGTGAGTTTTACAGGAAAACTGAGCATTCACAGAACATTAATGCTTCCTACAGGCTGCTTCTGGCTGTGTACTCAGATTCTTGGAGTAGAGTGTCTCCTACTCAGCTCTGATCTGCCATTAGGGTACTTAGGAAAACATTTGAGAGACTAGTACTTCTACTGTTAATGTTGTTTGTTTATATAGAAAAATTTTATTTGAGCATAGTTGACACAATGTTGCATTACTTTCAAGTGTTAACTAGTGCTTTGATAAATTTATACATTATGCCATGTTCATGGCAAGTATAGCTACCATCTGTCCCTATACAATGCTGTTACAGTATCATTGGCTGTATGCCCTATGTATCCTGTCCCTTTTATTACTGTGACTAAACTCATTCCGTAATTGGAAACCTGTATCCTCTTCACCTATTTTGCTCAACCCGCCCCTCCCTTTTGGCAACCATCAGTTCTCCATATTTATAGTTCTGGTACTTCTTGTTTATTCATTTTTGTCTAGATGCCACCTATAAGTAGAAACATGGTATTTACCTTCCTCAATCTGACTTATTTCACTTAGCCTAATACCCTCTCGGTCTGTTCATGTTGTTGCAAATGGTTCGATCTCATCCTTTTTATGGCTTCATGATATTCCATTGTATATGTCTTCATCCCATCTTCCTTATCCATTCATCTATAGATGGATACTTCGGTTACTATTGTATCTTGGCTATTGTAAATGATGTAATAAACATGGGGGTGAGTATATCTTTTCAAATTTTCTTTTCTTTTTTTTTTTTGTTAAATACCTGATAGTGGAATTACTGAGTCATATGGTATTTTTGTTTTTATTTTTTATTTTTTAAGAGAGGGAGAGAGTGCACACAAGTCTGCCTGCTTGCAAGCAGGGGAGGGACAGAGGAAGAGGGAGGGAGAGAGTCTTAAGCAAGCTCCACGCTCAGCACAGAGCCTGACACGGGGCTCAGTCTCACAACCGTGTGATCGTGACCTGAGCCGAAATCAGAAGTCAACCAACTGAACCACCGAAACGCCTGATATTTTTATTTTTAATTTTTAAAGGAACCTCCGTGCTCTTTACCACAGTGATTATAACAATTTACATTTCCACCACCAGTGTACAAGGGTTCTTTTTTCTCCACATCCTTGCCAATACTTGTTATTTCTTGTCTTTGTTTTAGCCATTCTGACAGGTGTGAGGTGATAGCTCATTTGTGCTTTCAATTTGCATTTCCCTGATGAGTGATGTTAAGCATCTTTTATGTATCTGTGGTATCTGTATGTCTTCTGGGTTTTTTTGTAGCCACAGGATTGTTTAAACGTGTTTTTTGTTTTTTCTTTTGAGGTGGTGAAGATTAGATAAGATCTTCCATTTTAAGAACCAAGACCAGTGCTTGCCCCCTGTAGTCGTATAGTTTGTGCTTTATAGATGTTAACTGCTCATTTTTGTGATGCAATCAGTGTGCCTGGATGGAAAAAGCCTAACCTGTGACTGATACTCTGCTATTTATGCTGAGTGGCTTAGAGAAGGTCACTTCCTGGAGCTTTGTTTTCAACTCTATACGTGGCAATAACAAAACTTCTTGCCCACAGTTGAGATTTCATAAGTGAAAGTCCATAGCATATTGTTACTAAACCTTATGCCAGAGCTCAAGAATACGGAATAGGCAGGGAAATAAGTTCTGTTCTTAGAGATGCATAATCTTTTACGTTGAGGACTCCCTGGCAAGGTTGGAGTAAATAACTATCTTGTCCATTTGGCTGCCATAACAAAAATATCATAGACTGGGTGGCGTATAAACAATAAATGTTTATTTTTCACGGGTTTCGAGGCTAGGAAGTCCAAGATTTTGGTGCTGGCAAATTTGGTGACTGGTGAGGGCCTGTTTCCTCATTGACAGCTGCCTTCTCTCTGTAGCCTCACATGGCAGACAGGGCCAAGGGAGCTTTCTGGGGTCTTTTAATAAGGTCACCAATCCCAGGCGCCTGGGTGGCTGTCGTTAAGCATCTGACTTCAACTCAGGTCATGAGTTCAAGTCCCACATGGGGTGAGCTCAGGCCCTGCTTTGGGTGAAGACAAGCCTCTGGTGAGCCCCACTTTCTCTCTCTCTCTCCCCCCCCCCTTGTGGGATTCTCGCTCTCTCTCTGCCCTCACTTACGCCCTCTCTCTCTCTAAAAAAAAAAAAAACAAAATGGCACCAATCCCAATCATGAGAATTCTGCTTTCATGACCTAATCACCTCCCAAAAGCTCCATCTCCAATACCATCATATGGGAGCAATTAGGATTTTAACACATGAGACTTGAGAGGACACAGATTTTTATCTGTGTCCTTTTATTTTAGGCTAATTTTAGGCTTAAGGAAGAGTCGCAAAGATAGTATAGAGAGTTCCTGTGTACTCTTTTTATTTTTTTATTTTAAAAAAAAATTTTTTTTTTCAACGTTTATTTATTTTTGGGACAGAGAGAGACAGAGCATGAACGGGGGAGGGGCAGAGAGAGAGGGAGACACAGAATCGGAAATAGGCTCCAGGCTCTGAGCCATCAGCCCAGAGCCTGATGCGGGGCTCGAACTCACGGACTGCGAGATCGTGACCTGGCTGAAGTCGGACGCTTAACCGACTGCGCCACCCAGGCGCCCCCCTGTGTACTCTTTTTAAAAAAAAAATTTTTTTTTAATGTTTATTTATTTTTGAGAGAGAGAGTGTGAGCGGGAGAGGGGCAGAGAGACGGAAACACAGAATCTGAAGCAGGATCCAGGCTCTGACCTATCAGCACAGAGCCCAATGTAGGGCTCGAACTCACGAGCTGTGAGATCATGACCTGAGCCGAAGTCGTCTGCCCAACCGACTGAGCCACCTAGGTGCCCCTCCTGTGTACTTTTTATTCAGTGTGCCCTAATGTAACATCTCAGATCACCAGGGTATACTTGTCCAAACCAAGAAGTTAACATTGGTACACTACTATTAACTGAACTACAGACAATTTGCATTTCTCCAGTTTTTCCAGTAACGTCCTTTTTATGTTCCAGGATCCAATCCAAGGTACCACACTGCATTTAAAAGCCTGTTTAATTTTGTTTAATGGTTAACAGTTAACTACAAAGGTGGATTTTCCTATCTTTTCTATAAACAGCCCTTGAAACCATTTTTAAGGTTGGGAATTGCTGTTCTAGCCCTTAGGACGCGTTAGAAAATGTTCATAGATTAAAAATGAAAATAGTTGGCATTCCAGAAGATAACTGTTTCTTGGGAGCAAATGTCTAGCAGTTAAGGAGCCTTCCGCTGCCGTTACCAAATGCATTCTTCTGAAGTAATCTTTCACTGCGGCCATGAGAATATGGTGGTGCCTCCTAAAATTCTATGCATTAGAAGCAAGTTGACTGTAGTTTTCAGTGGTTCCAGGATTGGGATTTCAGTACTTAGCAAACATTTACTTGTTGGGCACACAGCCTCGTGCCAAAGACCATGCCTGTGGCTGAGCATAGTGCCAAGGTGGAGACCACGTGCCCTCTGCTCTCAGAGAAGGCTGCAGGTGACACAGGTCAGTAACTTCCAGGGAGCAGGTGATACGGAGGCAGGTGAGCATTCCGAACAAGGGCTCCTGGCCAAAGGGAACCATCCTGTGAGACCTGTGCCTCTATGGTTGCTATGTAGTAGTGATCCCATGAGGAGCACCATAAGCTTGTAAAATTCTGCTTATGCTCGTGAATGCTCCTCAAGCCCCATCATGCACATGAGCATTTTAAAATGAGAATCCTTACAGCCAAGACACTCCACCATGATCCAGTCTTCCCCGAGTTACTTGACCTTCCAACCCCTTTGTCACATAGCAGCCCTTACAGCTGAAGGAAACCCATGGTAGGGATGTTCTGAAACCCCATCCAGGCAGAAATCATTTTGTACAAGTGTCATGTTAGGGTGGTTCAGCCCATGTGAGGAGATAAGATCCCACAGATTTCTTCTGATTCTAAGATCCTCTGAACGAGCAACCCTAGTTCTAGTCAGCCTTCTCAGCAATGAAACTGCAGTGGAGTATGTCATGTACTGGTAGCTACTGGGACAGGAGCTGGGGAGTACTGCCAAGTTCAACTGATCTTCCTCAGCCCTTCAAACCTGTTTAGTAGGAGAGGAAGTTCAGATAGTCATTTTCAGAAATGCCCACAAATTGTTTAGCTTAATGGAATCTGTGTTTTCCCACTGAATATACATAGCTTTCTAATGCTGTGGTTACCCCTGAAGGTCAAAAGCTCTCTTCATTGCACACCCACACTTCCCTTCAGTTGCATTAATTGATTGAAATGTTTTGCTGTTATAGGAATCAAAATTTTAAATGTGTGGACTCCTCGACCTAGCAGTTCCACTTTCACAACTTTCTTTTAAGAATTAGACATACCCACGGTATTAAATAGTTTAAAATAGGAAATGGCTTAAATGCCTATTAAGAGAGACTAGTTAAATTATGCTGCGTCTACTAATTGTTATCCAAGTTTCATATTGCTCTAAAAACTTGGGATGACATATCCTCTGCAGATCATAAACTTAATTGGGGAATTGGAGGTGGAATGAAGCTGGATCTTAAAAGTGTAGAAAAGCCAAAAGAGTGGGGTTTATAAGTATAGATTATTGTAGGATGTTTCGAATATGTATATTTGAGCCAGTGACTATTTAGTATCTGCTGTATGCTAGATAATTGTGTCAGATGCTAGGAACACAGACAAGACACAGTGTCTGTGCTGATAAGTACATAAAGAGGGAAAATTGAATGATGCCTAATTTCGGTCATTGTATCCCAGAAGAGGTTGATAGTTTTGAAAATAAAGGGTCACGTTGCTTTTCTCTGTTAATTGTCTAAGTGCCTAGAGCCCTAGTTCCTGAATGGCAGCCTCAAGTTTGATTTTCTGACTTACTCTGAGTATAGCTGATAGACAGTATCCCAGGCTACTCTTGTGTAATCTGAGAAACCCAAATCAATCTACTCCATGTACCTACATATTTGTAGGAAGGAATTGAATATACTTTTACCCATAAAAATGATGATACTAACTTATCTCTAATTTTACTTCTGTGAATCTTTCTGGTAAAGCCATGTGCATAAAGTTCTTTAGCATAGTATAACTTACAATAATACAAAACTGGGATCAACTCAGATGTCTAACTGTAAGAGTATGGTTGGGTCATTCGGAAGCATCCTCTCAGTGGAATATCATGCAGTCATTAAAAACAATATGTGACAACATGCAGAAATGCTCACAAGATGGCAGTAACTGAGCAAAGCAGGGTACAGAGTAAGTTCACACTTAAGATTATAGTTACCTTAGACACTATGTAAACCAAAGGACTGGAAAAAATATATAGTAGTGATAATGTGATGGAGTGGTATGTGATTTATTTTTCTTTTCCTTTATTGTTTTTATGCAATAGTTATATTGTTTCTATTACTTTAGAAATTAGGTTAAGGGGGAAAATATCCAGAGCTGAGAGTAAGCTCAGCTTGATTGATTTCTGTGGTCAAATTGCAGGCTTGGCAGGGTGGGGAAAAAGCATTGATAAATCCCATTATAGAAGGAGTGCCTGTTATTGATTTATTGTGCTTTGATTTCCCCTCCTGGCTCCAGGAATTGAGGATGCTCAGATGGGAAAACGAGGGTACCTGACACCGACCAGCGCCCGAGAACATCTTATTGCCCTTTGGAAGAATGAAGGTGCTGTACCAATCTAAAGAAATAGAAATAAGTCTTTGGGCTCATTTATCCAGCCTTATTATTTTTATTTTTTCCATGTTGTGGTCACTGTAATCTCTCCTGAATTCATAGGTCTGGAGCTGGCTTCAGGGTACATTGTCATTGATGCATTAGAGACTAAGCAAGAATCATGAACTTGACAATTACCATACCTGAACCTGGGCATTAAATAACAGCTGTGGGTAGGCCTTGCTTAATACAGTTTGACAGATTTCTGGGAGGTACAACATAATTCACTTTATTTTAAAAGCCTGTAAATAACTTTTCAAAAAAAGAATTCTGAGGGAATTCGTCCTGTGATTCAAAAAGTGAATCCTAACATGTCTTTTCTTAGGATTTTTCAACATTTTAATTTCCTACAAAAAGGAAAGTCTTCCCTTCCTTTTGCGTGTACAACAAAAGCTAGGCAGTATATTCAAGCCCTTGTGTCACCACCCTCTGAGAGTGCTCTTGTTTTGGAACACTGAATGCAAAACTGCTGTGTAATGGTAAACACTTAAAAACGAAAATGTTGCTGAAAGGATAAGTGATGTCAGGGAAAAAAGAGCACTCCTTTAGTTACTATGATCATTTCTGAGGTAGGCCCCAATACTTTTATTCACTCTGGATTTTGCTTTTTTTTTTTTTTTAATCTTTTTTTAATATTTATTTTTGAGGGAGAGAGAGACAGAGCATGAGCAGGGAAGGGGCAGAGAGAGAGGGAGACAGAATCCAAAGCAGGTTCTAGGCTCTGAGCCGTCAGCACAGAGCCCGATGTGGGGCTTGAACCCACGAACCGTGAGATCATGACCTGAGCCAAAGTCAGATGCTCCAACAACTGAGCCACGCAGGTGCCCCACAGTTTTTTTTTGTTTGTTTTTTTTTTTTAAAGTAAGCTTCATGCCTAGCATGGACCCCAACACACGGTTTGAGATCAAGGTCTGAGCCAAAGTCACTTAACCAACAGGGCCACCCAGGCACTCTGATGTAGCTTTTTTTTTTTTTTTTTTTTAAGTTTTTTTTTAAGTTTACTGGAAACTTAAAATATAGCTTTGATCCACAAAAATGATCCCCTCTTGGTAGCATACGAATGGTGTTTTATTTTGTTTTGTTTTGTTTTTTTTTTTGAGAAGGCTAACTTTTTTAAATTTGATTCCCCCCGTTTTTTAGATATAGTTTTTATAAAAGCCAAAGCCGTGTGTGTGTGTGTGTGTGTGTGTGTGTGTGTGTGTGTGTGTTGTTAAGTCTGATAGTCCAGGAAGGTAGTGAGAAACAAGGTAAAGATATTTACCATCCTTGTCCGTCTCAGTCCCCGGGCTGAGCACTGGGGTCCCCGCAGTGCCCGTCCTCAAGCTACCATCTCACCTGCGTGCACGTTCTCAACATGCAGACACTATTTTTTGCTTGTTTTTAGAAAGAAAAATGTGATTTAACTCCACATGTTGTCTCATATTCTGGGTTTTTTTTCACCCAGTAGAATTTTGTGGTCATCCATCCCTGCCCTTACACATAGATTTAAATGATCATTTTGGTTTATTTCAAATACAGGATTCTTTCTGAATTACCTTTTTTTGGGACTGGAAGATGTTGGCATGGAGTCCAGATTCAATCCCAGTATGTTCTTTTTGGATTTCTTGGTGGTGCCCCCCTCAAGGTAATGCCCTTTAATTGACTTTATTTCACCCGGAAAAGGTTTCTTGAGCGATTCATTGAATAATGACCTCTGGGAGAGGCTTGAAGGGCCAGGGCACTGAGAAGTAAATCAGCAGTTCCACACCCAAGTTGCGGGTAGTTGGGAGTATTGTCTTGAATGTAATAGAAATGTTGGTTGGTTTCTGAGTGTGGTGGGTTGTGAGTTGCTCATAGCAGGGACAGGCAAGAGTCTGAAGAACGTGACCCTTCCCTCACACTAAACAGTTCCATGTGTCCCCCTACAGGTATCGCCCTGTCAATCGGCTAGGGGACCAGATGTTTACTAATGGCCAGACGGTGAACTTGCAGGCTGTCATGAAGGACATGGTCCTGATCCGAAAACTTCTGGCGTTGATGGCCCAAGAACAGGAGCTGCCATGTGAGGTGGCAGCACCTGCCAAGGATGAGGTCAGGGCTGCTTTGGAGCTGACGTCATAAGCATATATGTTTAGTTCTAATGCCCACAGTGCAGATGCAGAACGCTGGGGGTGCGGGGAGATGCTGGTTGGGAATTCTGTACAGCTGTGTGTGAGCTCTCATTTGGGGTACCTAGGTAATGTCAGGGGGAAAGCATGATATGAGCATGGAAAGATCTAGGTTCTGCCCCAATAACCTTTGTTGAGTTGCTTTAATTTCCTGGGCCCATTTCCACTATAAAATGTGTATGGTTTGTGGTAAGAGTTTATATGGAGGCTGTTCTGGGCCACCTAGCCTCACTAGCAGTGATTGGCAGCTCCAGAAAGAAGAGTCTGTCAGCTCTAAGAATGTTTCTTTTGGGTTATGGTGCCAGAGCCTGAGTCATCCAGCTCTGTTTTTGGCTCATTAAGACCTCTAGCATTGGGTTCAGGAGGGCAGTGTTGTTGATTCTAGGAATTTCCCAGAATAGGACTGTCAGGTTTGAGGCTTCAGCTTCGTTCTCCGTAAACAGTAGAGCTGGATTCAGTTTTCCCATTTCAGCCGACTTTCTGAGCCTACTTCAGTATGCCAGGTCTTCCATGGGTATAAAGATGAATCAGGCACTCAGAAAGCTTGCTGAGATCATGGAGATCCTTCCCCGTTCCGAGATGCCGTCTGGATGGAAGCAGGAAGGCTGTCTCAGCCTTGAGTGGACAGGGCTCTCAGGCTGCTTCCAGCTGCCGGCAACAGTTCGCTGTGAGCCAGTCCCATCACCAGGTGGCGCCACTGTCTGCCTGGACACTTGTGCTGTGGGTTATCCATACTCTCCTCTGGACTGTCTTTGGTTTTAAGTTTTCTGACCTGTCAGCATAGGTGTGCTTTCAAAAACCTTCAGTCTAAGAGGAACATGCCATCTGCAGGCCCTAGTCCAGTTTAGGGGGAAGGCTGTTAAGATAGCCAAGACCAGGGCTAAGAACTTTCACTTCAGTGTCCCTTGGAATTAGAGCAGCGCTTTGTCAAAAAAAAGAAAATAGGAACAAAAAGGCCGAGTGTCTGCAGAAATAAACAACATCCTTTCTGACTCTTAAGGTCCTTGCTGCCTGAAGTCGCAGTGCCTCCTTTCTGTGTGATTAACAGGACATGTTCTTATTTCTTTCCCTATTTGCTCCCTGCATTCCTTTTCTATGGCAGCCCTCTCCCGAATTATGAATGCCTGATGGGGGCCAGGGGCTACACTAGGCACTGAGTATATGCTAGTGAGACAGGGTCTCCTTGCATGAGTCATCACATAGCCCTGAATCAGGTAATATCATAAGCAGTAAGTTAGGCTGACATGGCCCCTGTCGTCATACAGGTGACCATCTCTCCCTGTGAGGCTTCCTCAGAGCAGAAAATACATCTGTCCTCCCTATATCTAAAGAAGATGCCTTTATTTCTCAGGGTAGAGGACAAACCCACTTCAGTAATGGTTTTCTTGGCATTCTTATTTACTAGAGCTTCGCCCCTCCCCTCATACCTCTCCCAACACACTAACAGATTTCTTCTCACCATCTCACTCACACTGGGGGACATCGGTCTCCAGTGTCATACCCAGCCAGTTGGGGCTAGTAGGTGGCCAGACAGTGTCAGTAGGTGGTGCTGTCAGGCAGCTTAAGGGCCTGTCTCCTGGGCAGGTAGGGAGAGAAGAGAAGGAGGCAGAGCCAGGGACAGAAATATTAAAAAGGATTGGTTCAGATATTCCAGTGAGGCTTGGAGATCAGCCAGTCACTTGACGTATCTCAGTTGGGGACCCACATTTTAATTGATAAAATAGAAAATAACATAGCAAACATTTTTTACTTTTAAGAAATTCTTCCACTTATATTTTCGTAAGTGCTTCAAATCAAGATTTTCCAAAACCATAAACAAAGGTGAAATTCCATATGAGAATCAGTTATCTGGCAGGATAACAGAGTTTCATGAAGAGTATTGAAGGGGCAAGAATTTATACGGTGGTCTGAAGAATTAGGTAGTAAGGGACTACAACAGCTGCTGGTAGCAGACCCCTCCATTACTTTCTTGGGTTTCACAGTTCAGTGAAACAACCTATTGTGTTGGAGAAGCCTACAAGGCACATAATTGTAAGTGGCCTCTGGCCAATAGCCAACTAGGAACTGAGGCCCCCAGTCCAGCCACTCTCTGGGAATTGCATCCTGCCAACAGCCGTGTCAGCTTAGAGATGGATCCTTCCCCAGTTGAACCTTCAGATGAGACCATGGCTCTGACTGACTCCTTTATTGCAGCCTAGGGGAGGCTCTGAAGCAGAGAACCTAGTTGGGCTGTGCCCAGATTCCTGACTTATAGAAACTGTGAGATAATAAATACATGTTAGTTTAAAAAAAAAAAGAGAGAGAAAGCTCGCATGTAAACTTGAGTTCATTTTACTATCAGAAAAACACAGACTGGTAAATGTATATGATGGGGCTGATGTTATGTTGATACAAACTGACAAGATAGATTTATCAGGACTTTGCCACTGATCCATCAGTGGCAAAAAAGACATAGGCATAAGACAAAAGACATAAAGGCAAACTCCAGAGCTCATCATTTGTCAGAGCTAGAGGAAGAAAGAAAAACAAAACAAAGCCTGGCCTTTGTGAGGTTTTTCCATCATGCCTCTTTTCTTGATTGTGTCTTGCCAGGAAAAAGACTCTTCGATTACCCTGGACCGATCCTTTTTGAGTACGCTTCCTGGCCAGTCCCTCACAGACAAACTTTACAACATTTGGATTCGTCTTCAGAGCCACGTCAATATCGTGTTTGATAGTGAAATGGATAAATTAATGATGGAAAAGTATCCTGGCATTAGACAGGTGAGTGGGAAGTTGGATCCCCATTGCTAACCGAAGGGGTTAAATAATAACTGTATTTGTTTTGAAACAAGAAAATAATAAGTATACTTTTTTTTTTCTTTAAACATGCTTTCTGTGGACTTTTTTCCTGCATAAAGATCCTGGAGAAGAAGGATGGCTTATTCCGAAAGCACATGATGGGAAAGCGAGTCGACTATGCGGCCCGCTCTGTCATCTGCCCAGACATGTACATTAACACCAACGAAATTGGAATTCCTATGGTGTGTGTGGTGGGGCCTCTCTGGCTACTGTTGGGTGTGGTACATGGGAATGCTGAGGGCTGGGGGGAGAAGGTGTGCAGCACACTGGTTGTGGCTTGGGTGGGGACAGCTTTTGCTTCTTCCTGAACAAGCCATTTGGCAGGAACGTGAGGCTGTGTGATGGTATTGCTTTCACTCTTTATCGGGTCTCCAAACACCTTGTATCTACAAGGAAGACCCTTCCTGGGCAAGCAGGGAGCCAACTGCCACATCCCCGCCTGCGTATCTTCCTCCTGCCTCTCAAAGCCTAGTCTCTAAACCTTCCTAGTCAGATTGAATGCAGGACAGAGATGAGGAAGAGGGAAAGGGGGGGGGTTTCCGTCCCATGCACTTGCCAGGCATTAGGAGACAGGAATGTGTAGACTTAGTTGCCAGACTCAAGAAGGGAGAAAACCTCCAGAGAGGGCTCTGTGTGTGTGTCATCCATCCTCCCAGCTCCTTGGGGGTGAGCAGTGTGCCCCATCCACCCATTAGTGTTTCCTCAGGGAGCCAGCCTCCTTTTCTCACTTCCCCACCCATTCGGGCTGTGGTGCGCATTAGCAGTAGTGCTTTAATTGGCTTCCTCCTTAATGGACCTTGAGGTCAGTAATATGAAGGTGGTTTATTTCCCTTTGTGGAGAGTCTCATTTCCTCACACACTGCCCCCTCTGCTGCTCTCTGGGGAGCGCTGGTAATGAGCAGAGCTCAAGTGTTCTGATGGTCCCCTGTATGCCCGCTGCCTCGTCTCTCTTGGGTACACTCGGCTTCCTGGGCAAAGGCACACATATGAGAGGCCAGGAGTCAGAGAAAGCTTAGTCCTGAGCCCACTGCCTCCTAGAGCCATAGATCTTTATGTCTGGAAGCTGGGTCAGGTGGCAGAGAAAGGTATTGTGAAGCCCAGTTGTGACCTTCCTGAGTCTGAGGCCCATTTCGTTGCTATTTGTTGCTTTCTTTGGACAGAAGGCATGGACGACCCCCATAGCCTTTGGCCTCACAATGCATAGAGCATCCCAGCTTTAGGAGAGACCTGTAGTGCTGCCTCTTGTTTCCACCTTCAGAGGTGCCGAGCCTCCCTTTCTCGGATGTGGGTTCATTTCATAATGACTTGTCCTAAGGAGGGACTCCCCCTCTGCCTACCTCCAGCCTGTTCAGGTCTCAGGGCCATGGTAGCCTGGGGGTGTTACTCACAGGATGGCTGTGAGGAGCTGACTGTGTGAGATTGCCTCTTGGTCCCTTGTGGCACACCCTTCCCGTAAAGCACCGTGGAGAGGTGTCATGGGAGCAGAGGAACTGAAATAAGTTTGGGGAATGAGCTAGAGATGAGCAGTGAACCAGACTGACTAGAGTGTCCCCTGAGAGGCTTACATTCCAGTGGTGGAGACAAATAAAGGAATATATAGGAGCATAAACACTGTCAGGAGGTGGTCAGTGCATTGGAAAAAACAGAATAGGCCGTGGGGAAAGGGAGCACTGGCTGGGGTGGCAGGTAAGGCTTTTCGCAAAGTGTTGTTTAAGCAGAGACCTGGACAAAGAACCTGGACAGAGTTCAACCAGGTTCTTTATGAAGGACTCTGCATAGTCTCGGATATGTTGTGTGCATGTAGGAGCATCAGAGTGTTTATAACATTCAGCCACTTAGAAACTTACTTAACCACATAACTCCTCTTGGAGTATATTGCAGGTTAAGCGTTAAGTGGTAACGCTGCACTTTCTCATATATCAGGAGACTGAATTGGTTTCATCTCAAGTGCCACCTTGATTGAAGTGGCAGCCAAAACTGCTGGGTAGAGGCTCCAACGCCATGTCTGGGTTAGTGATGTCTACTGGAGTGGAGGGGGCTGTGGTGGTACTTGAGGGCGGGTATTTGCCGCCTCTCTCAAGTTAGTGTCCCATTCTGTGTTGCCTTTGGGGACTGTGAATTGATTGGTGGGTGAGGAAATGATGAAGTTTTAGAATGGGTGAAAAAAATTTTAATGTGTAAACTGCAACACTCAAATTTTTCTCTCCAGACAGACTGCTAGGAAAGGAGGCCTGATCTCTATTCCCTTGGGGCCTCAAGTCTAGATAAATGGCTTTGTGGAGAAGACAGACAGGATGTTGCATACTCCCTGAAGGACCTTTGTGGCTAAGATAGCACCTCCACGTCATGGGGAAGAAGTCTCACAGCCTGTTGAGTCAGATTTTGAATCTCTATACAATCTTTTCTGCCTACCCCGAATTTTCATATCCACTCCCTGTTTCCAGGTGTTTGCCACAAAACTGACCTACCCTCAGCCAGTCACCCCCTGGAATGTTCAGGAACTGAGGCAAGCAGTCATCAATGGCCCCAGTGTGCACCCGGGAGCCTCCATGGTCATCAACGAGGATGGCAGTCGTACGGCCCTGAGTGCTGTGGACCTGACACAGCGGGAAGCCGTGGCCAAACAGCTCCTGACACCAGCCACGGGGGCACCTAAGCCCCAGGGGACAAAAATTGTGAGTAGTGGACAGATTTGCTCAGGGGCTCGGCCAGCTCCTGTCTGGCTCCCCTGTGACTGCCAGCCATGAGTGCTGACACAGGAATCCATGAGCTGTTCTGCCTTCACAAGATGAAGCTTCCCCTGCATGTGGGTGTTCCTTAAGGGTTTCATGGGGCTTACTTTATCTTCCCAGCTCGAGCTGGCATTCCTAGGATCTTGACACCATGATTCAAGCTTCATTTGGCTGTCCCATGACATGCAGCACGGTGCTGGGCACACATCAAAGACTCGAGAAGTACTCTCTAATGATGACTCAGTTGTGATCCTGGAGCAGGAGAGTTTGCTGTCCTTAAGCAGGGCTCCTCAAAGGGTGGTTCTGAGGTTAGCAGCAGCAGCGTCCCTAGGGCTTGTGAGAAATGCACATTCACCCTCTTCTCCCCAACCCCCCGCAAAATGAATTAGAATCTCTGGGAATGGGGCCCAGGAATCTGTGTTTTAGCAAGTGCTCTGGAGGGTTCCTCTGCCTGCTAATGTTTGAGAACTGACCTAAAGGAAGGAAATGTGCTGTGTCCGTGATAACTGGTAACCCACAGGTTTCATCTGATGCCTCATTTCCTGGCAGTTGCTGATGGCTGCTTGTAGTTCTGTG
Organism: Lynx canadensis; assembly: GCF_007474595.2. NCBI lineage: Eukaryota > Metazoa > Chordata > Mammalia > Carnivora > Felidae > Lynx > Lynx canadensis. Next base: position 100,269,571 of record NC_044305.1, on the reverse strand, counting down.
TTAAGGGATCCCAAAGCTTACCTCGGCTCCACTGGAAAGAGTACGTAATTGATTAGCTGGGGGTATGAAATTGGTGAGTGACATTTGTGTCCTGCTAAATAGTAGCCATTTATGCTGGGAGGAGCATAACAGATGACCCCTAGCCAGGCAGTAGCGGCAGAAGTTATTGAGGTGAAATGGATCTTTATTTGGGTTTAACTTAGGGGACTGATAGAGTGAGTGTTCGTCTGCGTGGTTCTCTGACATGTACAGACCTAGTGGCTGACCCAGGTCTTTAGTAATGAGGTGGAGCTCTACAAAGTTTCCATCGGCCTTGAGGGAACTTTGGAGGAGGAACAAAAAGGGTTAGGGAAGCGCTGTGGCCTTGTTGTGGTGACTGTTGGTTCTTCACCACAGCCTCTCCTCTCACTTCCTGTCTCACTGCTTTGCCAAGGTACAGCAGTAGAATGCTACCCATTTTCTGCTTTGGCCGTAGGGGACACAGGCAGACACAGATCAGGTCACCTGTTTTGTTCTTTTCTAGTGCATGAAGTAAGGTTTATGTTGAGGCTCATGGGATTATTCTGCCTTTCTGAAGCGCCTGGTGTTTTGGTAGGAGCTGTGTAAGGGATGCAGGAGATCTCGAGATGTACTTCACGTAACTTGTGGGTGAAGCAAGACAAACATGAGGTAGTCTTCCAGTTAACTCAAGCCAAACACGTGAAAGAGTCTCATGGTTGGAAAATTGGGGAGAAAAATGGAGAGTGGAGTGGGGGTCGGGGGTATAGAGGACCCACTGCTCTCTGTGCCGCGCTTTGCCAGTCACTGTAGACAAGGCCGCGCTACTCTGGAGTTTACAGCGTGGTGGGGGCATCACCAGGGAATGTGTGGCATCACTGCTCGGTGGTGTGGCAGACACAACAGGCAATAGCAACAGAGACTTCTGGCTTTAGTGCTTGATGCTCAGCAAGAAAGGCACATGGAAGTCAAAGAACTTTAAAGATAAAAAAGAAATTATGTGTGTTTGATCAGAAAAGTTATAGTTGGTTTTCAGGTGTGTAGATTAAGATGCCCAGTAAGGAAGGAAATATACTCTTGGTTTTGGCTTGAATATGCATGATGCACTTACATGCTTTATCGGTATTTATCTTTGTATCTCGATGGTGACTGAGATGCAGTTCTTATTAGAAATAATGTGATGCAAACTCAACAACAACAACAACAAAAGGGCTCCTGAGGGTGGGAGGGCACGGAGGATTCAGTCATCAGGAGGCAGGTGAGGGCCAGCCTGAAGGCTGCAGGAAAGTGAAGGTTATGGCAGGGATGTTTGGGGGGAGGGGGTGACTTGGATAGCGTGGGGGTCAAGGCTGTGGAAGAGACAGGAGGTGAGAACCAAGTTGTGGTTCCCAGCACAGGAGAGTGGCAGTGCCCTGACAGGAGGTACATCGGGCCCCTGTAAAGTGAGGTGATGGTGGGGAATCTAAAGGCCCATCTCCTGTGAGAGGTGGATGTGTGGGACTTAAATTAAGGGCCATAAGAGTTAATTTTCAGAGTGTGAACTCTGAGCACAAAGTACAATGGAGAGAGAAAATGGGGGACTCACGGGCTGAAATGTGGAAGCCGGAGGAAGGCAGGGAGGACCGGGGAAGCTGAGGGAGAGTGGTTGGGGGGTGGGGGAGCTGGGCCTCCTCATTTGGCATCTGCATCTGTTTCCCACATGTGGTTGTGGGAAAGAGCAGCCCTGGGTATCTTCATATCTCCCAGGGATACCTGTTAGATGCTCATGAAGTTCCATGTGAAGTCTGAGTAGAGTGCAGAAACAGAGAGGGTGCATCCGATTTGTCCAAATGAAGGTCACTTGTGACGCAGGAGAGCAGTTCGAAGAGTGGGAGCAGTCAGGTTTCAGAGCTCTCATGAGGCAGCGGGGCCAGTAGCTAAGGGCATCTGAAAGACCAGCAGAAGGGTACAGGGTTTCTGACGTGATTGGGATGCAAGGATGAGGCAGTTGCACAGAGAACTTGACACGGCCTTGGTTACGTCTGTGGGGTCGGAGGTGAGCGGTATCCAGAGCTTCAGAGAGGGAAGGCTGGCCTGCTGCCACAGGCCGGTCAGTTCCTGGGAAGTGACTGAAGTGCGTTCCGAGTAGTGGCGAGGTTGAATGGGGCGGGCCCGTTCGCTGGTCTTCTGACTTCAGTTCCAGTCCTGGGCACACTGTCCCTGTTTTCCCCTCCAGCCTCACCTCTCAGCTTGCCTCCATGTTCCAGCTAGCCCCCATCATTGCAGAGTCCCTTCCCTTCAGGCCTTGCCCTCGTGTATTTGTGTCCCCGCCTGGATCACTGCCCTCCCCCACGCTCCCGGGCCAATTCCTGCTAGTCCTTCGGGTCTCAGCAAAGCCCTCATCCTCTGGGGCAGGGGTCTGCAAACTTTTCCAGCCAAGGGCCCGGTTGTAAATATATTAGGCTCTGGGGACCACATGGTCTCTGGTGCAGCTAATCAACCCTGCCTTGGGAGTGTCAGAGCCAGCGCAGGCAGCACATAAATGAATGGGCCTGGCCACGTGCCCGGAAGACTCTGTTTACAAAAGCAGGTGTCCTGCTTGTGTTCTGTAGTTTGACACTCTCAAAACTGTGGGAGGTGCGCCCCATGGTGTTCCCACCACACACTCATCACCCCCACCCCACCCCTTGTTCTCATTGTGTGGTGTTGTCACCATGCGTGCACCCATTCACATTCATCCTCCCTCCAATGCCTAAATTCCGTGAGGACATGGGCAGGGTGTTCTCAGCACCCAGCATGCAAGAGGTGCTCAGGAAACTCCTGCGGAGTAGACGGACCCAGGCTGAGATGAGGGAGGCACTGAGGTGGGAGGGCCACGTTGGACCTGTAACCAGGGCGAAGACAGGAAGGGACTTTATGAGGGAAAAGTGGCCCTTAACATCAGGACGTGGGGATGAAGGATGATTATTTTTATTTTCCAAAATCTCTCTTTTTTTAGATCTTTATTTATTTTTGAGAGATAGCAACAGCAGCAGGGGAAGGGCAGAGAGAGAGGGAGACACAGAATCGTAAGCAGACTCCAGGCACTGAGCTGTCAGCACAGAGCCCAATACGGGGCTCAAACCCACGAACCATGAGATCACGACCCGAGCCGAAGTCAGACACTCAACCACTTAGCCACCCAGGCACCCCTATTTTCCAAAATCTCAATAACATTATAAACGATGCTAACTTGTATAATTACGTACGTGTGTACTTATAACATATTTGTAACCTTTTGCAGATTTTGGTTAACGTGTTACACGTAGATCAGGACTAGACTAAAGAGCTGGGGTCATGACTGGGAAGCAGGGAGCCTTGTCTGGGGAAGGACGGACCGCAGGTTAGGTGAGAAGGAAAAGGGTGACTGACAGGACCCATTTCCCTTGGGAGGTGTGAAATCTCTGTCCCTTCCTCTGGGCCTTGTAAGTTGGGAGGAGGTGGCCAGGACGGCTGAGGCTCATTTCCCAGCCCAGCAGCCTGCCAGAAGCCGCTCTTTGGCTCTGGGTCTGCTTCTGAAAACTCTGACCCGGGCACTGGGGCATGCTAATTTTCACTGCAGTATTTATTTAGATACAGGAGAAAGGAAGGGCCTCAGGTTTGGGTTGGCGAGGGGAGCTCCCTTTGCTCCAGGGCTTCTGTTTGGATTGGCTGGTGCCTGCCAGACTGGCCTGCTTGCCTTCCCAGCTGTGGGGTTTGCTTATGCTAGAGGATGTCTCAAATTTACGAGACTCAAATCTGAGGCCCATCCTGGGGTTTTGCCCACAGGTCTGGGCAGTTTCTCCCTGGAGAAGCTAAAGAAATAAGACCTTGAAAGTCAGCTCAGTCTCTATGACGTGCCCTGGACAGACCCTCATGAGAATTCTCAGAGTTCAGGTCTCCTTGGAAACATGGATGTGGGGGCAGAGAGGGGAATGTTCGAACTCCTTGGAGCGCGGAAAGACTGCCTCCTTGCTAAGTGCTTTTAGGACTGACATTTAGAATTTCAGGGTTTTGCTCCTTGCTTCCCTGACCTGGAGGAAACTTTCAGCTCAGCTGAAAATTTGGGGTGAGGTGGGGTGGATGGGGACAGGATCTTTTGTCTACTTCTAGACTCTCTGGAGCCACCTTTCTGGTTCAGCTTCATAAATGTGGGCAACATAAAGAGACTAGACTTGGAGGAATTTGTTACCCCCAACCTGTTACCTGCTATAATTGAGGGAAACTTGGGTAGGAGGGGTCTGACCAAGTCCATTTGGGACCAAGTCCATTTGGGTGGGAAGGGTCTGACCAAGACTGATTTGAGCTGCTCAGGGGGCCTGCAGAATGGCTGGGGCAGCTGCCTTCATACATTTCTCTTTTAAAATAGCTTTTGGGTTCATCATTTAGGAAGCCCAGTAGTTAACATAAGGTAAGATAAAGGGCAGTATAAAGCTCAGTGAGCCCTCCACTAGAGTCAGCTTTGTGGGAACTGGTGTTCTGTCAGGAGGACATGACCAGTGGCGTATTGGTAAGGGGGAAAAAAGTGTGAATGGTGGCTATCTTTTAAGGAGTAAGATTACTTGTGGTCTTTATTCTGTTCTCTGAGTTTTCTGCCCCACAATGAGCATATCACTTGGGCAGTACTTGTTGCTTTTCTTAAAAATAGTTGGAGATCTTTAAAAAAAAAAAAAATGAATAGGAGTAATACACACGCATTGTTGCAGGAACAGGACTAAGATGTGTAGAGGTAAAGATGTACTCTGTGCCTTACTTTTCCCATGTGCGCTTGTACCTGCGGAGTCCATAGGGACAGCTGGGTAGGGAGCCAAGAAACCTTTCCCTTGTATGTATAAATACATAAAGAATTGTCTTGGGTTTTAAGTCGCCTCATCCTGTCACCTTATATGGCACCTGGATTTTCTTTTCCTTTTCCTTTTTTTTTTTTTTTACTTGAATATATCATCGCCATCACGGAAGGATGAGTATTTAACTCCGTTTTTTTCATCACTGCATAGTATTCCATAGTGTATATCATGGTTTACATACCCATGCCGCTTCTGTGGAGCAGCCCAAGTTATTTCATGTTTGTCCTCTGTGAGCACTGCTGCTTAAACATATGTGTTTATGTAACCTGACATTGGCACTTTTTTCCTTCTGAAATGCCAAAAGGAAAGGAGTTTTAAACGTTCTTAAATCTGTTGTCAGATTGCTTTCCCAAAAGACTATGGCAATTTAAATTTCTTTTTAATGTTTTAAGTGCAACAGAATGTTTTCAGAAGGCATTGAACTGGGACTCAAAACTCTGTGTTCCAGAGATTGGGTGAGATAGTTCTAAAACCTAGGATTCATGTTTAAAACAACCTATTCTCATGTGCCTGGGGCAGGGGGCAGTGCGGGGAATCCCAGAGGTCTGCTAGGTCCTTTCAAGCCAGGGGTTTCACAGCTCCATGCAGACATGCTGTCGTCAGATGTGTTCATTTCTTTCCCTAGACCATTTTTCAGAGGAATCCAAGACTCTGGAAAGGCCATACCTCTCTGAAGAAGACAAAGGTTACTGAACAGGGGCCTGGGGCCTCATCTGTCACTTGCATCTCTGAGCCCAGAGCCGGGATCAGGGCTACACTGGGCTAGTAGCTATTTCTCAAAGATTTCTAGGGTTTCAGGGGTGCCTGGGTGGCTCAGTCGGTTGAGCGTCCGACTTCAGCTCAGGTCATGATCTCGTGGTTCGTGAGTTTGAGCCCTGTGTCGGGCTCTGTGCTGACAGCATAGAGCCTGGAGTCTGCTTTGAGTTCTGTGTCTCCCTCTCTCTGCTCCTCCCCACTCATGCTCTGTCTCCCTCTCTCCTTCAAGAATAAATAAACATTAAAAAATTTTTTTTGAAAAGTTTTTTTCTTAAAAAAAGGGACCAATTCCCCTTTCGTTTGGTTGAATAAAACAGGAGATGGACGGAAGCCATATGCAGACCAGGCTGAGGAGAGCCCTGGGAACAATAGTGATGATGCTGAAGTTGTCACCGACCTCCCCCCTTTGCTCTTCTCTGCCCCCAGGTGTGCCGGCATGTGAAGAATGGGGACATCCTCCTGCTGAACCGACAGCCCACCCTGCACAGACCCTCCATCCAGGCACACCACGCCCGCATCCTGCCCGAAGAGAAAGTCCTGCGGCTCCATTATGCCAACTGCAAGGCGTATAATGCCGACTTTGATGGAGACGAGATGAATGCCCACTTCCCCCAGAGTGAACTGGGCCGGGCTGAGGCCTACGTCCTGGCCTGTACAGATCAGCAGTACCTTGTTCCCAAGGTAGGTCTGACCTTGAGGCGGTTCCATGGTCTTCGCTGACACAACTTGGCATTCCAGGTCTGGGCTCTTTGTCTTCTGGTGTCAGTGGGTAGCTCTAGGGCAGAGGCCTATGGAATAGAGGGTCCTGGCTTCTTCCAGGTGGGGTTTTCAGCCCTGTAGTTGCTTAGAGGGTATTAACTATTAGCTCTGTAAGAGGTCTTTTCTTCCAGACTTATGTTTGCATTGTACAAGTTATTAGCCTTCAGCAAGCATTAGCATCCTAACTATGATGGTCCTTATGATCCCCAGATGACTTTGATCCTTTGAGTTCTGACAAGCATGAGTTTTTAGAGACAGCTTAACCCAAGGGCCCAGATGAGATCCCTCTAGCCCATGAAGGTGTCTCCCCTTTGAATCCCTGACTTCTGTCACTGAGGTTGGTCCTTAAAAGCAGAGCCACGTAGGGGCACCTGGGTGGCTCAGTCAGTTGAGCGTCCAACTCTTGATTTCGGCTCATGTCATGATCTCAGAGTCGTGGGATCGAGCCCCGCATCGGGCTCCACGCTGAGCATGGAGCCTGCTTGCGATTCTCTCTCCCTCTTTCTCGGCCCCTCTCCCCGACTAGTACTCTCTCTCAAAATAAATAGACAAACATTTAAAAACATTTTTAAAGCAGCGCCATGTGGTCATGGCTGTCCAGTGGGGTACAAGAGAAGGATTCAGTTTCCTTCCCCCTTGCCCGGCCAGCTGACCCATTCCATTAAGTGGCAGGGGCCTGAGTCAGTGAGTGTTCATGAGAGCAAGAGGGTGGGGAAAGAGCCAGGCTGAAGGAAGGAGAGCAGAGTATGTTCCAGACTCCATTTACCCCTCACCACCCATCCTGGGGCCTGACGCCTTTTAAATTATCAGCGGTTTGTGTCACAGTGATTCACAATTCTACGTCGTTCAGTTGGATTGTGGTGGAGTATGAAAGAATCAGTAGTAATAGTAACATGGAATTATGGCTACCATTTGCCAAGCCCTTTTTCAATGGTAGACACTGTGCAAAGCACTTCAGAGGCTTCCCCTTTCACCCTTGGCAGAGCCCTTAGAATAGGTGCTGTTAGTGTCCACGTTTACATGAAGTGCTTGGACCAGCACACTGCTGAGAAGGCGGAGGAAGTTACAGGGAGCTCCCGGGTCCTCGGGGCTTTACTTCTTTCCCCCTCTGGGCGTCTTGCCAACCTTCTGCAAGAGAAAACGTCTGCAGCCAGGGGAGCACGGGAGGCTGCTCGGAGACGTCCAGCATTGGTCAGTGCTTTCTCCACCTGGTAACTTCTCTTCTCAGCAGTCATCTGCCACCCAGAGAATCTGCCAGTGGCCAGGGGCCCAGCATCCCAGCCTCCTGGCCATCAGACACGCTGGGATGGCTCCGTGCTGGACCCAGCTGTTTGAGTTTCACTCTCTTTCCCTTCTCTGCCTGCTGCAGCCAGCTGTTGATTAGTAAAGAGGCTAAAAGTGGGAAAGAGGAGTTAAAGGCCCACTGGGGTCCCTCAGAAGTTAGAATAATAAGTTGACTAACTTGAAATTTGGCTTTTTGTCTTTTCACATAAATAACGGTTACGACTGTCATTGTGTGACAACAAAAGCCACCGCCTATTGAGCACTCCCTGTGCCTCAGGCACTGCTCTGAGTGACCTGCAAACATTTTCTTGTTTAGTCCTCAAAACAAGCTTAAGAAGTAGTGATTTTCAGATGAGGAAACACAAGTGAGCAGCTCGCCAGCCAGTGACGATGCCAAGACTCGAACCCAGCACCGTTGACTCCCAAGCTCAGGTGCTCGGCACCATGTGTTATTAGCCTCCCTTTACAGGCAAGGCTGGGGATGGAAGAGGTACTATGGCAGTAAGTGGATCCCAGGACTAAAGTGGTTCTCTGACTCTGGAGGCAGGGTCACATTTTACCACAGGGGACACTACCGGGGAGCAGCCAGATGATTCTCTGTACATGTCCAGTGACCTCTGAACATTAGAGGAGTTGGAACGGGGGGTGCTTTGAAGTTCTCAGGCCAACGAACTTGAATGGTCTATACTTCGTTTTGATTGAGTAAGGTTATACAGAAGCTTCATGCTTACACTGCGTCCTTCAAAGGACTGACCTGTTTAAATCCAGATGTGCCTCATCACGTGCTCACATGCCCACGAGTTGCAGGTCAGGAGACAGGCAGAACAGAGTACAGAGGTTGTGATTCTTGATAAATTTCAGTTAGTCTATAGTGTAAATGCCAAGAAATGGAATCCTTATTTTGCTAACGGTTACAAAAATGTAGCATGTCTTGAACTACTTTGGGGGCAGAGTCCTAGGAGAGCAGGAGCTAGTTTTGTTAAACCAGAAAAGGCCTTTTTGGGGGAAGGGGGGGCAGTGAGAGGGCTAATTTTTCTTGGTGTGTCTTTATTTCCCTTGCTTCCATTTCCCTTTGTTCATTATTCCACGTCTTTGTTTCAGGTTCTCTTCCTTGATTAATCATAGGACCTGATTAAAGTACATTTCATTGTTGCTTGAATGTATTTAATGGAGTTGTGTTTCTTACTTAAAATAGGAGGTGAATGGAACTTCAGCTGTTTCTCTCCTAAGAAAACAGCTGAACTTTTCATTGATGTGTTTCTTTGTGGAGTTTTGTTTTTCTTCTCTTTGTTGTATTTTTTGAGGGCCAGTGCCTTGTGGAAAGTTTTTTTTAACAAGGATTGAGCGTTTCCCTGACTCTGTCAACTTAGCCAGAAAATTTAGGTCACAGAATACCCTAATTCTCCAAGCATCCTGACCAAAGGCACTAATTGTAGTGTCATTTTGCTGTGATATTAGATGGAATAGGATAGCTGACAATTATCTGGGTTTCTGATTTAGAGATGGTCTTTCTGATCCTAAGCAGGATTTGGGAAATCTAGGATTATAAGTAGGCCCTCAGTAAGTTGCTTTAATCAGCATTTCTCCCTACAATTCATGATTATTGCATTGAAAGCAATTTAGCCATTAAGGCAATTTTCTAGTCATGGAAAAATCTGGATGGAGAGAGGAGAAGGCACTGAATAGATCACATAACTTGTAATTATGTTCTTTAAAGGAAGAAAACAAAAGGAAAACTCTATATCTGCCCCCAAAGACTTGCGGGATGAGGCAAATTGCGTAATACTGGTTTGGGTTTTTCCCCCAAGCAAAATAAGATCTTGTCTTTGGAACAAGATGCAGAGTATAAGTTTTTATTCATGTTCTTAACCCAGAGCCTTCGTAAGAAGGGCCGTGTGCACCATCTGACCTTACCTTCTATCTACAGCAGCTATTCAGCCCATCTATAATAATTGTCTTTGAGTTTATGTAGAGCCCATTGCCACAGTATTTAGGCTATTTGACAAGCATCCGTTTTATCCTTTGAATTAGTACATGTGGTTAAATTCCAGGCCCTTCTCCATGGCTGCATTCGTGAGTTCCTTTGGCCTTAGTTATGAAACCTTGCCATAATATTGGATAGTGTTTAACAAGCAATCAAATGATAGCAATCTTTAGATCCAAGGCACAGATTTTTCTCAAGTTCCCATAAACATTAAAAAGTTTGCAAAAATCACCTCTTAAAAAATGTCAGTGGGCACAGCTATTTTTACTTTAGTGTGTCTTATGTTGCCATGAACACAGACCTACAGATAAGTTGCAGGAGACTAGGGATCAGAAAGTCTGAAAGATTTCAAATGAGATGAATGTACTGGGGCTTACATAATAGCCCTTGTTTGGGCATCTGGTAGACAACAGCCTTTATTAAAGGCCCACCATGAACATGTGCTACATTGTGAAGAGACAGTTGTAAACGTACATTCTTTTCTTTTACAGTCATGCACATCAAGGCCCTCTCAAATCTCTTGAACCCCTACCCCTTAGAGAGAGCTGACTCTTAAGTCAGTAATGCTCAGGGCTCTGTAATAGTGCCCCTGAGAGATCGTTTCTGACCATCCCCCTACTTCTAATCTAAATGATGACCCATCTGTTATTTTTCTCCATGTTATTTAAAACCCTTTGTGGTAACGTATTTATCCAATCATTCGTTTACTATGTAGCTCTTCCTCACCGTAAAGGATCATGTCTGTTTGGCCCACTAGAGTAGATTGGAGGGCTAACCCACTGCCTGGGCATATAGTAGGCTCTCAATAAATATTTGTTGAATGGATCGCTGATTTAGAGGAGAGCCAGGCCAGAAATGTGTGAAAAAATACTAAAGCATAAAACCAAAGTATAAAAGCAACAACACAGCAAAGTGCAAGCTAGACCAAATTTATGCAGAGATGCCAAAACTTTTGCCTGAGTAACTAGAACCAGATGGGATTATGGACAGAAGGCGTGGGGAGCTGGACGAGTTTGGAGCTGTTTTGCTCTAGAACAGTCGGCAAATGGTCACAGTGGAAGCCGGTCGGGAATGCCTGGTCATGTGCTTTGGGAGGCAGTTTGCTCTCCAGATGGGAGGCCCAAGCATCAGCCTAGGAAGGCTGTGGGGCAGGACAGTACAGGGGTGTAAGGGAGGGCTGTTGCTAGTACATGGCTTCCAAGCAGATGATTAGGAATTAGAATGTGACTTCCTATTTGTCTTCTTACTGTTTTGGTTTGTAGGATGGCCAGCCCTTGGCGGGGTTGATTCAAGATCACATGGTTTCAGGTGCAAACATGACCACTCGAGGTTGCTTTTTCACTCGGGAGCAATATATGGAGCTGCTGTACCGAGGACTCACAGACAAAGTGGGGCGTGTGAAGCTCTTTCCTCCTGCCATCCTGAAGCCCTTTCCACTGTGGACGGGAAAGCAGGTAATTGGGAGAAAATCAAAAAAAGGAAACAGGCCACTCAAATAAAAGATTTCATTCTCGGTAGAGCCCAGGCCAGAAGTAGAGAAATGACAAATCAAATGGTATGGGACTTGAGGCATCTGGGCGTCTCAGTTGGTTAAGCGCCTGACTTCAGCTCGGGTCATGATCTCGCGGTTTGTGAGTTCGAGCCCCGCCTTGGGCTCTGTGCTGACAGTGTGGAGCCTGGAGCCTGCTCCACGTTCTGTGTCTCCCTTCCTGCCCCTCTCCCGCTCATGCGCGCACGCTCTCTCTCTCTTTCTCAAAAATAAATGAACATTAAAAAAAAAATCGGTCTGGGACTGAACATGCAGTATCTTCAAGGTATGCCTGTATGATCTGTATGATTTTCTCTTTGGAGGGGTTCCTGGGTCTGAGTGTTTTCAAGGGAGTGTCAGTACTACAGGTGGACTGCACAGTGTCTGTCCTTGATGTCCTCATAATGCAAATGTGGTGGTAATAGGCAATGGTATTGGTGGTGGTGGTAATAGTAATATTTTTGTTGGAAGGGGCCAAGTGCTTTACTGAGTGCTTTAGGTACGTTTTTTTAATCCTTACAACCAACCTGTGATACAGAGACTGTTATTATCACTGTTTATCAGATGAGGATACTGAGGCTTAGAGAACTTCAATTACATGCCCAGGTCTATAGGAGACAGAGTTGGAATTCAAACCCAGCACTTACTAACCCCGAAGACATCACACCATGCTTACTGTCAAAGTAATAAAATAATGGTATATGTGCTAATCAAATAATGAAGTACAGCCAAGTTTGTGTTTCTACTATGTGCTGGGTCCCCAGGTTCAACCTTGAGGCCTGACTCCTAATCAGCTGTGTGATCTTGGCTTTGTGGGCCTCCTTTCTTCATCTATAATACAAAGGGTTCAGGTTGGTGATCTCTAAGGTCTCTTCTAGCACAGCAATTCTTTTAAGTCTGTGGACCTGCGACCCGACTGGTTTTTGGTTGTTAAACCAACCTTGCATTCAGGGGTAACCCTTGTTTATCATGAGGTATTCCCCTGTCTATATATATTTTTAATTAAGTTTGCTAAAATTTTGTTTAGCAGTTTTTTACATTTGTGTTTGTGAGGGATACAGACATACCTTATTTTATTGCGTGTTGTTTCATTATACTTGGCAGATACTGTGTTTTTTACTATTTGGAGGTTTGTGGCAATGCTATATTCAAGCAATTTTGTATGCTATTTTCCACTTCATTTATTGGTGTCATTTTTCCAACAGCATTTGCTTATTACTTCATGTCTCTGTCACATTTTGGTAATTCTCACAATATTTCAAACTGGTCCATTATTTATATTTGTTATGGTGATCAGTGATTAGTGATTATAACTTAAAGCTCAGGTGATGGTCAGCACTTTAAGCAATAAAGTACTTTTTAATTAAGGTATATGAATTGGCTTTTTAGACATGATGCTATTGCACACTTAATAAACTACGAGATAGTGTAAATGTAACTTCTGTATGCACTGGGAAACCAGAAACTCATTTGACTCACTTTATTGTTATATTTGCTTCATTGTGGTGGTCTGTAATTCAACCCACAATCTCAAAGATGTGTCTGTATTGATGTGTAGGGTTCTTGTAATATCTTTCCCTGTTTTTGGTGTCAGGGTAATGCAGTCTTCATAGAATGAGTTCAGAAATATTTTCTCTTCTTCAGTTTTCTCTAAGTTTGTGTAGTACTCGTATTATTTTTTTCTTAAATGTTTGGCAGAATTAACAATGACTCCATCTTGAACTGATTCTTTGTAGGAAGGTTTTTTAACTAAAATTTCTATTACATGTAGGGCTCTTCAAGTTATCTGTTCTTGAATGAGCTTCAGTACTGTGTTTATTTAAGGAATTTGTCATAAGTTGCTGAATTTACAAGCATAAAGCAATTCATAATATTTGTTTACTATTCTGTTTATAGAATCAGTAGGTGGGTCACTTCACTCATTTCTGATACTGGTGATTTGTATCTTTTTTTTTTAAATAAACTCTACCCCCAGTGTGGGACTCAAACTCACTCAACTTGATCCTGAGATCAAGAGTTATATTTAAAAATAAAAACCCCAGGGGCGCCTGGGTGGCTCAGTCAGTTAAGCATCTGACTTTGTTTGGTCAGGTCGTTATCTCACAGTTCATGAGTTCAAGCCCCCCGTCAGCCTCTATGCTGACAGCTCAGTGCCTGGAGACTGCTTTGGATTCTGTATCTCCCTCTCTCTCTGCCCCTTCCCCCACTCATGCTCTGTCTCTCTCTCAAAAATAAGTAAAAACATTAAAAAAAAAAAGTTTCATGCTCTACAAACTGAACCAGCCAGGCGCCCTAATTTGTGTCACCTTTCTTTTTTCCTGATCAGTTTGCTTAGAGGTTTATTCGTTTTGCTGTCCAAGAACCAGTTTTCATTGAGTTTCTGTATTTTTGTTTGCTATTTCATTGATTTCACTTTGATCTATATTATTTCCTTTCTTCTGTTTACTTTGGGTTTGATTTGCTCTTTTCTCATCATTTGAGGTTAAAGGTGAAATCATTTCATGGGGGCCTTTTTTCCTTTTTTTGTGCGTGTAGGCATTTTAGATATAAATTTTCCCCTTAAATTCTGCTTAAGTAGCATCATGTAAGTTATTATGTTGTATTTTCTTTCATTTCAAAATAGTTTCTAATTTTCCTTTTGGCTTCTTTTTGACTCATGAGTTAATTAGAAGTCCATTATTTAGTGTCCACATATTTAGAGATTTTCCAGATAATCTTATGGATTTCCAATCTAATTCCACTGTGGCAAGAGAACATACATTGGGTGACTGGAATCCTTTTAAATTTATTGACATTTGTGTATGAGATTATGTTTACTATGGTGTATCTTGGTAAATATTCTGTGTACCCTTAAAAATAATGTATAATCTGGGACACCTGGGTAGCTAGTTGGTTAAGCGTCCAACTCTTGGTTTCACCCAGGTCATGATCTCATGGTTTGTGGGTTCAGACCCTGTATCAGGCTCTATGCTGACAGCATGGAGCCTGTTTTGGATTCTCTCTCTCACCTCTCTCTGCTCCTTCTCTGCTCTCTCTCAAAATAAATAAATAAACATTAAAAAAAATAATAATCTATGATCTGCTCTTGAATGGTGTGCTCCAAAAATGTCAGTTAGGTTCAGTTAGTACATAGTTCACGTCTGTTGTATCTTTCCTGATCACTGTCCTTCATTGCCTGGTGTCCATTGTCTTGAAAACCCCTGTTTCATATTCATGTCTGCTTTTATTGTTGTTTTTAGTGGAAGAGTCCTCAGGTCACTGTTGCCCTATCCTGGCCAGAAATGGAAGTCGGTTTAACAGAATGGATGGGGAATTTTGCAATTTAAGATTAAAATCCATAAGTATGGATAGTGTAGTTCAAGGAGTGGTATGCTTTTTCTATGAAAGCCAGATAGTGAATATTTTAGGCTTTGCAGGTCATACAGTCTCTGTTGCAAGTAGGGCAACAACTCAGCTCTGCCATGGTAACTTGAAAGCAGCCATACACAACACGTAAATGAATGAGCATGGCTGTGATCGGATTAACTTTATTTACAAAAACAGGTAGTAGACCAGATTAGGCCTATAGGCTATAGTTTGCTGACCCTTGGTATAGTTTGCTATATGTATTTGTCTACTTTATTATTTACATTGATATTATTTTTATTATTTCTATTTATATGTCTTTCTTTTGTAAGCCATCTCAAGTTACCTTGGAAGTGAGGGATTATATTTTAAGTCATGAAGTGTCCAGAATTCATTAGAATTTTGTGTAAACGTAAGCAGTTTCAAAATAGAACTAAATAGTACACAAAGAATATATATCTAGAGCCATAAATACGTTGATTGCCTTCAATCTGGGAAGCCAGCCAAAGGAAATAATCTGAAATGTAGAAAAAGCTGCTTGAAAAAAATAGTCCATTATATACCATGGTGTGCCATGGTGGAAAATTAGAAAAACCTGGATACTTAACATTGGCGCTCGGTAAATTGTGGAACATCCATTTGTTAAGATATTATGTAGTTGTTTAAAAGAGTGGTTTTCGTCTGACTTCAGCTCAGGTCACGATCTCGCGGTCCGTGGGTTCGAGCCCCGCGTCGGGCTCTGGGCTGATGGCTCGGAGCCTGGAGCCTGCTTCCGATTCTGTGTCTCCCTCTCTCTCTGCGCCTCCCCCGTTCATGCTCTGTCTCTCTCTGTCTCAAAAATAAATAAACGTAAAAAAAATAAATAAATAAAAAATAAAAAATAAAATAAATAAATAAAAAAAATAAATAAATAAAAGAGTGGTTTTAAAAGACCGTGTAGCAGGCTGGGTAGTTTTCTGACACGATGTTGGGAGAAGTAGACTACAGGATTCTATGCAGTCACATTTGCAACTGTATTAAGCATGTGTATGAGAAAACGTGTTGCATAAAAAGATCAAAATGATAGAATAATTTGGTTCATGTTAGGAATAATTTCTTTTTCATTTTATAATGTTTATGGGCTAAGATTATTACCTTTTAACTAAAGAAAACTAGAAAGTAGGCCCCGGTTTTATTTGTGTCGCAGTTGAGATTTTTCAGTGTTTCTTGTGAGGTTCCAATGGGCTTTTATTTCTTTGCAAATAGGTGTAAAAGAGGAGAGTGACTACCCTGCACCAGAATTTGTTAGTGGCTCCGTCTGATTCTGCAGAGAAAAGTCATGTTCAGAATCAGGAGATAAGTAGCTTAGCTTAGGCAGTTTATTTGTACTGCCTCAGAAAATGAAGTCTTAGGCTCTTTCTCCAGGGCATTTCATGCAGCCTCTTAAGTGCTTCTCTTTCCGTTTAAGAATCTGAGGTCTCTCAACATTTGTTGAAAGGACATATGAAGAAAAAGGATTTGACTGTCATTGTAGATCTCAAGTGTATATAGCTCAGTGCGTGTTTGCAAAGTGAATATAACTTTGTAAAGTGTCACCCAGATCAGAAAGTAGACTCTCAGCCAGCACTCCCTTCCAGACCCCTGTCAGTTTTTACCCCTTCCCAAAGATAGCCACTGACCTACTTCTAACACTAAAGGTAAGTTTTGTCTTTTCTTGAACTTTATATAAGTAGCATCCTTTGGTAGATCATATCTCTGTGTAAGTCACTCATGGTATCACATATAGCAATAGTTAGTTCATTTTCAGTGTTGTGTGGTATTCCATTATGTGATTACACCATCATATGTTTATCCATTTTACTGTTGATGGACATGTGGCTTGTCTTCATTTGGCTATTATAAAAAGGGCTACTATAACATTCTTGTATATATTTTTTGTTGAACACACACACACACATATATATATATATACATATATATACATATATGTGTGTGTGTGTGTGTGTGTGTGTGTGTGTGTGTGTGTGTGTGTATTTTGGTGACTAAATACCAAGGAATCAAACTGCTGAGTCATAAGATCTATGTTCAGCATTAATAGATTTATTAATAAACAGCAACCTGGAAGAACAGCACAGGGCATGAGAATTCTGGTTGCTCCTTAGCCTCAGCAGAACTTGGTATTATTGTCCCATTTTGTCTATTTCTATTTAATTTTAGCCATTCAGATGGGTTTGTAGTGGCACCTTATTGTGGTTTTAATTTACATTTTCTTAATGACAAGTGAGCTTGAGCACCTCTTCATATACTTATTGGCTATTAGGGTATCATCTTTTGTGAAGTGCCTGTTCAAGTCTTTTGCTTGTTTTATATTCTATGCCATTTTCTTATTAGTAGGTAAAAGTTTTTTGTATATATTCTTGTGTTAGTCCGTTGCCAAATCTTTATCTTTTAACCTGATGCTGTTTTCTAATGATCGGAGCTCTTTCATTAATATAACTCACCAGCATTTGCCTTTTATGGCTAGTCCTGTATAAGTATGCTTGCCCTGAAGGTACAATGGTATTCTCCTGTGTTATTGTCTAGTGTTTATTGTTTTACCTTCACACTAGGTCTTAGGTTTAATTGCCTGCATGAAGTTGATATTTATGGGTGTGTGTGATATAAGGTAGGGGATTCCTTTTTTCCCCATATGGCTGTCCAGTTGATACAACATCATTTGTTGTAAAGACCAACATTTTCCCACTGCTCTTTAGTATCTCCTGTCATAAATCAACTAGTCATATACATGTGGGTCTGTTCCTGGACTCTGTTCAGTTCCATTAATTTGTTTGAGTCCATTGTACCAGTACCACACTATCTTAGTTATTGTAGCTTTATCATACTGACTTCTGATAGTAAAAGTCTTCAGCTTTGTTCTTCTTCAAGACTGTCTTGAATATACTTGGCCCTGTGTATTTAGATATAAATTTTAAAGTCAGCTTATAAATTTCTACAAAAAAACATACCTGCTAGGATTTTTAGTGGGTTTACATTGTGCCTCTGGATCACTTAAGGGGGAATCAACATATTTACAGTATTGAATTTTTCAAGTTATGAACCTGGTATGTTCTTCAATTAATGTAAGTCTTATATATCTATCATTAGACCCATTTCCTGGAATTGCTATTATAGATGCTATTGTTTATTAAATTTAATTGTTTATGATTGCAATGTAGAAATAATTTATGTATATTATCCCTGTATTCAGCAACCTTGTTGAGTTCAGTTATTAGATCTCTGTCCTTCAAATTCTTTTTAACTATAGAAGTAACTGAAGTTTGTTGTTAAACAAAAATCAGTAATGTGAAAGGAGAAAGGAAAAATTCCCTCCCTCCCCAACCCCATTCTCTATGTCCACACATACCCTCATAGAAAATAATTAAGAATGAGATATTATATTTGCTCAGAGGAACCATGAATCATGATTAAATCTGGCATTCAGTTTTGAGCTTATATTTTAAATTTCTTTATCCATGACATCCTGGTCCTGAGGTATGAGTTTTCCTGACCACCAGGCACCTGGAACTTTTTTGACTGATTTGTAAGCTGGCTTACTTTGAATGAGCCGCCAGGGCTTCCAGAGGGAATTCCATTATTTCAAGCAGTCTGTATTTTTAATTTGGACCACCCTAACAAACTCTGAATGTGGCAAGAAATTCATTTCACTGTTTTCATGTGCTAGGGGTTAACAGAACCTTTCTTGTGATTGCTTTGGGATATATTTAGTTCACTTAATGATATATTGTAGGTCTCATTCTGTGTTCGTACATGTAGATCTATCTCATTCCTTTTAACCCATTCTGTGTTGTATCCAACCATACAGATACCATAGTTGATTTAACTGGCTCTCTGTTGGCAGACATTTAGATTGTTATCTGGTTTTTTACGATTTTATCTAGTGCTATGGTGAGCACCACTTCTGTTTATACTAGTGGACTTGCATTGGTATGTATTTTATTTTATTTATTTTTTTAATGTTTAGTTTTGAGAGACTGGGGGGGGTGGGGAGGGGTAGAGCGAGAGAGAGAGGCAGACACAGAATCCAAAGCAGGCTCCAAGCTCTGAGCTGTCAGCACAGAGCCCGACGCGGGGCTTGAACTCACAAGCCGTGAGATCATGACCTGAGCCGAGGTCGGATGCTTAACCGACTGAGCCACCCAGGGGCCCCCGTTGGTATGTATTTTAGATGAGTTCCCAGCGATGTGATTGCTGAGTCAAAGGGTGTCAAATGTAAATACACATTACAAACTTCTTTTTTAAAGAAATCTTTTTAACTTTTAAAACACGTCTTAAAGTTTAATAACAGTCTTAGTCTAAAAAAATGTCATTATTATTCTCATAGATACTGCTACCTCTCACAGTTTAAAAGAATGTTGCGGATAGTCTTTTCTCCTTAGCATCATAGTTTATGACCAGAAAGTAAATGAAACACTGCTGGGATGTTATTACAGAAGGAAGCTTAAAATCATCTTGTCTGACTCCCTTGTTTTTCTTATTGAGATATAATTCATATTTAACACAAAATTTACCATTGTTAAAAACAGTCTAATTCAATGACTTTTAGTTTGTCTGCTGTGTTGTACAGCAATTACCACTAGCTAATTCCAGAACATTTTCATCATCACCAAAAGAAACCCTGTACCTATTATCATCATTGGCAATTCCTCCTTCATTCCCAACCATCACTTCTGTCTCTATGGATTTGCCTATGTCGGACATTTCATGTAAAAGGTGTTACATAACGTGGGGACTTTTGTGACTTGCTTCTTTTACTTAATATAATATTTTCAAGATTCATTCACATTGTAGCATAAACAGTACTCTGTTCTTTTTTATGACTGGATGATATTCCATTGTATGGATATACCTCATTTTGTTTATCTGTCAGTTGACAAATGGATATTTTGGCTCATTCACCTCTGTGACTGTTATAAATAGAGCCACAGGGTGTATTCATGTGCCAGTTTTTGTGTGAATATGTATTTTTAGTTCTCTTGGCTGTATAGCTAAGAGTGGAATTGCTGGATCATATGGTAATGCTATTTTTAACTTTTTTCAGAAACTACCAAACTGTTCTCCAAAACACCTGTACCATTTTACGTTTCTGTCAGCAATGCATGAGCATTCTCATTGCTCCACATTCATACCAACACTTACTTCCTCTTTTTTTGTTTCATCTTAGTGGGTATGAAGTGGTATCTCGCTGTGGTTTTGATTTGTATTTACCTAATGACTAATGATACTGAACATCTTTTCATGTGCTTACTGGCCATTTGTAGTATCTTTGGAGAAGTGTTTATTCAAGCCCTTTGCCCATTTGGTGATTGACCTGTTTGTCTTTTTATCGTTGAATTCTAAGAGTTCTTTATATATCCTAGCTGTTAGATCTATATTAGATATATATGTTGCAAATATTTTTTTTCATTCTGTGGGTTGTCTTTTCACTTTCTTAATGAGTCCTTTGACATACAAAGATTTTAATTTTGAGAAATATATCTACTTTTTCTTCTGTTGCTTGTGCTTTTGGTGTCACATCTAAGAAACTGTTGCCCAATCTCAGGTCACACAGATTTACAGCTATTTTTCCATCTAAGAATTTCAGGGCTTTAACCCTTATGTTTAGGTCTTAGATTCACTTTGAATTTTTGTATCTGGTGTGAGGTAAGAGTTCAGCTTCATTTTTTTTACATGTGGATATGCAGTTGTCTTGACACCATTTGTTGAGCATTCTTAGCACCCTTGTCAAAAATTAATTAACTGTAGATGTATAGGTTTATTTATGGACTCTTCCATTGATCCACATATCTATCTTTATGCCACTATTATGTCCTAATAGTTGTAGTTTTGTTGTATTAAAATCTGGAAGTGTGAGTCTTTTAGCTTTGTTTTTTTTTTCAAGATTGTTTTGACTATTCAGGGTCTGTTGCATTTCCTTGTGAATTTTAGGATTAACTTGTTCATTTATGCAAAACTGGCACTTGGAATTTCAGTAAGGATTGCCTTAAACCTGTAGATCAATCTGGGGACTCTTGCCATGTTAACAGTCTTCTGATCCATGATGTCTTTCCATTTATTTAGATTTCCTTTAATTTCTTTCAACATTGTGTTAATAGTTTTCAGCATATGACTTTTATTACACTTCTTTGGTTAAATTTATTCCTGAGTATTTTATTTTTTGGTGCCTTTATAAATAGAATTGCTTTATTAAATTCATTTTCAAATTGTTATTGTTAGGTGTTACTGTGTTACTGTGTTATTGTTATTGTTACTGTCAGCAGTTGTCAGTTTTTCTATGTTGGTCTTGTGTCCTTCAGCTTTGTTTGAAGTCATTTACTAGCTCTGGTAATTTTTTTGTGGATTTAGCGTTTTCCATATATATCACATCATGTGCAAACAGAGGTGGTTTGGCTTCTTCCTCTCCAATCTGGATGCCTTTTATTTCTTTTCTTGCCCAGTTGCCCTGGCCAGTACCAGACAGGTCCAATGCTCTAGTACATTGTTGAATAGAAGTGGTGAGAGCCGGCATCTTTTCTTATTCTCGATCTTAAGCAGGAAGTGTCTAGTCTTGGATTATTGAGTATATTAGCTGTGGGTTTTTCATAATGCCTCCCCTTTTACTATTTTTTTAAGTCTATTTATTTTGAGAGAGAACACAAGCAGAGGGGAGGAACGGAGAGAGAGAGTCCCAAACAGGACCTGCACTGTCAGCTCAGAGTCCAGTGCGGGCCTCAAACTCACAAATCGTGAGATCATGATGTGAGCCGAAGTCAAGAGTCAGATGCTTAACTGACAGCCACCCAGGTGCTCCAAATGCCTCCCCTTTGTTAGGTCAGTGCCATTCCCTTCTGTTCCTATTCTGTTAAGTGTTTTTATCATGAAAGGGTGTTGGAGTTTGTCAATGCTTTGCTTGTTCTGCCCTCTTGACTTTATAGATGAGATGGTAGGTCCTGTTTCCCTGTCCTCAGTTGGTTGGATGTGTGTGCTTCTATTACCTTGCGCAGAGACTTGCTTTCCTGACTGTGCCCAGCCTGGCAGTCCCTGCTCTACATACGGTGATTTGATTGAAGTGCAGCTAGTGCAGCTAGTGGTTGGCATGACAAGGAAGCCTCACGCTCCTGCCTTAACTTCCTCACCCTCTCCTGGCAGTGCCAGCCTTGTGGAGAGTGTGTCATGACCCTGCTGGTCGTCTTCTGCTGAGATCACGTGTTGTCTTCTTCTTTAAAGACACACTTGCCAGTTGTCCTCCCACTTCTGATGCACATGCATTAAAAGGCAACCACTGTGGCCCCATTATACACATATAAAGACACTACTTTGTGGGGCCTGGTACAGGCGTAGAGGGAGCTGTTGATGCCAGCTGATGGCTTCCAGCCCCTCCTTAGCCGTCATGCCTGTTGCACTGCCCTGTTTGCTCCTGGCCTGCTGCATCTTTGGGAATGCGTGCTTTTGGCCCCTCTGGAGTCATGGTTATCCCCCAGGTACTGCTGCCCTCCCTTGGGTTCTCAGTAGAGCAGCTGCTTGAGAAATTGCCTCTCCTAGCCTGCAGTTAGCAGCCACTTGTTGAGCGAATGGCCGCTGTGATGCACCCAACTGGGGCAAAGGAAGGGTGCCCTAGCCTCTCAGTAGCCGTAATTAATTCCAGGCAAATGAATTTATTTCTGGTGTTAGCCAGTAAAAGCTTATTGGGCGGGAGCCATCAGGTTGCTAGTCACATAACCAGTGGGTCTGGTGATGTGCCTCACTCAACTTTAATGACCGCTTCTAAAGTACTCGTCCTTCTTGTCAGCACCACTTACGGGGCTTATTCTCTAAGGCATTTATGTAGCCTCAGTTGTCTAGACCAGGAATGTATTTGGAACGAGTGAGCCTGTTAAAAGTAAAATCAGAGCATGTCACTCCTGTGGCCAAAACCTCCCAAGTAGGTTTCCTTCACACACTAAAAGCCTTCTGCCTGAAATGCATGGTCTGATGTCTGCATGGCTCCTTTCCTCACTACCTTGTAAGTGAGGCCTTCCCTTCCCGTCTTATTTAAAATCCTAAATATTCCCTCCCTCCTCCCACCACTCTACCCGGGGTCCTTCCCTGTTTTATTTTCCTCCAGGGATAATCCCCTTTGGGAATGAAGGTTCCACCAAAGACAGACTGATTTATACATGACTTTTCCCAGCACCTGGCCCATTGTAAGCACTCAATATATAATTGCTGTGTGAATGGGTGGATTTTATCCGTTCTGCAAATGACCAGTGCTCAACCTAAGAGCATAGTCATTTTGCCCCACAGTACATGACCAGTCAATGGTGGACCAGACACTGGAGCACTCATCCCTGAAGCTTCTCAGTCAGATGCCTCAGCCTCCTGTGTGAATCTCTTCAGAAGGAGAGCTCTCCATTCTTTCTCTGTATCCTTTCCTTCCTTGGCACCCGCCGGAAAGTCAAAGCTGTTCTGTGGGAGGATGTTATTGACTATATGTAATGACTGCACGTAATAATCGTCTATTTTGATGTGGCCTGAAGATGAGAGAAGGATGCCTTTGAAGAGCGTTCTTTGACCTTTGCCTCAGTCCTGGGCCTGTCCTCTGGGAGACGGCAGCTGCACCTCCACTGCTGTTGTTGTGTTTATTTTTTTTACCTTTTTTTTTTTTTTAAACCATATACTCAAATCTTTCTCTGCTATGACCCCACAGAAATTTGTTTCTTCTCCTTGCTTTGGTCTATTCAGGGACTTAATCCTCAGGTCTAGAAGGTTGTTCACTTAAAGAATCATTTTAGGAAATAATCCCATTGACGTTCTTAATGGTGTATGTTTGTTCCTGTTCCTAAGCCCCCTCCTAAGCCATGTGAGTGAAAAAGAACTGAGATCAATTTGTCCTACAGAAGTGGAAGTGTCTGTTTTTCTTGCTCCGCCTACAGATCATCAGAATGGAGTTGTCTGGCTTTTCAAGGTGCATAGGGACAGGAGGTCCTAAAAGGGAGCTCCTCACCTTTTCTCCCCACAATCAGCATTATCTTCTTTTTCTCTCCAGGTTGTGTCAACGCTGCTCATAAACATAATCCCAGAGGACCACATCCCACTGAGCTTATCGGGAAAGGCGAAGATCAGCGGCAAAGCCTGGGTGCAGGAGTCTCCTCGACCTGTTCCCGGCTTTAACCCTGACTCAATGTGCGAGTCCCAGGTCTGGCTGCCTAGCTGTGTGGGTTGGAGACATCTAGTCCCAGTTTTAGGCAAATTGACTTAAAATGGAGACAGAGAAAGGGAGACACGCCCATAGAAGTGGGCGTCATGGTTCATAAGAGAGGGCCTTGTGTCCGAGTCGGTGTCAGTTTTTAGTTTTAGAAAGAAAGGGTCAGAGTTCATCACTAGCATTTGACCCTCAATATAAACCTCACAACCCACTTGAGCAGAAGGCCTCCAGACTCAACTCTGCAAAACTTGGAATTGCAGAGCCTGAGCTTTCCCTTGAGGCTCCTGAGTGGCTCGACATCACAGACCGACCGGCTGTGAGGTTGCACACTTGCCAGTTCTGTGGCTCGGGAGCCAGGCCTTGGGGAGGAGGCCCAGGGCAGTGGAACCTGGGCACAGTGCTCCTGCAACAAGCAATAGTGGCCCCACACTAAAGAGTTCCAAGCCTTAAGTCCCCGGCTCACAAGTGCTTTGTCACAGGGTCTAGCAGACATTCCATTTCAAAGTGAAGCTGCCACTTTGCTTTCCTTTTATAGATCGTATGCTTAATGCATACTCCATTATGTACCTAGCAGTCCTTCCTTTAATTAGCTTCTAATGCTTTATCCCAACTTTATAGAAGTGCAGAAGTCTTAAAAGATGTTAGAAAGGTTATGTTGTTCTTACTTCTAGGGTCCAAGGGAGGGAGTACCTAGGCCAAGGTCATGGTTATGAAGTTTACGCTCTGGATGCTCTCATTTGTAGTCACAAGGGTACTTGACCTCAAGTCAGTATGGGCAGGGTTGTGGTGTAAGAGGACATGTAAACACTGAAATGTCTGCACATGCGTGTGTGTATATAGTATAGTCTCTGGAAAAAAGTAATTTAAAAGTATTGGTCTATATGTCCTCATCTCCTTTATTTGGAAAAAATACATTAGGGACACCTGGGTGGCTCAGTCAGTTAAACATCTGACTTTGGCTCAGGTCATGATCTCACAGTTTGTGGGTTCGAGCCCCACATCAGGCTATGTGCTGACAGCTCAGAGCCTGGAGCCTGCTTCAGATTCTGTGTCTCCCCTCTCTCTCTGCCTCCTCCCCACTCACAGTCGGTCTCTTTCTCTCTCTCTCTCTCTCAAAAGTAAAAACTAAATTAAAAGAAAAAACGTATTAGTTCCGTTTGTACCCTACATCTTTCCATCAAGGACTTAAGGCAGGTTACAGTGGAGGTACATACACAATAAGGTTAATAAAACACAGAGAAGGGAGGGGGTGGCTTACACAGGAGGTGTCACCTCCACTCCAGCGTTGGTGTTGTCCCCTGCACAGGTGATCATCAGAGAAGGGGAGCTGCTCTGTGGG
This sequence comes from Lynx canadensis, assembly GCF_007474595.2. NCBI lineage: Eukaryota > Metazoa > Chordata > Mammalia > Carnivora > Felidae > Lynx > Lynx canadensis. Next base: position 100,244,536 of record NC_044305.1, on the reverse strand, counting down.
GTGCTGGACAAGGCACACTATGGGAGCTCCGCCTATGGCCTGGTCCACTGCTGCTACGAGATCTATGGTGGGGAGACCAGCGGCAAGGTTCTCACCTGCCTGGCCCGCCTCTTCACCGCCTACCTGCAGCTCTACAGAGGTTTCACCTTGGGTGAGTGCTGGGCGTTTGGCCCCGTGGCTCCCTCTCCTAACCAGCACGCCCATCGGGATGTCTCCCTGACTCTATTAGCAGCCTCCAAGGGAATGGCCAGTCTCCTTCTACAACTATGTCTTCACTTGACTGCCAGCAGCATGACACAGACATGCTCCTTCTTGGTGCTTTCTACCACTCCCTGATGGCCAGCATTTCTTCACCCTCCTTGGTCCTTATTTCCATTCTGTCCTTTTCTCCACCCAGCCTTCATGGTTGTCTATCCCTGACACTGATTTTTCACACTCGAACCCACCTCCATTCTTTCCTGTAAGCGTCCTTCCAGAATTCCTTGGGCACTCCACGTTCCAGAGACCACCTTCTTCCCTACTGTCAGAACTGCCCACACTTCCCAACACAGCTGAGGCATCGGTGCTGTTGGAAACACCATGTTGGGGCAGACCTGCTGGGGTGATCCTAAGATAGGAAGAAGAACTCCCTTGTCTCCTCCCTGGAAATGAGCACACACCGTTTGAGGAAGTTGGCTCTGATAAAGACAGCAAGCGTGCTGTTACTGTCTATGCCTTGGGCTTACTCAGGGTGGTGCGTCTCCCAAGGACACAGAGTGGAGTCTGAGCCCTTCTGCTTTGTTCCTGTGAGGAACACGTGACATGCTGTGTGTTGAGCCTGAGCTACAGTGAGTGTTAGCATTGTCTAGTTGGTGATTAAAGTAAGACTCTGTGCTTTGCACACTTGCTTGTGTGCAGACATGGTGGGAATCCCACTGTGGGGCCCATGGGCCACCTCAGCTGGAGCCTGTTCACTTGCCTGCAGTGGGGCTCGCGTGGTTATATGATACATGTTCATTGTGGCAGAGTAGAAATAAATACAGACATGATAATGACCGAAAGTCACCCAGCATTCAAGCCATAAGCGATAACCACACATTTTATGTGTGTCTTTCTAGGCTTTCCAATATAAACACATTCAGAGAAAAATGGGATCCTACACTACACAGTTTTTGTAACCTTTTACTCCCCATTTTGGAATGTATTTATATACGTTCTTTTGGACAGGTCCTACATCCTCAGGTCTGTGGCTACAGATTATTCTAGTTTTATAGATGTACCATAGTTTATTTAACCAGTCCTGTAATTAGACATTTAGGCTCTTTTCCTGGTTTTCACTTTATTGCTGGGAATCCCGTCTTTAAAAATGAAAAGTAGCGGAAGATGCCACACCCAGCTCACGATGAGGACCACACCTAACAAGCCGTGCCTGCAGCACTGTGTAGCACATGGCACAAAGAGAATTCAGCCCCCAGATACAAAAGCCTCCCAGAGACCACGAGACAGAAAGGGAACAGGGCCAAGCTGGGCCCAGCTCTGAGGGAAGGGCGAGCTAGAGACATTGCCTTCCGCTCCCGCCTTCGTAGCCAGAGGTCAGTGAAGGGACAGCAAAGTGGCCCGGAGCTGACCCCATGAAAGACCCGCTTTTGTGGTTACGGCTTCCTCACAGAGGGACTTTCTTTCCTCCCTTACTTGTACGTGTTCTTCTGAGCCCCTCAAGCTTCCAGAATGTTGCATTGGAAATTCCAGCTGTTTTAGCTCAGCTTCTGAACAGTGTAGCCATTGTTTGTCTTCCCATTCAGACCTTGGCTGAGGGACTTTTGAGCCCAGTAGCGCTCGACAGATAACAGGCAGCAAGTGGTTAAAAGATGAAGTAGGGGGAGGTCCCGCCCAAGGTGAGGAATTCCTCAGCCCTTTGGGGCCAGAATGACAGGTTTACTGAAGCGACCCAGGCTCTTGTCCCCGGGAGCAGCCTGCAGTGATGGGCCCTGTCACCCGGGCACAGGTGTGTGCCTGCACACACATACAACCATGCAGGGTGGGCCCTGTGATGTGTGCCTGCTGGGAATCAAAACCAGGATGTTCTTTCCCTTCCTGTCTTCTTCCTCACTTTTCATCCAAAACCTCACCTTCACCCCAGCCCATCCATTCATTCAACATGTATGTATTGAGTGGAGTGCAGTCTAGCTGGTGGCTAAGAGCACAGGTTTGTGACTTGGCCCTGGGTTTACTTTTCTGCCTATGGAACATTGGGCAGGTAGCTCAGGTTTGAGCCTTAGTTTGACTATTTGTAAAATGGGGCTTCGAATGCTTAGCCTCTGGGAAGCACTTAGGAGATGGTGGCAATCTCTTCTTAATAACAATGTCAATATCGTCATCGTTATTCTGGTGCTTCCTGTGTTTTTGGAACCGTGTGCCGTGCCCTGACCTCCCCAAGCTTACAGCCTGGTGAGAAGTTAGGCCCGGTCCCCCGAGAGTTTGTCTGTCTCACTTCACAGGTGTGGAAGACATTCTGGTTAAGCCGAAGGCGGATGTTAAGAGACACAGAGTCATTGAAGAGTCCACCCACTGTGGGCCACGGGTGAGGAGGACCTGGGAGGCTACAGCCTACTGCGAGGGTCGGGTCTCCCATGGAACAAAAGCCACACCTTCCTCCCTTGGCTGCTGCCTGTGACGTGTTCCTTTTCTCATCCTAGGCTGTCAGGGCTGCATTAAACCTGCCAGAAGCTGCGTCATGTGACGAGATCCGAGGGAAATGGCAGGATGCCCATCTGGGCAAAGACCAGAGGGATTTTAACATGATTGATCTGAAGTTCAAGGAGGAAGTGAACCATTACAACAATGAGATTAACAAGGTTAGTCCAGCAGCGTGTGCACTTATCACCACCATTTTGAATGCTGGTTTTTAAAAAAATTACATTTTGCTTCTCACTTAGGGCCCTGTGGAGCACTTTGGCTCTTTAACAGCTGACTGGGTGAGATGTGAGGTGGGATGTATAGAATTCATCATTTTGAAGAGCCAAGGGCTTTGTGCTCTTACTCGGTTAATGCGGAGAGGGCATGCTTTGCACTTCTTTTTCGTTTTAAATGTTTGTGTTTTGGGGTGACTGCATCCATGGGGACTGAAGAATTCCTCTGGGGCCTCTGTGGTGGAGGAGCAGAATGAAGGACCAAAAATACTATTGCCACTTAACATGGCGGCTGGGGGTGAAAGCCTGGGTTCAAACCCTGTCTGCCATGTACTTGGTGTGTGACTTAAAGGCAAGTGATGTAAGCAATCTGTATCTTGGTTTACTAGCCTGGAAGGAGGGATATGAGGAACACTTACCTCACAGCGTTGCTGAGAGGATTAAGGAGCTAATCTACACTATGCTCTTGACACGGTGGGAGCACTCTGGAAATTCTCCAGAGCCCCTGTCTGCTTTTCCACCAAGCCAGTTCTTCTACATCGGAGAAAGGAGAGGGAAGTCCCTGCACAGGCCAAGACCACAGCCGGGGCTCTCCACCATCTTGCCTCAGAGCTGGGGCTTCCAGTCCTGCAGCTTGAAGGAGCCAGCCTGGCCCTCACCCTGCCTTCTGGACCACAAGGCCCAGCCTGAGGGGGAGAGGGAGAAGCAAGGCCATTGCTCAACAACAGTCAGTGTTTGCCTGGTGCCCTCTGAACTGGCTTCCAGGATCCCTTAGCCTGCCAGGAGTGCAGACCTCTCGGTACAAGTGCTGTCCCTGAGAAGTTTTCTTCGGAGGAGCCTTCCCAGCACCGCTCCGAGAATCTGGAGGCCCAGCTTCCAGGCTTGACTAAGAATGCTGGGGTGTGGTCTCAGAAGCACCTCAGAATCGCTTCTTGTCCCACCAGCAACTCTCTTCCCACTGCACACCCCCCACTCCCCCCGCCCCATCTCTCCTACGTGGGTCTGGGTCTCTGCAATCCTAGTAGAAGCTTAAATAGACTCTGAGCCCCTCCCAGCGCCTCTTCAGCCTCCACCTAGAGGGTTTTGCTCATGTCTGCTGGCCCTGGAGCCAAGGCCAGACTCCCACGTGGTACTAGGGCAGCATGTTGGTAAATGTGAGTGTGTCACGGGCATTGGTCCTCACTGCCAAGTGTGCAGGAACTGAGGCTGTGCTCTGCTGGGCAGATCCACAAGGGTATCACCTCAAATTTTCTTCTTAGCCAGCTCCTTTTTAGACTCACCAGCTAGATATGCTGGCCCCTCTAGTTCTCCCTTTTTATTCCCATTTGCCAGTGGCAAGAGCCTTGAGCTTCTTGGCAGAGGGTGTCAGGAGGGTGCAGCACGTGGGGGCCCTCATCATTAGACTTGTATCTAGGAGTTCTAGCAAAAAGGATGGTTGCCAAATGAGACTTCTTACCTTGAGTGGGATTTGGCCCTTATCTCTAGATAAATAGTCTGAATTTATTGCTTCCGCATCCCAGGTTTACCTTGTGATTTGGGATTTCAGATGGGAGTGAAGTCACTGACTTGATGTCTTTATTTAATCTGCAGGCATGCATGCCATTTGGCCTGCACAGACAGTTCCCAGAGAACAACTTGCAGATGATGGTGCAATCTGGAGCCAAAGGTTCAACTGTAAACACCATGCAGGTGTGAGCAAAGACGGACTGGCTGGTTTGCCAGAGGGATGGGGTGATTGCAGGAGGCAATTTTCAGATATCTTTCTGATTTTAAAAGGGTCCATGTGCCATATAAAACGTGGCAAGTACTAAAAAATATAAAAGCATATAGAAATTACTACCGTTAGCACATCAATGTTAGAAACAAACACAGATATAAATGTGTGCGTGTGTGTAATCAGTCTTATCTGAGGTCCTGTCATGGTCTGCTTTCTTCATTTTTTAGTATATTGTAAGCACTGTCCTAGAGGTTTCTTTACCCTTAATTTGAGGCCCGTTACCTCCTCGGGGTCCTGCAGTATTTTGTAGCATGTTTGCAAATGTTAACATTTCTTTTCAAAGTCTTGATGATGGTGTAGAGCAGTGTAGGAATGGGTTTAAAAGGCTGAAGGCCTCACTTTGACTAGAGTGAAATCCAGACACATTGCCCTCCTCCCCACCCCCCACCAAGAATATTAATAGGTGGTTTTATTTTCTTTTGTCCTTAGAGTCTAAGGATTACAATAAGTTACTTTTTCTCGTGGGCCTCAGTTTCTCCATTAAGGCCCTTAGGTCCCTTCTGGGTATAACACCAAATGGTTCTGAGACATGTCTTCTTTTGCAAACACGGCCCATTTACAACTGACCCCAAATACTAAAATCTTGATCAGTCAGCAATAGGAATGCGCAGTTCTCTTCTTGAAACATGAGCGCCTTTGGTTAGTTGGAAAATCTAGTTTGGCCTTCAAAATCCAGTTTTCACGCAGCTTTTTTCCGAGAGCAAGCCCTCCCTCCCTCTGCTAGGAAGCAGCATTAACACATGTGTGGATCTCTCCTTTGGGTTTCCTTTCCTCCAGATCTCATGCCTGCTGGGCCAGATTGAATTGGAAGGTCGGAGACCCCCCCTGATGGCATCTGGCAAGTCACTGCCCTGCTTTGAGCCTTATGAATTCACCCCCAGGGCTGGCGGCTTCGTCACTGGCAGATTCCTAACTGGTATCAAGCCTCCTGTATGTATTTTGGTTTTTCCTCTTGCCTCTTCTCATTGCTAGGCTCAGTGGTAGGAGGCTTGTGACCTCTACCAACAACTTGGAGCAAGGACAATCGAGTAATAAATGCCAAGCCATTTGTTGCTTTCTCACTAGACCCTGTGGCCCACAGGGACAGTAAGGATGCCACCCTGTCATGTTCAGCATTATAACACCAGAGCTTTCACAGCACCTGGAACATCATGAGTGCTAAGTGTTTGCTGAAAAATGAAAAGATGGGTAAGACCGATCCTAGGTCCGCCTTTTCCTGCCATATGCCCTCTCTATGCTGTCTTCCCTACTTTGAAGGCAGCTAGAGAGGGGATGCCCCTCACCAGGGTGCCCTCTGTTGCCAAAAGGAACATCACAGAGATTTATTTCACACTCCACCCCCACCAAGAGTACCTCCCATGGCTCCTCCTTCACGGTGGGAAAATTGACTAGCTGTGGCAAATGTCTAGTTCTTGGTCAGCAACAGACTTCTCCCCTAAGAAAAATGTTTTCTCCTCACACTTGTCAGAAATGGCTTTTTGAATGTTAGTACCTTTTGTTCCTCAGTTAGTGCATCTCTGCAAGATCAGACAATTAAATCCAGGTCGTGAAGAGGACCGGCCTTTCGTTTCAAGGCCACCAACTGCTCCAAGGGCTCATTAGTCCCACATGGGTTCTCCAGTGACCACCCATGGCCTCTGACAAAGGATGGAGGAGAGATGATACGGACCAGAACTTTTTAAACTCTGGTTGTGACCCCTTAGTGAATCATGAAATCACCGTAATAGATAGTGACTGTCATTTCTTTATAATAAAACAGAACAGGGTAGTGAAGAAAACATCCAAGTAAGGGATAGGACAGTTTCCTAAAGTTTTCCTTTGAGTTTTCTATCTGTATGTCCATGTTTGCTGATTACTATCATAAGTGTATTTCTTGTGGTGAGTTAGTTAAAACGTTTGGAAAAGACTGTGTACCTCTGATAATACTGTTGGAAGCAGAATTCAGGGATGTGGACTGAATGGAACAGTGATAAAGCCCAAGTGCCATTTCCATTTGGAAAGTGGGGTGTGCGGTGTGGGATAAAATACTGAGGGTGGAATGCATGGGTGCAGGTGGAGCTCCTGGCAAGGTAGCGCAAAAGGTAAGCCACAGGGGAGGGCAGAAGCCACTGGGGCCATCGGACCTGTCCGGGCCGAGAGCCACAGGAGATCTGACTAGGCTGCCGGTGGTGTTGTTGGCCTGCACCACCCTTCAGGAAGCATCCTTCCTCACGGCCACCTCTGGGGCCCGGCCCCGCATCTCCCACAGGAGTTCTTCTTTCACTGCATGGCAGGGCGAGAGGGTCTGGTGGACACCGCCGTGAAAACCAGCCGCTCCGGCTATCTCCAAAGGTAAAAAGCACCTGCTCTGCCCCTATCAGACGGGGTCTGTGTCCCAGGACTAGTCACCTCCACGTTGTCATCTTTCACATTGTCGGTGATGGTTCACTTATAGTCCCTTTGGGTGAAAAAACTTTTTTAAAATGGCCATGGGTGGCCTGGGACAGAAAATGCAGATAAGCTTCCCCTTCTAAAAGACTGGTAGAGAGTGAGCTCAGAGGTTTATACGGAGGGCCCCTGTGTTCTGCGGACACACACTATTCCCCCCCCACCCCCTCAGGCCTGGCTCTAAGTCCTGTTCTCTGGGAACTCGGGTGACTACCCCACAGGGAGGCAGAACTCCTTTTATCCTGCCCTCAGAGGTTTTCCTGTCTCTGCTCCAGCCTTGTCCTCTCTCCTGCTGCTATGTTCCAGATTCCCCAAAGCTGCAGTCCTTACTATGGTCCCCTCCCCCTTGACTGCCAAGGCTGCAGCCATGGGGTTGGGCCAGGAAAGGGAAGGGTGGGTTTGGGGTGGACAACCCTGGGTGGTGGGGCAGCAAGGAAGCCATCTGCCGAGCTGGCGGCACCATGTGGAGAGCCGGCATTCAGCACCGCTGGGCGAGTTCCCCTCTCGGGCATGGATCACACGGCCGTTTCCTTCCGTGAGCAGGGGTTACGCCCCACTTCCCATTTCTTAAATCGTTCAACAATACGTGTATAACATAGAAAAAGCTAGAAAACAAATGATCAAATAAGTCTGGGGTGAGGGGATCCTTGTGTGGGGTGGGAGTCCCTGAGGCCAATTAGATAACGCTGGGGGGAAGATGTGGAGGGTCTTTGTTGGAACAGAGGAGCAGCCATCATCGGAGTAAAGTACATAAGCCTCCGCGAGCTCCATCTGCCAGTGGAGGGTTGTGATGGGGAGGTCCCGTGCAGGGCTTCAGACAGGATGGATTGGAGGAGGCCAGCCCGGCTATGGTGGAGTTCTAGCCGGACGTCGGAAGGCTGCGCCCCAAGAGTGGCCATGGAAAGGAAGAAGCCGTTGTGGAGACGTAGAGCAGCTGGCTGAAACGCAGGAGGAAGAAGCAGAGAGGCAGCAGATAAACCTAGTTGAGTTTTCAGGCCTGAGTGGCAGCTCAGAGACACAGTTGACAGAGAAGAGAAAGAAAGTATGTGTGGCGTGAGGAGTCAGCAGGAGGTTATTCAAGCAGCCATGTCCCGTGGACCTTTAAAGACAAGGCCTGATGGTCAGAAGAGGCCTGGACGCACAGCCTTGTGGGGCCGTTGCTGGTGCTGAGAGCAGGGCCCTGCGGGCAAGGAGAGCAGAGCAGAGGGCTCCAGGCAGCACCTGCAGCATTTGCAGCAGAGGGGAAGTGGTGCTCAGCACCAACCTCACCAGGCCCTGGGCTGGATGCCAAGAAGACAGTGGTGACTGACACTGAATTCTGTCCTTGGAGCTTAAGGGAACAGTGGCTCCTAGAAAACCTCCTGTTAAGGTGGCAGGAAGAGACAGGGGCAGAGTGGCCAGAGGTAAGCTAAGGAGCCAGTACCAGGTGGTAGGAAGAGAGGTTGAGGGAGACAGCTGACTACTGGGAGCACTGAGGAAAAAGGGCACCAGGTTAGCGTTAGCACATCAGCATTTAGTTCCTAATGTGTCCTTAGTTTCCCTGGAAAATATCTGGACTAACCACACTGGAGAGGCATTGGGTGGGTAGCAAGCCCTCCTGCCTTACCTGCCTTATGGACCTACTGATGCTGGTCCTTGGGGAGCTCTTCAGTGCAGGGGAGTGAAAGGCAGGCAGCAGTCCCAGCTACTGGGGCCGGATATGGGAGCCAGGGCCAAGCAATGGCAGCTAGCCTCTCGCGCATGCGGCTGCAACTTCCTCCTCCCAGAAAACTATCAGGAAGCTCCCTGGTCAGGAGCTGCTGTAGCACAGAGCCTGGGGCATCGGAGCCTTGCCCAGCTGCCCTTTCCACCGTCCACTGCCCTGGTCTCCTTGCAGGTGCATCATCAAGCACTTGGAGGGGCTGGTCGTCCAGTATGATCTGACAGTCCGCGACAGCGACGGCAGCGTGGTACAGTTCCTGTATGGGGAGGACGGCCTGGACATCCCCAAGACACAGTTCCTGCAGCCCAAGCAGTTCCCCTTCCTCGCCAGCAACTATGAGGTAGTTGGCCTGACCAGACCTGGTGCCTGGAGGTGGTGGGGCCCGGAGCTGCATGGTGGGCCTTGCACCCTGAGCTTTGCCATGCAGTGAGGTGGCTGTTGAAAAGCAGAGTGGGAAAAGGTTTACAAAGCACCGGTCGATGCCTTAAAACATTTGACATTTTCATAGCCCCTCAGGGGACTTTCATCACATGAGATAGCAGAAAGACACGTGTACCTCTGGAACAACAGCTACCATCTGGGGGCATTTGCCACGTGCTGGGCCCTAAGCTAAAGTGCACTGTGGGCAGCGTGTGCTTTTATCCTCACCACAACCTGGGGAAGTAGGTCTTCTTGTCCATTTTACAGCCGAGACCAGGCGTATCGGAGCTAAAGTGACTAGCTGCTGTGTGGCAGGGCCAGTGTCTGGACCCAGGCGTGTCTGACACGCAGGCTGGTGATCTTCATACCATGCCTTGCCACTCCAAGAATGACCATCACCATTAACTGAGTAGTCACCTATTTTGCAGTCCGATACTGAAACCACTGGGACCTGCCCGTGGTCATGCAGCAGATGGCAGTGTTGAAGGTTGCACTCCGATGCCAGCTCCTTTCTCTCCTGGTGCCTGTCCCACAGCTTTGGCTATCACTTTCTCTCCTCCTTTCTCCCTAGAAACTCCCCTGGGTTCTGCAGGGGCTCTGAACATGCTGGGATGTCCCCTGTTATCCCTGTAGCTCCTGAACCACCAGCTCCCAAGTCCAGGATACACAGTGAGGGCCCTGTTTAGCAGCAGGTGCTCAGCACCTATGAGAGGCGTTGTGAAGCCTCCACACATCTTGGGCCTATGAAGTTGTATGACCTGGCCCTGTGTCATGCCCTTATCTCTTTGGCCTTATGTCTGTGGTTTGTTTGTTTGTCTGTTTGTTTAGGTGATAATGAAATCGAAGCATCTCCATGAAGTTTTATCCAGAGCAGATCCCCAAAAAGCCCTCCGCCACTTCAGAGCCATCAAAAAATGGCAAAGCAGGCATCCCAACACCATGCTGAGAAATGGTGCCTTCTTGAATTATTCACAGAAGGTTCAGGCAGCCGTGAAAGCCTTGAACCTTGAGGATGGGAACCAGAATGGCCGCAGCCCTGGGACTCACCAGGTGACTTGGGGGGGTGACTGTGTCCCTGGTGCCTGGAGCATATAGGCCTCAGGGATTGAAGAAATGGGTTGTTTTCTTAATAGAAGGTATAATCGTGTAATATGGCTTTCTTCACTCTTAGGAAACAAATGGCCCTCAAATAGGAACTGAAGGAGGGTACTCTTCACAAGGGTGGGGGCCGGGTTTGGGGAAACCGATTGGGGCTGGTAACTTGGGTGCTCACCACCCCAGGTGGGCAGGAACAGGGAGAGTAGCCACCAGGAGTGGAGAGGGTAGCTGGGGGCAGTAGGAAGGCATGGCCTACTCAGAGGCCCCTTAGAGAGGGTGGGGGATAAATGCCCAGCATTGCTCTCCTCCCACATTCCCTTCTGCTGCTGGAGCCTCCCATTAGGCAAACACAGCTGGGAGCCAGGAGGCAGGGGAACACTTTGAAGCAGTTGCTGTGGGGTAGCTTTGGGGCATCAAGTGTGTGAAAGCCTGAAAGAGGGACAGCCGTGTCCTGGTTTGCCCTAGGATGGTCCTGGCTTTGCCTTTCAACCTAACATTATTAATGATAGTTCCCCATTCTACTCTAAAAAAATTCCAGTTTGGACAGTAACTTTCCTGGTCACCCTGCCTGTGTTCCAGTGGGCTGGGATGAAGACCTCGGAGAGTCATGGTTGGGCTCGTGCATGCCAGGATGGATTCTGTTTTATCCCTGTCCTAAATGTTGGGGTGGATTTCTCATTGTCATCTGGTTCTGTCTCCTTCCCCTACTCTCATTTGGAGCCAGTGCCTTTGATCCTCCTTATCCCACTGGATGTCCCAGGAAAGATAGGCCCATTCCTGGTTTCCCCCCACGTGGCTGAGGCCTTTCCTTCCTTTCAGATATTGAGAATGTGGGGTGAGTTAGATGAGCAGAGTCGAAGGAAATACCAGAAGAAGGCGGCTCCTTGTCCAGACCCCAGTCTGTCCGTCTGGCGCCCAGACATCTACTTTGCATCAGTGTCGGAAACATTTGAAAAAAAGGTGGATGACTATAGTCTCGAGTGGGCATCTCAAGCAGAGAAGAGTTATGAGAAATCAGAGCTTTCTCTTGACAGGTAATGGCATTGATTTGTCACAGGGCACGTGCAGAGGGAGAGTCTATGTCTTGGGCTCCTTCCTTACCTACTCTGGAAGGGAGGGCAGCCTTCTGAGTTCGAGCCTCCAGGAGGAGGGAGGGAAGTAAAATAGAAAGGACAGCTTGCAGGCCCAGAGGGCTCCAAGACAGGCAAGGGCAAATAGGCAGGAATGGACACCCCTGCCTGGCCCAGGACAGAGAAAAATGCTCTCCTGGGTGGAAGCTTGCAGAAATGACTCTCTCTTGAGTTTGGTGTGGTGGCCATGGCTAATTGAGAGTCAGGGAATCTGCTCGCCATTCAGCAGCTTCTAACTCTGACCCAAGGCAAATCATTCTCTGCCCTGTGACCCTATGGCTCAGCCTTTCATGAGGGGTTGGATCTGATATACTCTAATACTCCTTTGAGCCTTGGATTCTGAAGTCTTAAGAAAGAAGGAGCATGTGCAGTCCTCAGCTTAGGCTCGTTCACCAATAAATAAATAAATAGACAAACAAACCAACCCTGTGGTCTAGGCAGGTGGGAAGCTAGGCAGGTACCAGCACCGAGCCACATCAGGTTACAACATCAGAAGCACCCCCAGGGAGGCCTGCTGCAAGGTTGGTATTGGAGCGGTTGTCAGGGGATCCTTTGCACTCAGTTTGCCGAGCCTGGCCGGCAAAGCTGGAAGACCTCCAAGGTGTAGGCCCTGGCCTGGCTGCTCAGGGAGACTAGCCAAGTCCAGGAGTGGGCCTGCAGGTGGAAGTTGGGAATCGGTAAAGGCAAATGAGCAAAGGCAAATGCATGAGTGGAGGAACCAGAGGGGAGGAGCAGGGCTCTCTCTCTGCCTTTAATGTGACTTCTCTAGTCAGGCCTCAGAGAGGCCCGGTCAGAATAAATTATGCTGGGTTATCACAGCTGCCGGCAGGGCTTTCCCTGAAAGAGTGAGACCCTGATGCCCTGTCCCCTTCACCCTTCTCCCTGCAGCTCAGGACACTGGCTGTGTACCTTCAGAAGAACGGGCAGTGCCGTATTGGGAGTGGGGAGAGATGAACCCTGGAGCGGGGGGGCATCATTTGGGTTTGCAGGACCAAGATGGGGAGGTGATTCTGCCTCAGTGGCATTCACAGGGGACCTGTTAGCAGGCAGCAAGCTCTGGGTGAATCTCTAAAGTTCTGGAGGTATTTGAAGGTTCTTTTCTGTCAGGAAGACTGATAGGTACTCAGACCTCACTGGTTTGAAGTAACTGGGAGAGACGACATGGCGGGTTAGAGGGAAGTCTCACTTTTAAAAGGAACTTGCTTTGAAATGTAGCATTACTACTTTTTCTGCATTCACATGTACGTCCAGTTAGTCTTCCTGTGTCAAGCCCTTCCTGGTTCCATGTGCTGGGGCAATACAATGTTCCTGTGACTGTTCTAAAAGGAAGAATGGTTAATACATCACAAAACTGTATAGCGTGCGCACTTCCCATGTGGCCTGGAGTCATTTGCACCGAATAAGATAGCAATCCCCCCCTTCTTTCCCCACCCCATACACCCATAAGGGTTCAGTGGACACCTTCCTAGTTCATACAGGGGGAGAAAAGAATCGAAGGAAAACGTGAAGAGCGAGCTCAGAAATACTCACTGCTTTGGGGACTCACGGTAACTGGTGCAGAGTGGGAACTTGGTGTTCTCGGAGCAAACACAAACGGTCCGAGCATGGATGTCTAGCACTTCAGCCACCCGGCTGAGATCTGTACTGCATAATTTAGGACATCCCAGGGTCACTAGCAGGATTTGAAGGATTAGGAGGATCATTTGCCTAGGGAAAACAAGCCCAGAAAGAGGGAGAGCTAATACTCCATGCACCCTGGCTTTGGGTGGTGTTGACAGCTCCTAACAGACAGACAGGTGGTGTCTGTGTTCCTAGCCGTGCCCCCCTCTCTACCCCATTCCAGGCTGAGGACCCTGCTGCAGCTCAAGTGGCAGCGCTCGCTATGTGATCCGGGTGAGGCCGTGGGCCTACTGGCTGCCCAGAGCATTGGGGAGCCCTCCACACAGATGACCCTGAACACTTTCCACTTTGCTGGCAGAGGCGAGATGAATGTCACTCTGGGCATTCCGAGGTACGGGGCTACATGGGTGCATAGCGTGGGATCTTTCCTAAGCCCACTCCTGGGGAGGAAGTCATTCAGTGGGGGGGCGGGGCGGGAGGCGTCTTATCCAAAATGGCGATTAGAGTTGGACTTCCTGGAGCCCAACTGGTTTCTATGGTTGGATCAGTGCCCAAGCCTCTTGGAATCTCTCTTTATCCCTCTGCCAACTCCTGTATCCGTGACCTGGGACACTTGTGAAGCTACACTTCTGGGGTCGGGACCCAGGAGCAGAGGTTGTTAACAAGCCACATGCACTTGGCTGCCTAACTCTGGGGGCAGCAATCACCTAGAATGTAACCCACAGTGGCCCTTCCGGTACATGTACACATCTGTAGGGTAATGGCCACTGGACAAGAGGAAAGAGTGGGAGACTCACTTGCATTGAATGCCTGACCTTGCCACTTTTTAGCAGAGAGACTGGGGTTCCTCAACTTCCCTAACCTCAGGATCCTTGACCTGTGGAAGGGCGGAGGCCAGGGCCCACCCTGCAGTTGGACCATGTGGGCTGACAACTCAGGGGCAAGGCCAGGAGCATCATGGTGCCTGCATCCAGTAGGAGCACTATAGATGATAACTTTATCATCCTTGCATCTCTCATTTGTTCCATAAGCTCTTAGTAAGCACCCACTGTATGTAAGGCACAGGTGATAGGAAACAAGAATAATACTAGCCTGTCCTTGAGGAGCCCGTGCTCCTATGGAGAAAATTGATAGGAGGGTCACTTGCTGTCACTCACTGGGCCAGAGCTGGGACTTTCTGATCCAGCGTACTTCCTTGCAATATCCCAAGGCTTCTCAGATCCCAGAAGAGCTGTAATATCTTGATAAGAAAGGCCTCGCAAAAATAGGGAATCTGGGTACCTCTTACGATTAGATGTGCCCATGTTCTCTGACAGGTTGAGGGAGATTCTCATGGTGGCCAGTGCCAACATCAAGACGCCCATGATGAGCGTGCCCGTGTTCAACACCAAGAAAGCACTGAAGAGAGTAAAAAGCCTGAAGAAGCAGCTCACCAGAGTGTGCTTAGGGGAGGTAATGGTCTCTTGGACCTGGCTAAGAGTGGGTGGAGGCATTTTCCTGCATCTTCCATCTCTGAAGAACAGATTTGCTGACCATTGAGACCCTGGGTTCGGACTCCCATGAATGAGGGAGAAGCTTTCTCTGCCAGGTGCTGAGCAGGGAGGGATGAACCAGTAAGCTTTAGAAGTAATCCATCAGTTTATAGCTTTTTCGCATGCCTTAAAAATAAAAATGCTTTCTGCGATAACTTACTAGCCCCGCTGGAGTCCGCTCCCTGCAGCCTTGGGCCATCCTCTGGAGATGACCCACCAGCCGTGGGCACTTGTCCCCCGAGGATTCACACTGGCAGAACTCAGTGGGGTTCCTTTGGGGTTTGGGCCTGTGGTCCCTCCCCCTCTCCCCCTAAACCCTTGGATTTCCCAAAACCATGACTGTCATGCACAGTCCCCTGGGACTCAGGCAAGTTAGGCTCTCTCTGTCCCTCTGGTTCAAGGTGTTGGAGAAAATTGATGTCCAGGAATCCTTCTGTATCGGAGAAAAACGGGACAAGTTTCAGGTGTATCAGTTGCGGTTTCAGTTCCTGCCACGTGCACATTACCAGCAGGAGAAGTGCCTGAGACCTGAGGACATCCTGCACTTCATGGAAACGAGGTTAGCACTCAGGCCGCATTTGTTGTTTGACTTTGTCATTGCCCTTGAGTGCTCCAGGCTGTAGGACTCCTGGAGATTGGCTGCATTTCTCTAAATGGATCCTTCAAGGGCAGTGTTTGGGAAAACAGCAGGCCCTGTAGCCTAATTTGGAAACCTCACTGCTAATCTGGCCTGTGGGTGTGATTGCATTAACCACGCACCACTCCGTGAAAACTTGCCTTCTCTCTGGTTGATGAGTCTTGACGTCTTGGGTTTGGAGGCTTTAAGACATGGAAGTATAGGTACCGGAAGGAGGGAGTCCCATCACAGGGTACCACTGTAAGGTCAGACTAGCACATGGTGTTGGTTTTTGACATGATGTTCCAGGCAGCATAATGTTGTTCCCAATGCATTTCTAGTCTGTGTAATAATGAGCAGTATACTGATAGCATGCTGCTTTTAAACCCCAATTCTAAGCTGGGGTTACCTGCAACTTCTTATAGAGAAATTCTGGTTCCCTTCTGGTAGGGAGAATGAACATTCTTTTTTTCTCAAGTGCAAGTTAGTGCTGGACACTTGAAAAGCACAGGCTACCACACTGAGTACCCAGGAGTAGGATGGTCGACACATTGGGGCTGGGGTAGGCCAGGAAGAGCCAGCGAAGCACTTTTGACTCACCAGCGGACCCTAGATCATGCCGTGCAAACTCAAATGGTTGCAGGGCCCAGCAGGAAACAGGCCAGTGAAGAAGGCCGGGAGGTCTCTGGCAGGCTGGAGAGTACAGAACCTGCCTCAGGACAGGCATGTGGGCCACAGTGGCCCGATCTCCTAATTAAAAAAAACAAAAAGCCTCTTTCCCTGTTTTTTTTCTGTCTTTGGCTGTTTAGTTGCTTGTTGATGCTTTTATAAATAAGCCTCTTAGTTTTTAAATATCAGCAACTAATTCATACATTTTCAAAAGCTTGGTGACGCCCAAATAGATCCCATCTCAGCAGGATTTGGTCACAGACCACCAACCACTGCCTCTAATCTAGACCAGTTCTCAGATCTTCCTGGAGTCTCCCCAAAATGGAGAATCAATGGGGCAGAGTGGAAGCAGAGTTCACTGCTTTCAGTCATCCCACCAACCTTTACTGAGCAACGCCCACACTGGGTGTAGTGTGGCCAGGAGAGAGCGGCTGTTCTGCCACTGGCCCTCTTCTCTCTGACCTGAAGATGTGAGCTGGCCTCAGGCCAGCCCTCTAAACATGTGGTGTTCAGGACAGTGGGTATCGTGATAGATGGGCTTGGATGTGAAGTCATCCCCTTGGAAAGGGGCCACCACTGGGCAAATCCTGCCCCAATTTACATGAGCCCGGATGAAATTGTTGCAATTTACATGAGCCTGGGTGAAGTTGTCACAATTTACATGAGCCCAAGTGAAGTTGTCGCTGTCTGGGCCTTGGGGAATATGTGCATCACCATCCACATGGGTGGAGAAGGTTCCTTTTACCAGGCAGACCCAGTGCTCTCAAGACGCTGGGCCATGTCACAAGAGACGTGTCTCCAGCCTGCCGGCTCATTAATTAACAGGGAGGAACAGAACTCCCAAGTGCGCCACATGTTTGTGCTGGCCAGGCAGCCCTTTTCTGAGAAATGGGAATTAGGATCACATGGCCTCTTGAGACTTGTCAAGAGCAGGCGAAGCTGGATAGTGTGCCCTGTTTCTATTCACCTAGGGCTTTGCCTGCTGAGCAGGTAGGTCAGCATGAGGCATGTACCAGGCTGTGCTTAGAGTTCTTTCTACTTCTGTTATCTTGGAGAATTGAAAAATTCATCGCCTTTAAACAATTTTTTTCTTGATGAGGGCCAGCCCTGGCTTCTTACCAGCAGCCAAGTACTTTTTCAGCTCCTAGTTTGTATTTTGCTTGTGCACTTGAAAAGCTGTGATAAACAAAGCCATGTGCAGTAGCTCTTGGTGGAGCTACTCTGACTTGAGCACATCGAGCCAAAAATAAGAGAAGGAGCAATGTGTGAACTGGGGTGTGCTTTGGACAGTGCTTGACAGGCTTGGGCAGCGTAGCAAGCACAATGAGACCTCTTACGGACCACGAGGCCACGTGAGTGTGTGCTCTCAAAGAGTGACACCCCCGCCCCTGCAGGAAACCTTTCTCCTTCCTTTCTCCCTTCCCTCCCCCACCTCCTCCACCTCTGTTTCTCTGTCTTCTCCCCTACCCTCCCTCCCATCCCATCTCTTCTCCCAACTATTAGCTCATGAGACTATTTGATAATAGATTGGAGAAGAGAAAGAGACACAGAGGCATTTGTCTAGATGGCAGTGTGTATGCATTGAAGGTTCTGTAAATATTTTTACTGACACCTGTCACTTTGGATGTTTGTATAAGCTTTCTGGGCGGTCGGCCGGGGGCGGTGAAGTCACAAGAGCACCAAGCCTGGAGTCGGGTGGAAGTTCTGGCCTCCTGTCCCCAGCCATGAAACGACCAAGCTAGAGTGTGCAATTACAGCTTCTGGGAGTCAGACTTTGCAATCAGCAGGTGGCGGAGCAGTTGCCAGGCACTCCTGGAAACAGCCAAGGGTCATATTCTCTGTTTGCAATTATTTATGTGGGATGGGCGGTGTCTCTGCAGCCTACCCATCCTGTTCCCTTTTGGTTGCCACATTCTGACAAATAGCAAAACCTTCACAGGACAGTCATTGTGCGCCTTCAGTTCCCTAGCTCGTGGCAAAATCACAGAGGGGCAAACTTGTTTGCACCCACAGGAGAACTCTGGCGTACTGGTAACATGTCTACCACTTGTCAGGGTGCATTCAGCTTTCTCAATTTCTCACCTGTTCTCCCGCAGTCTTGTTCACTGGAAGAGGCAGTTTAGGCAGAAAGGATGCCCAGCAAGGGGGGATTAAGGAAGGTCTCCGTGGGGACTTTCATCTGCACTTAGACCCAGCCTTGAGGGGTGGATGCAACTCCAGCAGGTAGCAAAGGGGTTGGAGAAATTGCTGGTAAAGCGAGCCCAGAGGATTCCCCGGGGCGGTGGGGGGGGGGGGGAGCAGATGGGTAGTTGGGGTTGGGGCCAATTATGGAGGACTGGAGGGAGGAGCCTCGGAGGGGCGACATGGCTGCAAAGCCACTGGTCTAGAGAGTCTGAGGAGTCAGAGCAGCAGCCCCGAAGCAGCGGGAGGCGACGAGCAGTGGTCATAGCGCTTTCCACACCCCCATCCCATCTCGTTTCCACTCCTCTCTGCAGTGGGCTCAGGTCGCAGTGGACATGTCCCACCATGCAGACGAGATCAAGGCCTTCCTCCTGGGTCTCTGGCTGGATCCAGATTTGAACCAGAGCCTGGCATTCCAGAAACTTCTCTTTTGCCCCCTCTTCTCAGTTAGATTGTATCTTCTCAAGTCAAGCCTGGCCTTCCCTCATCAGGCCCTGCTGGTCCCCATCCCCAGAACCTGGCAACCAGGTTCTTCCCTGGATTGGTGGGTGAGGAGCCTTTTTTCTGCCAAGGGCAGAAACCTCAGCAAAACCATAAACTTTAAAAAGTTAAAAAAAAAAAAAAAATGAGGAGGGAGAACAATAGTCTTTTGCTCTTAATAAGAAAAATAGTAAAGGGGCACCTGGGTGACTCAGTCGGTTAAGCGTCCAACTTCAGCTCAGGTCATGATCTCACAGTTTGTGAGTTCGAGCCCCACATCAGGCTGTGTGCTGACAGCTCGGAACCTGGAGCCTGCTTCGGGTTGTGTCTCCCTCTCTATGTTCCTCCCCTGCTCGCTCGCTCTCTCTCTCTCTCTCTCTCTCTCTCTCTCAAAAATAAAGATTAAAAAAAAAGTTAAAAAAAAAAAGAAGAATAGTAAATATTTGCCTGCTTCTTAAGACCCCACTCCTGTATTTTCACCCTTGCTTTGCTCCCAGGGCACATGATACGCACATTATAGGTGCTGAGACAGTACAGGATGCTGGCTGGCTGGCTGAGGGACCTGATCCTTAATATAATTAAAAGCAGTCCATTTTGGCATGCTGTTCTGGCCTGAAGAGGAAGAAAGGCAAGAAGGAGATAATGTGAAAAAAGAAGAGCAGGGTTGGGGGAGGGAGGGGTGCAGGGAGGCAGGGCAAGGCCTTAAGGGAGCTTAAAAATAGAAAACTCAGGAGGAAGAGGCAAAGGGCCAAGAAAGGCCCCAGGCTCTGCTTCAAGTTGGTTCTTTTAAATTGGTCTGGTTCCAACTTGTCGACATGATTTATTGCCACAAAGTAAGTTATCAGTGCCTTTAAAACTCTGATGAACTCTTGCACATCTTAGCTCTTCCATCAAATTGTTGGGGCTCATACCCCAAGGAGACAGGAGCTGTCAGGCCTGTGCTGCACCACTTTCTGGAGATGCTGCAGGGGCAGGCAGGGGATGGTCCTAGTCCTGGCTGGACTCCCCTCCTGCCGGAGAGTCTGCTGTCCTTTTCAGACTCTGGCCACAGCAGCGCTAGCAACTTTGACTTACGGAACACCCACTCTGCCAGGCCTCGTGACAGTTATTGGACAGGGGGTTGTTTCTAATCCTTAAAACAAGACTGCACGATGCATATTCATACCCACATTTTACAGATAAGGGAGTTAAGGCTCCAGAGACTGTCATGCTTAAAGTCACGCACCTGAGGAGTGGCAGGACATGTGTGCAGACCAGGCCTGGTGGGCTGTGGAGCAGTGCTCTGTCTGTGCTCTTTAGAAACCGCAAGAGGGGGATAGGAGACGCTGTATCTCTGTCTCATGTGTAAATCCCCAATGCCCCCTTAGATGGCTGTGAGATCCTTGGGCAGAACATCCTACACCCGCAAGGAGGGGAGAGTAGAGATGCTCATATTGAATGGGGCTGTGTGGCTTTCTTCTCATTTTAGATTCTTTAAAATTCTGATGGAATCCATCAGAAAGAAGAACAATAAAGCCTCAGCTTTCAGAAGCGTAAACACTCGGAGAGCTACCCAGCGGGATCTAGACAACACTGGGGACTCAGAGAGGAACCGGGTGAGTGAGTCCCCCAGGGGCCCCTCTAGGACCAGCACAGGGAGGGTCCCAGGCTGAGAAGCCCATAGGGTGGCTGTTGGCTTAGTCTTCTCCCCTGAAAAAGCTCTGGGGTTGTTTTCAGCACTCCTGAAGCCCCTTCCTGGATTTGGCCCATATCTCCCTGTACCCCTCCATTTACCTGCTGTGCCGATAGGGTCACGGGGGTGCTGCCAGACAGCAGGTCTGGCTGGCACTGGGTGAAGGCACATGGTCGTCTATCTGTCTCCTCTCAAGGACCACTCTGTGAGTGATTTTTATCCTGAGGACAGGCTGAAAGTATTGGTACCTGCTGGGCTTTGGAATTCTTTTTCTGGTTTCATGTTGCTCTGCCTTTGACTTCCCTGGGCCAGATGAACCGAGGCCCACAGAGCACTGGCAGGAATTAGAAGAGGCGTTTTGAAGCAGGAAAGTTGGGCTGCTGTAATAAAAAAAAGGAAGGAGTCAGGGAAAAGCTACTAGGGGCAAAATAGTCCAGGAATGGTGACAACCTCATCTGCAAGGAGACCCAGGGGTAGTGTGGGGACAGGTCCCCTACTGTCATCTGAGCCAACAGCAGCTTGTAGGGCTATATAGCAATAGCTGTGCCAATGTGGCCAACCTGTGGGGGCGCTGGCGGCAGAGGGTCACAGTGAAGACTTAGTAGGGCCTTAAGGTAGACCAGAGAGAATGCTAGGTCTCTGGCCTGGGAAGTCTACCAGTTGGCTAACTCAAGCACAGATGGGTAAAGGTGGTCTTTGAAAGGTTACTCCGTTTATCCTTAAGTCACCCAGAAGAAGACTATAGGAAACTAGGAGCCAAGGTCAGTAGAGAAAGGTATAAATGTTTGGTTTTTAAAATGCTTAATAGCCCACCAAGATAATCCTTTCTCTTCATCTCCATCTAGAACAAAAATATTTGGAACAAAATTTTATACCATTTTCTTTTAATGACTTGGAAAGCCTGGTCCCTTTTCTGAAATTTTTTTTCTTACTTTTTTTTTTTTTTAATTTTTTTTTTAATGTTTTTTTTAATTTTTGAGAGAGAGAGAGAGAGAGAGAGAGAGAGAGAGCATACAGGGAAAGGGCAGAGAAGGAGACACAGAATCTGAAGCAGGCTCCAAGCTCTGAGCTGTCAGCACAGAGCCCGACGTGGGGCCTGAACTCACAAACCGTGAGATCATGACCTGAGCTGAAGTAGGGAGCTCAACTGACTGAGCCACCCAGGCGCCCCCGTTTTCTGAAAATTTTTTAAATGCAAGGTTTTACAGGTGGTACATGTGACAATGAAGCTTGAAGAGAAGGAGACAGGGAGTGCAGGGCTGTCCCAGAGCAGGGACTGGATGGACAGGGTGGCCAGGTGGAAGGGTAGGTAGGTAGATGGGTGGTTGGGAGGGTGCCAGGTGGAGGTATAATGAATGGATGCATAGATAGGCAGGTGGGTGGCTGGGTGGGTGAGTGAGCTGAAAAGGAGGATGGGTGGGTAGATAGATGGATTCACCAAGCACTCGGTTTTGGAGCCAGTCTTTTTTCCTCCTTGTCCCCAAACCACAGGGAGAGCAGGAGGGTGATGAGGAAGAGGAGGGGCACATTGTGGATGCTGAAGCCGAGGAGGGAGACGCTGATGCCTCTGATACCAAGCGCAAGAAGAAACAAGAGGAGGAGGTGAGGGGACTGGCCAAGGTGAAGGGGCTATGGTCACATCCGTCCTGTGTCACACCTGCAGGATTATTGCTCACCACATATGGCCACACCTTTGCTATCCTGCTGGAACCCATTAGGAACCCTGGGACAAGTCTGGCCTGCCCAGCACACTTGTTGATGAAGAAGATGAAGTTCACAGGGCAGGATTGGGCAGGGGCCATCCCAGGACTGTCCTTCGGCTCTGGATGGAATCAGATTCAGGGACCCAGAGGCTTTTGCAAGGAGCTGAAGTCAGGCTGCCTCTTGTTTTTTACAGTGAAAATATACCAAAACCAGTCTTGCCATGACTGCTGCTGGGACAAAGGGCAGATTAGAGGGGCTGAGGAAATTGACGGGCAAGAGAGAGCCCAAGGAGGGTGGAAGAGTGTTGGGAGTTGGGACTGAGAGGCCACCATTCCCAGGGGAAGGGCCAACGGGAGAGAGGAGGAGGCAGCCCAGGGCAGGCCTGGTGGGCCTCTACAGGGGTGCTTGTTCTGCAGGCACAGTCCAGACAGATGGGAGGGAGGGGCCAGGTGACACAGACTGCACTCTATCCCCTGCCAGGTCGATTATGAGAGCGAGGAGGACGAGGTTGGGGAGGAGAACGACAACGAGGATATGCAGGAGGAAGGGCATGGCCCCGGGGAAGGTGCCGAGAAGGCCCAGGAGCAGGATGAAGAGGTGGGCTCAGGCCCCGAAGAGGACTCGGCCCCTGCCGCCCCCCTCACACAGCCCCGGAAATCCACCCGCGTCAGGGAGCCCCAGGGAGCCGAGGCCGTGGAGCGCCGTGCGCAGGCCGTGCGCGAGTCCCACCCGTTCATAGAGGACTACCAGTACGACACCGAGGAGAGCTTGTGGTGCCAGGTCAGTGCCCACTGCCCAGCTCCTCCCCACGCGGGCCGGGTGGCGTGCGGGGCCTGTGGCAGTCGGTTGCAATCTCCTTATGATCTCAGATCCCTTAAAGCATCTGGTGACCACCGTGGCCCCACTGCCTCAAATCACTGCCCCCACACATTTGACTCAAACCCCTAGCGGGCCAGTACTTTCGGACTCGTCAAGAACAGTGTGTGTCTGCGGGTCTGATGGGCCAGGCCCTGGAGTGGAGGCACTTCTAAGCATCCCCCCATTCCGTCTTCAGTCCTACCGAGTGGACGGATGTCAGAGTTGCAGAGGCAAGCAGGAGCGCGCCGCTTCCCCACCCCCGTGGCCTGTGGTCTGCAACGGCAGGGTGCACCGTTCCCTCCAAGGCTGGGTGGTCAGGATGCCTTCGCTCCTACACATGGGCTGACGTTTTTGACCTTCACTTTGACCCAGTCCAGTGGCTCCCAAACGGCAATGTAGATAAGAGTCATTGAGCAGGTTACACACAAAACGATGAGTGTGACACTTTGTGGTGATCGAAAGTCTATCAAGGGCACTGTTGAGCAGACAGTTTTTACCAGCATCTGTGAAGGTGTCGCTCTACTGCTGTCATCTTCGCCTGGGTGACTGGAGATGGCTGCTCTGTGTGGTTGGTTAAGGCACCCAGTGTTCGCCTGTGCAGACTCAGCCAATCTGCCCCAGCAGAACCGCCTGTCCCCAGCCAAGGTGTTTACTACACAGGCTTTGAAGGCCTCACCCAGGGAGCCAGTTGGGGGCCCTCTGCCTCCTTCTCAGGGCCAGGGGCAGCCCCTTCCCTGATGCAACCCTCCTTCCTCTTGCAGGTGACAGTGAAGCTCCCTCTGATGAAGATCAACTTTGACATGAGCTCCCTGGTAGTGTCCTTGGCCCAGGGCACCGTCGTCTATGCGACAAAGGGCATCACGAGGTGCCTCCTAAATGAAACCACCAATAAGAAGAACGAGAAGGAGCTTGTCTTAAACACAGAAGGAATCAACTTGCCAGAGCTGTTCAAGTATGCCGAGGTGTGCGCCCTCTCCAGGTTGTCTGCTGGCCGGGACGAGGTCCTCACACTGACTCAGGGGCTGGCCACGGGGAGGCAAGGCTCCAACCATGTTACCCGGGGCCTCTTCTTGGGATGCACTGTGCATGTTAGCCTACTTAAGACTTCCGGTAACTTTATCTCACCCACACTTTCTTGGAGTAGTTAGGCTAGAATTTTTTTCTCCTTGAAATTAATATGTCTCCAAAGTAGATTTGTAAGATGTAGTTTGTGGAGTCGCTGGCCTGAGAGCTGCTCATTTTATCTGGGGAAGGTGGCCCTGGGAGCAGAGGTGGCTCAGACCAGCCTGCCGGTGCCTGGTGCTGGCAAATGCCTGTGTGCTGTGCCCCACCTGCTCCACCAGCACGTCTGTCATCCTTCTGGGCTGTTTCTTCATTCTTCTGCTTCATTGTGTCTCCGAGAACCTTCTGAGGTGCTCTCAACCCCTGGGCACAAGTGTTTCCCCAAAGAATACTGAGGTGTCGGGACCCCTGTAGCCCACCACCCTCCCCAGTGTGCACCCAGCTCACAAATCTCTCCCTACCTGGAACACTTCTCCCACAGCAGCTGCCTTGCAGAGGCCCGCCTCCAGGCCCACCTGGAGCCTTTCACTGGGTGCCTCCCAAGGACAGGGCAGGGTGGGCTCGTACCTCCTGAGAGCCAGCCACCAACAGGGCAGACTCTGTCATGCCTGGGAGGGTTGTTTAAACAAGGCCAAAGTCTCCACCATCTCCTGTGGGGACGAGCTGCCATAGTGCAGAGCCACCTTGGGCCCCTGATGAGCTGGGCCCCTGTGGAGCTGCCCTGTCACTGCCCCATGTGCCCTGGAGACAAGTTTAAGTGTCATTGCTGGAGAACGTCCCTCACCTACCAAGGGAAGCCTCCATCCTAGGAGACAAGTCTATCTGTTAAATAAACAAATAAGAAAATAGCTTCTTCTGGCCAACCTGCACCTCTGCTTACACTCTGTCCTTTTGCTACTCCTGGGCCACCTTTCAGTCACTTCGTTGTCGGCTCTGCTTGACTGCCAGACAAGGAGCGAGCTCGGCCAGTGTGGGTCTTGCCTGAAGAAGGGAGCAGAAAGCCAGGCCCCCGCACTCAGTCTCTACCCCCTTTCTAGGTTCTGGACTTAAGCCGCCTCTATTCCAACGACATCCATGCCATGGCCAACACGTATGGCATCGAGGCCGCACTGCGGGTGATTGAGAAGGAAATCAAGGACGTGTTTGCTGTGTATGGTAAGAGGAGCCACGGACAACACTCAGAAGATCCCAGCATGTTGGGCCTGCTCTGTAGGAGACCAACACATGGGTGCAGTGAGCATGTGGCCTGTGGGAGACCCCGAGAGTGACCAGGGAGGACAGGTTTCAGTACTGTCATTGGGGCCTCTCTACCTATTTCTCCTCTGGCCTCTGAGGAAACTCCTGTCTGATGAATGGACCCCAGCCTGCCTGCCTTCAGGGTTTTAGGTCCCAAGTGAAATAGTGCTGTGAGGTTCTCATGTCCTGCAAGTCTGGAGTCTGTTTCCTGGGCTACTGGACAGACGTGGAGAGTGGGCTGGACTGATTGTGGTCTGGGATGGGGAGGGGGCTGAGTGAGTAGATGACCGAGCTTGAAATGGAGCCCTGGGGTCTACATCTGAGCCTATGTGCTGGCTCGTGTCAGGTGATGCTGCTGCAACTGTCCTCTTGTCATTGTGTAATCTTTCCTGATGTTACTGCCAATGTGACAGGCATTGAGGTTGATCCCCGCCATCTCTCCCTGGTTGCCGACTATATGTGCTTCGAGGGCGTGTACAAGCCATTGAATCGCTTTGGGATCCGGTCAAACTCCTCCCCTCTGCAGCAAATGACATTTGAAACCAGCTTCCAGTTTCTGAAGCAGGCCACCATGATGGGTCAGTGCATGGGCAGGTGCCCTTGGTCTTCCCTCTCCTAAATCTGCTCTGGGCAAATAGGCTTGCTCCCCGGGCACCTTTCCACATGCCTCCCACACAAGTGAGATGTTGGAATCTCACTGAGGAAGCAACTGGGGAGGGTGGGCAGCAGATGGGGATGCTGCCTCTACCTTTTGAAGGAAAGGGAGAAGGCTCTGCCTCTCTTTCTGTAAGCAGTGCTCCCTCACATAACCTCATCAGAACTCGGCTTCCTGCTGGCCTCTGAGGTGGCTCATCTGCCCAGCCTCCATGTTGATCGCCCGCCACCCCCAGACCCCTTACATCACCCCCAGCTTCCCTCTCAACCACCTAACAAGATCTCTTGTGTCTCCCAGGATCGCATGATGAGCTGAGGTCCCCTTCAGCCTGCATCGTGGTTGGGAAAGTTGTCAGAGGCGGGACAGGCCTATTCGAGCTCAAGCAGCCCCTGAGATAGTAGCCACCGCAGCACCATCTGCCCAGCCTACAGGATGGCCAGGAGGACCCAGGTGAGGGCCTGGCCTGCCCTTCACTTGAGAGGCCTGGGAGAACAGAGTCCAGGGTGGTTCAAAGTGACCATGTAGGGCACAGCAGAGATGTAGGGGGTGCAAAAAGCAGCTGGCCTCCACTCGACCAGCTTCACCTGGAAAGTGGGAGCCTTCCTTGTCCTTGCCCTTCCCCATCTCACACCATGAATAAGGTTCACCGAGTCCCCTCAATCCTTCCGAGGTGGCCAGGCCTTCCCCTGCGTGGCACCTCCAGAGCAGGGAGGTGAAGTCCTGTTGCTGGGAGCTCACCTAACTGCAGGCAGGACTTCTGAGGGCTCTGGAGGACCAGGAACTGGGAGCCTGCCACCCTATGGCCTGCCCCTCCCAGCTGCACTGGTTCCTAGCGGCACGGTTCCCTTAGAGTGTCCACCCAAGACCTTTTGCCTGGGCCAAGCCCACACCTCTGCCCACCCAACTTCTGTACCCGGGGCTGGGCCCCAACAGCTCAGCCCCACACGTAGAACCCCAAGTCGCCAGCCAAGCTGTTTGGACAAGTTGCCTGGCTTATCTTTCCTGGCTCTGCTCTCGGCCCATCGTTAAGGCCTGCATCCCTCTCTGCGGGCTCTGCTTCATCTGGGCCGTCCAGCCTCCCCTGACCTCTGGCACCACAGCAAGGGGCCCTGGCATGAACAGAAAAGTCAGAGGACTTGTACAAAGGCTTTGTAAATCCAGAGGCTATTTCTATTTTTGTCTAATGTTATTCCAACTCAGGCTGAGTAATAAACATCACTGGAACTAGCTGTTGGGAGGGGAAAAAAATTAAAAAGACTTGTTTTTTTTTTGTTTTTTCCCTTGGTTTGTGGTTTCTACATTTGTGATTTGAGAGCCCAGGACTGGGATTTCTCAGCACAGTCACATCTTGGTCCCTTCTGTTCTTGTTAGAGGATGTGGGGGAGAGCTCAGCCCCTGCAGCCTCCCACTCTGACCCCAGCCAGCCCCTGCTCTGTCCCCCTTTCCAGAGCCAGCTTCTGGCCCTGCAATCAGAAGAGTGGAAGCCAGTGAGAAGGACCTTTGTGTGGCAGGTGGGAAAGGATGCCTTGCTCGGGGAGCATGACCATGCCGCTCCACCAGACACGTGACAGGCCCACCCTTTGCCTCCTGCGCCCACACTAGGGAAAGTGGCAGAAGCAGTTTACTAGGGCTTGGGTACAGAGGAATAAGCACAGCTTCTGAGGGACACAGGAAAAACGGCCACAGTGGAATCCTGTGCCACAGGTTACGGCATGTGTTCTTGGCATTGTGGGTCAATTCACTACTTGGTGATTTCCACTCGTACTAGAATTGTGGGAGAGGGTCCTCAGGGCTCAAGATAACCCGTTGGACAAATGAGCACATGTTGCGTGGCCCCACGGCTCAGCTTAAGCCGGTAGGTTCCGTGGCTCAGCCCCACCCAGGCGCTGAAGATACAAAAGTGAAGGAGCAAGCCCAGAATATAGACAGGGCATAGACCATGCACACTGAAGTTAGACTGTTGGCTTGTGTTGGGAGGTGAGGTGATGGCCCCCTGCCCTTCCTGCCCCATCCATCCATACAATTCCTGGACACCTGTGTTTTCCATGTGTTTCTTTTCCAGGATACACCTGCTTTGTAAGCAGACATTCCAGAGTTTGCACATCATAGTGGGCCAAGAATCCTCTGGCTCCCCTTATGGCATCACACACTCACTGATTCTGTCAGAAGCCTCCTCGAGGGGGGCTCCTTTGCTGTTTAAGATGGCATATTCTTTTGGGCTGGAGGAGAGAGGGCGCAAATGAGCAAGGGGCAGAGAGAGAGAGAATTATGTGTCTGAGTCAGAAAGAAAACGTGTGGGTGAAGCACCTAATCCCATTCCCAGCCTGGATCTTAACTGTCCTTTCTCTCCATGGTCCTCGTCCCAAAATATATGTACAAAACATAGGTAGGCTTCTTCCAGGCCTCACTGGTCCCTGTCAGGGCTCTTCCAGCCCATAACTCTGGTAAACCACTCCGAGAAAGGTTGTCTCCTTCATGTGTGCCCCTCCCAGACAAGGCTCTGGGTTGTTTTGTTTTAATCTGGGAAAAATAACATAAAATTCACCCTCTTAACCATTTTTAAGCGTGTAATTCAATGGCATTAAGGAGTTAACATTGTTAACAGGACCATCCTCCATCCACACAGGGCTTCACTCTTGCAAAACTGAAACTCTGTCACCATTAAACATGAACTCCCTATTCCTTTGGTGACCACTTGCCCCTCACGGCCACCATTCTGTTTGCTGTCGTGTTTGACTACTACCTCATATAAGTGCATGATACAGTATTTGCCCTTTTATGGTTGGCTTATTTGACTTACCGTAATGTCATCAGTGTTGTAGCACGTGTCAGAATTTCCTTCCTTTTCAAGGCTGAATGACAATACTCCACTGTATGTATATTTTGTTTATCCGTTCATCCGTCAGCAGACACTTAGATTGCTTCTACCTTTTGGCTCTTGTAAATAATGCTGCTATGAACATAGATGTACATGTCTCGTAGAGTTCCTGCTTCTAGTTTGAGGGTTTAGACCCAGAAGTGGAATTGTTGGATCAGATGGCAGTTCTGTTTTTAAGGTTTTAAGAAGCTGCCGTCCTATTTTCCACAGCATCTCTACCATTCTACATTCCCACCAACAGCTCACAAGGGTTCAGACTTCTCCACAGCCCTGTTGATGTTTGTTCTTTCCTCTTTTGTTATATATGGTAGTTGTTGTGAACTGATTTAATCAGATGTTGCAGGACGCCTGGGTGGCTCAGTATGTTAGGTGTCCAACTCTTGATTTTGGCTCAGGTCATGATCTCACAGTCATGGCATCCAGCCCTGCATAGGGCTCTGCACTCAGCATGCAGCATGCTTGGGATTCTCTCTCTCCCTCTTCCTCTGCCCCTCCCCTGCCTGTGCATGTGTATGTGTGCGCGCACTCTCTAAATCAATGGATCTGATGTTGGGGCCCTTAGGTGGTCTGCATCTACACAGACTTAGGTTAACACTTAAGTGTTTCTCCATTGCTTGCCAGTCTTAAAATTTTAGTTTACGATTAAATGGGGGCTGTACGAGTCTAGAAAATACTCCTGAAATAGAAAAGACTGGTCCTTCGGCCCAGGTAGGTAACAAGTTGTCCTCCAGACTTCTGAGTGGGACAGGATGGGTAAGGCAGTCACCGCTTGTGCTTGAGGTCACACAGTTCAGGTGATGGAATTGATGGGCCTTCCACAAGGTCTCCCAGCCCTGGGGCAGTTTTCTCTCCCCTGCTCTGTTTACACAGGGTTCTTCAATCACAACCACCAGAATAGCTATAGTCAAAAATTTTAAATTTCTACACCATCAAGTACACCTTTTTGCCAGGGTCCATTTAGAGCAGAGGTTCTCAATTCTGCACATTCAGACCATGTGGGAAGCTTTTTTCTTCTTCTTCTTCTTCCAATATTTTACTTAAATTCAAGTTAGCCAACAGATAGTGTAGTATCAGGAGTAGAACACCTGGGAAGCTTTGTAAAAACTGATTCCAGGGCACCCTGCAAGAGATTCTGGTTTAATGAGTCCCAGAGGGTGGCCTGCACATTGAAAGATCTCCAGGAGAGTCCTCTGTGCAGCAGGTTGAGAACAACTGACTTAGAATAAGCCCTATATTGTGCAAGTCACAGTCATTCACTTTCTGTGTCATGACTTCTCAAGGAGTGAATCACTGATACCAGGTTTCACTACTTAGATCTTAAGATCTGATCCCTGCCCTCAAAAAGTAGGAGTGTGTGTGTGTGTGTGTGTGTGTGTGTGTGAGAGAGAGAGAGAGAGAGAGAGAGATAGAATGGAGGCCAAAGGTGCCTCACTCTGCTCTACCTGTGGTTCAGCACAGAAAAGGCATGATGTTTCTAGGCAGAAAGCAAGAGGCCCACAGCTCCCTCCCAGCCCAGCATATTAGGGAGGCTGCTTATTCAACTTAGAAGTTCCTGCCCGCAGCGCACCTACAGGGGCAGGAGGAGGGGACACTTGCCCAGCAAGTATTTCCTAGAAGAAACTCTGTGAGAAGTTGCCACATAGAAGTCAAGGCCTTCAGTGAGGACTGTACCCCAAGCTCTAAGCAGCGCACCCTCCTCACTCCATGATGGTAATCAGGGAGCTCCATTCAGTTCAGGACGCCATACAGCTCTGGTTTGTTCCCAGGCCTGGTGAAAGGCCAGAACCCTATGACGGAACAGGGCTGAGCTCCTCAGCTCACGCTGGCTGCTCAGGTGACTCCACTTGAGCAAGTCTAGGCATGAAGGCCTGGAAGACATGTGCCAACATAAATATCCTGACCATGCCCTTCCTTTTCCTCCCCAAGCCTAGATACAGATAGTCTTGTCATCTGCATTAAATACTTTCTCCCCAAAATGAAATCAACAGGATACCGTAGGCCCAGAGTTTAGTGCAGAACCCACACTGTGGTTAAGCAGGTTGGCTACAGGCCACACTGGGCCATGCTCACCCCTAGATTTTAGTTCAGGCAGCTGGGGCATCTTCTGAGGTACATAGATTGAAAGGGGGACTAACAAGAAGACTTACACCCATGACTGTGTCTCCACGGTACTGAAGGGACAGCAGTAACAAAGTTACCAGAAGTCGGGAGCAGCGCACAGAGAGCCCTGGGCTTCTGCACAGCATCTCCAGCCCTGTTACAGGTGTGGACATCTCCCTCACCTTCAAGAACTAAGAACCCCAATCTATGGCCTAAATAAAAGTAGAAGTAAATTTTGAAGAGTTTGAGAAAACATTGTGAGGGCCCGACCTAGTATGCATTACCAGAAGGACTCTCGGAACCTCGCCGGCACCAGTTACAAAGGACTTCTGTGATGTTATCTCCTCTAATTTCCTGCGGTGGGTGTCCCCTTGGCCCCATTTCATGGTTGAAGAAGTAGACCTAGAGAACGTGAAAGCGATGCCCCAGAGCCAGATCCAGTCCTGATGAAGCTCCCGGGACTGATGTCCTTCTTGGAGCTGTGCCTTTGCACAGTGCACCTCCTGGCATTTTCATCAGGTTCTGATGGCACGGGGTGGCAAGTCTTAGATTCCATTGATCAGGTAGGTTAGTGACCTCCCTGAAAATAGAAATGGGGCCCCTGAGAAATGAGACCCAGGTTAGGGAGGGGAGGGAAAGGTCCACACAAGTCTGGTGGATGAGCCCATGGGAAGGTGGACTGCAGAGTTCACCAGGGATCACGGGTGGGACACATGGACTTTGGAGCATTCAAAGGGGCAAATTTAACGGCTTGGCCATCTAAGGGCTGAGGGCTGGCTGCTCCCAATGCCCACAGGACTTCTGCCCCTACTCACTGGGCTTCCCATCCTGCTTTCCAGTCCTGCCTCTGAAGGCCTAGCCTGGGTAAGCACTTTGGGGTCGGGCTCGTGGGCCTGGCACAGCACTATAGCAGCTGCCTGTCCCAGTGTCCTGCTGCCTGGGGACCACCCGACCCCAGGGGAAGGCTGTCTGGGCTTTGCACAATGCCCTGAGCTCTTACAGAGCCTGGAAGGTCGCCCTGGCCCCTCGCCTGGAACACGGTATTTTCCCTCTGCTGGCGATCTGACTCACTCTGACTCCTCCACATCCGGTCACACCACAGCCTGGGGCCCTCAGCAGCCAACAGCCATCTGGTCAGCCCAGCCCAGACTCTGCACTCTAATATTAAATGTTGGACCAGGAAGGAAGGAAACGAGAAAGGGAGGGAAGAGGCTGGGAAGGGTGGAGGGACTTATGTGTCCATGGTCCTCCAAATGAGCAGCTTTTTCTCTTCCATTTTCTAGAGCAGTCCCAGACCAACAGTATCAGCATCCCCGAGAACTTGTAGAGATGCAGATTCTTGGACCCCACCCTAGACTTCCTGAATCAGAATCTTGGGGGTGCCCCCCCACCGTGTGTTAATGAGCCCTCTGGGGCTTCTCCGACCTGCCCCAGTTTGAGAACCACTGCCCTGGAACTGTCGCCAGGGAGCGTATTTCCTCTGCTGTCCTCTTTTTAGCTATCTCAGCCGTAGGGCTCTCCTGACCTTATTGAAATGGCCCCAGAGGCCCCTCTGCCTTCCCAGACACCACTCCTGCAGCGCCCCTGTTTGACCCAGCACTAGTGGAGCCTGGAGGGCAGCCCGGGCAGGAGTGGTGGGTCTAGAGCAGGCTGTGGCCCCTCCCTGTCTCTCACGTTCTTGTGTTCGTTGGAACCTCCCGACAATCTGCAAGGTAGGCAAGAGAATACCACTGCCTTGGTTTGATAGATGAGGGAAAGGGAGTCTCAGGGGTTAGTGGCTGTTCTCCCTCCAGAGCATCCTGACTCCCAACGTGGGGGCAAGATCACTTCTATGCCTGCAAGACAGTTAAATAACAAGGCAGCCTTCCTGTGCCTGGGTGGTGTGGTAGTAGGGGGCTCTCCCACCCGTGGGGGTGCAGTGAGTGGGCTGAGGTTGCCTGGTGAGGCTTGGCATCCTCTACGGTGCTGGTGTGTTGCATCTTCTCTGGACCCCAACAAAGCCTGCCAGCACCTCTGACCCATATAGAGTCCTTTATGTTAAAAATTCCTCTGGATCCAACTGCCCCACTTCTGGGTACATACACAAAAGAATTCAAAAGCAGGGACTCAGAGATAGTTGCACACCCATATGTATAGCAGCATTTGTCACGATACCCAAAAAAAAGGTGGAAACAACCCAAACATCCATCAGTAGGTGAACGGATAAAAATGGGGTACCTACATAAAATGGAATATTATTCAGCCATATAAAGGAATAAGGTTTCAATAGTACTGTCACAAGGTGAACAGTGTAGCACTATGCTAAGTGAGATAAGCTGTACACACAAGAACAAGTTCTTAGAGTCCTCAAATTCATAGAGACAAAGTAGAATAGTGGTTGGTTGCCAGGGGCTAGGATGGACGTTAGTGCTCAACGGGCACAATTTCAACTTTGCAAGATTAAAAAGTTCTGCAGATGGACAGTGGCGGTCATTGCACGACAATGGGAATGTACTTAATGCCACTGAACTGTAGACTTACAAATGGTTAACATGGTAAGTTTTATGTATATTTTACCATAATAAAAATTACAATCTGTGATCCCTCCTCCTCGAAAAACAAAAACAAAATCCTTGGGGTGCCTGGGTGGTTCAGCTGGTTGAGTGTCTGACACTTGATTTCAGCTCAGGTTCATGATACCAGGGTCGTGGGATCAAGCCCCACATCGAGCTCTACGCTGGGTATGGAGCCTGCTTGGGATTCTCTCTCTCACTTCACACCCCCTCCCCCGGCTTCTCTCTCTCTCTCTCTCTCTAAAATAAAAGAAAAAGTTTTTTAAAAATCCTCTAAGGGTGCCTGGGTGGTTCAGTTGGTTAAGCGTCCGACTTCAGCTCAGGTCATGGTCTTGGAGGTTTGTGAGTTCAAGCCCTGCAGTGAACTTTGTGCTGACAGCTCAGAGCCTGGAGCCTGCTTTGGGTTGTTTGTCCCCCTCTTTCTCTGCCCCTCCCCTGCTCACACTCTGTCTCTCTTTCTCTCAAAAATAAACATTAAAAAAATTATTTAATTAAAAATGAAAACATCCTCTAGATGCTGGGACCATTTCCAGGGAAACAGCAGCATACAGACCATTCTGCAAACACCCTATGCAGCCACATGCCTCCATTTGTCCACTGTGGCATGGGAGGGAAAGTCCCAGACATTGGGTTTGATTTCCTGGACTCCTGTTTTCTGGCCCTGTGACCGTCAGCAAGCAACTTAGCTGTTGTCGGACCCTCAGTCTCCTCTTTTATAAAAATGACTAAAAATATCTCAGGTTCTTGTGAGGGCCAATTAGGAAACAATCTGAAAGCTGGCACATAACAGGTGTTCAGTCAATGGTAGTTATTTATGGTGTTCCCTCAGTCTGGAATGTTCTCCCCACCTGCTCTATAGGATAAGCCCTTGTTCATCCCTCAAAGCCCCATCAGGTCAAATCCCACTGCTTTGGTGAAGGCTGTGGTAATCTTCAGTATTATTCTCCCAGTACAGCTTCTCCCCGCCTGATGTTGGTCATGGCCATTCAACTGGAATGCCTATAAGAGCCAGGTGGTGCTTTGCCACAACTTCTTTCCCTCCAAACCGGTCACCAGCGCAGCAAAGCCCCAGAAACACAGTGAACATGCGGCATGAGTACGGAACAAGCCTTTGCCATTTAACCCTCTGAGATTTGGGGGTTGCTTGTTTCCTCGGTGTACCTCGGTTCTGGGCCGCTCAAACTGTGGTTTTCCTTCCGCAGTCTCAGCATCCCCAGAACACTTGTTAGAGATGCACGTTCAGGCCTTGCCCCTGAACCTACAAAACCAGATTCTCCATTTTCTTCTGAGGTAACATGTCAAAGGTGCTGAGTGTGGTTTCTCTGCCATAAAGGGGCTCAGCAGCCATTATTTCCTCCCTACCCCTCCAAGGCTTCTACAGAACATTCTGCCTGTTACCGCCCTCAAGTGCCATTCTCCCCTTCTTCCTTATCAGGTTTTGTAGGAGATTGCAATGTGCTCGTTAAAATATTCAGGTTCCCAGAATTCCTTGAAGCTAAGGGGAGTCACATGACCCAGTTCTATCTCTGGCTCAGAGAAACTCCCCGGGCTGCAGAGAAACTCATCAGAGGTGAAAGGCTCAAGTGACAAGTGCATCTATCTGGCTTTGGGCCTTGCTCTTCCCCTTGCTTCTTGCCTGTTACTTGCATGACAAAGTGGTCCCAGTGACTCATGCTTCCCTATATTCATGTAGTCCCCAGCCACATGGAATCTGGGCTGGCTGGTGCCTCACTCTGACCAATAGAATGGGCCTGACTTGAGCTTCAGGACTTCTCCCGGGCTTGGAACCTAACGTCTGTACAGGCTGAGAAATTGCTCTCCCTACAGGAGATCACGTTCCTGTCAAAGCGAGGACCATCCATCCCACTGTCCAGGCCAGAAATCAGGAAATCACCTCACCTTTTCCTCTTATCTGCAGCCAGGCCATTCCCCTCACAGGGCGCACATCCACCCCAGGATTGATGTATGGAGAAGACACCCACTGATCTCCTACCTCGCCACCGTGCCTGCCCCACACAAGCCTGACTGTAGCTGTCAGATCGATCTTTCTAAACACAGATCTGAAGGGCATTCCCCAGTGCTGTTAGACTAACTCACAAGGCCCTGACATGGCCTACACATCCATACGTGATCCAGTGTCTGCCTTACTCTCTAATCCCATCTCTGTCCACTCCCCTCTCTAAATACCAAGGCCCTGGACATATCATGCTGCTCCCTGTTTCTGATGCAAGCTATGCCTGTTAACATCTCCGTGCCTTTGCCCCAGGGCTGACAGACTTCATCCTTCATGTTAATTCAAAGTCTTAGTCTGCTTCGGTTACTCTAACAGAATCCCACAGACCGGATGGTTTAAATACCAATTTATTTCTCACAGTCTGAAGGCCAGAAGTCCAAGATCAAGGTGCTGGCAAGGGAGGTTTCATTCTGAGACTTCTTATCTTGGCTTGTAGATGGCTGCCACCTTGCCATGTGCTTACATGATGTGTGTGCCTGAGGAACGAGAGGGCCAGCTCTCTGAGGTCCATACTCGGAAGGACCTAATCCCATTTGATCAGGGTTCCCCCAGTTCCTTTGTTAGAGGCCCATCTTCAAATACAACCACATTTGGAGGTTAGGGCTTTAATATATGAATTTTGTGGGTAGGGGGGGAACACAAACATTTGGTCCATAGGATCCAACTAGGAGTGGCTGCCTGGAGAAAGGTGTTGATAAGAAGTCTGAGGTCCTTCCTGGACTCCATGATAAAAAAAAAACACTATGCTTGATTCATGATGTCTGCCTTGGACTTGGCAGGAGATATTGGGGTGGCTTACATACTATATGTTTTCTTCCCTTGTTTTATGTGCTCATCTTTGCTAGCCTCTCTCTTGGCCCCAGCACAATCTCTGACACATACCAGGCCCCTGACACATTTTCAATGAATGAATCAACAAGTGAGTAATGGTCTCAAAGCACATTGCAAATGGACGGTTTCACTGAAGCTTCACAGAGGCTGTGAGGTAAAGCCAAACGGGCAGGTGGTTGGAAATCTTTAAGGTGTTCGCCCTTCTCTCCCCTCACCCTGGGCTGGAGATGCTGCAATTGTCTTAGCGACTGCACGGATGCCTCGACAGATGTCTGTCAGGATCACAGGTGACTTTTGCTGACACTGTCTCCCAGAGCCACTGAGACCTTTGACCTTCTCACTTCCTTCTGCCCCTGCACCCCCATTCACCCCAGTGCTGCACCCCCACCCTCTGGCCGCTGTCACTTTGAGAAGCAAATTGATTCTGTGGTCACTCAGCCTGGTAGCAAGGGAGGGCCTCACCTGCCTTCCTATGGGACACATGTTAACTGGTGCTGTGATGCAGGAGTCACAAGCAGGCGCGGGCGTGTGTGATGGGGAGAGAGGTGTCGTGATTAAAGGGGAAATGTACTCATGTCTCAAGTGCTCCTGTTGGAATGCAGCTCATGAAGACGAGTGTGTGTCTAAATGTATGTACCTGGGCCCGCTTCTTCCCCTGCTCTCGCGCTCAGCCACACTGCCTCGACCAGCCATTGGGTCTGTCTCTGCCAACCCAGCCATGTGCCCTGTGGCCGAACCTCTTGTAGGGCACTGTAGATGGACATCCTGCCCCGGCCCCCCTCCTGCTCTGGGCCTGCTGTAGCCTCCCCCACCGGGCACTCATTCTCAGCCAGTGCAGTGCCTACCTGTGTAAGATGTGATCCTGCTTTAAGGAGCTCGTGGCCCATATCAGTGGCAGGACGCTTGGGACCAGCTGTGTGTTGGGAGGAGCGGAGGCCGTGTCCAGTCTGCTGGACAGGGAGGGCAGGTGAGCAGGCCTAGGGCCGTGTGGCTGGGTATCCCCCTGTTCGCCTGCAGTGGAGGGAGGGAGCAGGGGGCGGAGGGAAGGAGACCAGCCTGGGAGGGGTCGTTTGGGTTACACAGGACAGCAGAGATGGCACCAAGAGCCTGCTCTCTGGGGCTTGCAACCTGGAGAACAGAGCAAGGACTTCCTGCCGCTGGTTCACTTGGGGTTCTGTCTCCTCAGCCGTGGACACTGTCTCACATAGTAACTGCTGAGAGAAAAAGGACCCAAGGGGCCCAGGGCTCAGCACTCAACCTGGCCTCGCCTCCACAGAGTTTCCCAAGGTTGGATAATGCCTGTGATCATTTCCCAGGACTCTGGCAAGCCTTCCCAGGAGAACCATCTGAAGGGCACTGGCCTTTCCACTTCTCTCTGTCTTCCTGGAGGCCCCACTAGTCCAGCCAAAAAGGCCATTGAGCCCCGGGAGTGGAGTCACAGAGAGGTGAGGGTGTCCCTGGCTCTGCCTATGCTCTGAGCCCAGTGCTCTCTGAAGTACCCTGGGAAGTAGCCAGTCTCTACTCCCACCCTTTGGCCAGCCATAGTTCCATGAGAAGAATCCTAGGTGGTTCACTCTCTACGAGGCTCCTTCCTCCCCAGCAAAGTTGTTGAATATTTATTGCACAGTAAATTGAGTCTTTGTATCTCCACTGCTGCCCATTATGTGCAGTCCACAGTGGGCTCTCTGCACGATCTGACCTCTACGTCTCTCCCACTCTGACCTGATTCATATCATAGTCCTCACCGTGCCCTCCTTTGGCCATACTAACTTCATTGTGCCTGTAGTTCCAACCTCTTTCTTACCTCTAGGCTTGGCCAGTGTAATTTCCTTTTCCCCAGCTCTTCACCTGAGTGATTTCTGCTCATTTCTCAGGTCTTTGCATAAAATACTCTCTTTCAGGGAAAGCTTCCCGGAAATTTGATAGTGAGCTGCAGAACAGACTAGGCTAGAGAGACCAGAGACTGGGAAGTCTGTCCTAGGCTAAGACCTCATGGTCAAAGCCCAAAGTGGGATGTGCATAAGCCAAACTGGAAAAGGAAAGGAAAAGACAGATTCTCGTGACCAGTCCAACAAATTTGGGAGTGAAAAATACAGAGAAGTTGACAATATAAAAATATGCTGTGTCCACAACCTGTGTGAAGCTTACTTTTAGGCGTTTCTGTCCTAGGAAAGAGAGAGGCCCTAACTGATTTGGCAGCAAATTTCTAACTAACACTTTTATGTGGGTCCCATCCTCCCAGGAAAATGGAGAGTCTCTTGCAAGAGAAGTATCTCTTCTCATTGCACATGCATTCCTTTTTACTTCTAGCAGAATTCTGGCTGTCTTCTCAGTTCTGGGCCTCAAATTTATAATGCTTATCTCAAAGAGCTTCTAGTTCTTCAACCATTTTCTGCAGGAGCCAGAGTCGGGGGTGGGGACAAGGAGACAAAGCCGTCTTTTCCCCCTTGATCTTACTGTACCATGAGTCCCAGCAGGAGAGAGATGGCATTTCAGTGTTACCTTACTGCTCTGTTACTGGAGAGAATATAATGAATGGACTGTTTATAAAGATGTGGGCAGGATGGAAGGCATCAGGCAAGGGAATGGTGCAACACCTCCAGGACCTAACTGTGCAGTGCCATCAGCTCAGGAAGCTTGAAAACACAAGAGAGGAAGTGATTATAAGAACCCAACGAGGGCTGTAGATGAAGGAGGGGTTGCTGTGGCCTTCCTGCAGGAAACAACCAGCCACACCACGGCCCACCCATCCCCCACGGGCAAGGAACTAGAATAATAAACACCCTGCCGCTCTTTTCTCCTGCTCTCCTGTTTCCTGCTGGCGTCCACTGTGGCCTCAGGTCGACCAGAACTGAGAAGGCGAGGAAGCTC
Source organism: Lynx canadensis (assembly GCF_007474595.2). Classification (NCBI taxonomy): domain Eukaryota; kingdom Metazoa; phylum Chordata; class Mammalia; order Carnivora; family Felidae; genus Lynx; species Lynx canadensis. Next base: position 100,205,563 of record NC_044305.1, on the reverse strand, counting down.
CATTGGCACAGTTTATACAGCTTGGCCCCAGGGACAGGGCATGGTGGAGGAGAAAGAGGAGCAGAACTGGAGAGACCAACAGAACATCCAGCACGCAAGTATTTCATACACAGGATAAAGCCACACACTAGAAAATGGCGCCAACTGTGGACCTAGCATGAGGAAATGATGTCAAGCTAAGGCAGGGCTTTGAGTAAACGGGAAAGAGAAAGCTGGTCCACAGGGACAGGAGGCTGGCCTCCAGGTCCGGAAAGAAGCAGGAAACCCAGGGCCAGTGGAGACAGAGCAGGAGAGAAACTGCAAATGCCCCTTCAGGTTCCTGGTTCCAGTTCTCTGGAAAGGCCTGGTGACCTGTTTTTGTGAAAGTCCCTTGATTCCACACAAAACATCACCCTTTTACGTAAGACAGCATGAGGAAATTTTCAGTTTGACAACCAAAGAACTTTGGGTATACTTCATTTGAAACAAAAGAACCTTGAGCACACCGAATTTCATTTAATCCCCATAACAACCCTGAAAGGTGGGCACCTTCACCCCCATTTTAAAGATGAGGATATTGAAGGTCCCGGTAAGATTAGATAATCTTCACTGAGGAAGCTGGGACTCACTTACTCTTGGCTTGGCCTGGCTCCAACACTTCAGAATTTTCTAGGACTCCACAAGCTGACAAAGCTGGCTGAAAGCAATTTCCAAAACCAGAAGAGAACCCCACCCTTGACCAGGTCACCCCTGTGGGGAAACGACTTGCTGTCTCAGCTTGCTAGCTAAGGCTCTTTGGGGTCCTGCTGAGGAGCTGGCAGGCATGGCCACCCAGCACAGAAATGTTTGACAGGGTCAAGGAAGGGACCAACTCTGGATTTGTAAAACTACAGCCAAGTTTTGTTTTGTTTTGTTTTGTGTTTTTTCCAAGAACTCCTAGAAGAGCAATGTATTTGCAAAAGCTGGAATTCCTTAGCTAAATACCAAGGACAGAGTTGACTGCACATGGGAACGACCCTCCACCCTGTATCCCCAAATACCCAGTAAGTACCCTAGCCCCAGATGTAGACTGAGTTGTCAGAGGAGGAGGGCCTGCTCACCTCTGGCCACCCCTAGGAGCCCAGGGTGGGGCTCTCGGGCTCCCTGGAGAGCCCATCTCATCCCATCCCCAGGCGCACACCCTGTTAGCTTCCCCACCTCAGAGCAGGAAGGTGAGGTGAGGTAATGTCTCCACTAACCGACAGTGGCCAGGAGATGAAAAGAATCTCAGAAATGCTGTGTTTAATTTAAAGCAGACCGAGCCTGCCTTAGCCAGGCTGCAATTTCACTCAGAATAACCAGTTTGTTTTTCTTGGACATTCCAGGAACTAACTGGCCACCCCCTGTTAAGTCCCAACAGGAATGTTAGGGGCGGGGGCCCTTGCTGGGGGCACATGCTGCCTGCAGTTCTGCCCTTTTCCTGCCTCTGGGACTCCCTCAGTAGTGGGGGGGGGGGGGAAAGGGGTGCATCCTGCTGCAGAGAGGAGCTCTCTCCCTTTCTCCCCCTATAACTTCTTTACCCCCTGCACCTCATGTGGTATCCAGAATTCTGGGGATAAAAGGTTGTCATAAAAATAGCAACATGATCTATCATCTATCAACATGATCTGTTTATTGAGTGCTCTCTAAGCGTTCTGCTAAATACTTTCTAGTTATCGTCTTGTCGAGTCCTTACAACATCCCAGTAAGGTGTGTAGAAATTTCTATTGCGCTTTTTACAGATGGTGAAGCCGAGGCTAAAAGAGGTTATATAACTCGTCCCAAATCCCCCAGCTGGGATTGGAGCCCTCCCCCACAGCTCTGGGTCCAAAGCCCAGGCTCCTCTCGGGCGCCTGTCCAGACCAGTCCCTCCCTGAGGGAGCCTGAGGGGCTCCGGGTGCTTTGCTTCAAGGCAGGTGCGCTTGTTAGCCACACTGGTGTCTCTACAGGGAGTGCTCTGGGGACACGCAGGTGACTGCTAGCGGGAGGCAGCGCTGCGATCACAAGCCCTTCCTTCCAGTAGTTGGCACCTCTCCTTTGCTTTGGGTTGGGCTGGGGGTTTCCAATCCCTGTGAGTCGCTGCTGCTTCTGGGATCTGTGGGACTCCTGGCCTGTGATTATCAAGTCTGGGCTCAAAGCAGGGTGAAGCAGCCCATGTGAAGAGGCAGGCTCCCAGCTCTGGGCTGAGCCTGTGACCTCCGGCAGCCCTTCCCTGCCTCGGCCTCAGCTCCTGCTCTGTGAAATTGTAAATGGAGATGGGGATGGGGAGGGGCACCAGGCTCAGATTCCTCTACCCCTTCGGTCCCTTTCGTGTTCTGATGTTACTTGGCAAAAGGATTTGTGCAGCGAGGCCTTGGCTCCAGGAGACATGAGAGGGAGGTTGCGGGAGGGGGGACACTGGAGAGCGGCTTGGCTTCCGGGGAAGCTTCCAGGACTTGGAAGAGGAGAAAAGAATGGGTGGGGCCTGCAGCAAAACCAGGGACTGGTGGCCCAGATGGGTTTATTCTAGGGCCCTAAGGCCAGTTCCAGAGCCATTTCCCAGAACCTGGCCTTCTCCTCTGGGCCAGGAGACATGGCAGATGGTATGGGCATAAGGCCGCGCCAACCAGACAACAGATTTTAACTTCTAAGAGAAGCGGCCGTGGTCCTGTGAGCTGACTGCCTCCGGGGCTTCTCTCTGCCTGGTGTCCTCTGTTCCCAGGGCTCAAGGTGGCCGAAAACTGAGCTCTCTGGCCTTGCTACTGGGCTGCCTTTGATTTCCCCGGGAGTAGGGCGGACAGGGAGGGTGGTGGGTCCTGAAGCAGGTTAACCTCCCCCCCCCCCCCCCCCCCGCCCCGCAATGGTTCCCCAGGCTGGGCCAGCAAGAGTGGAAAGCTGGTGCAGCTGGTGGGTGGAGAGCCAGGGAGCTGCAGGCCTAGGAAGGGCTGATAAGGGGCCTCTCATGAAGGGGCTGGCTCAGGGGACAATGGGCTTAGTGTGGGTGGCCTGCACTGTTGCTTCGGTCTCTGCTCTCAAGAGAGGTTTCCATGGCACCCAGACACTGACTTGGCTACAAGTGTCAGTTGAGACAGTGTGTGGGAGTCCTTGAGTCCCAGCCTCCCCCACAGGGGGTGGGGGAACCATCCCCTCTGGCCCTGCCAATACCCACTAGCACTGTGCTATGGGAGAGTCTCCAGGGACCTCGCAAGCTCACTCGCCCTCCTCCTCCCCTCCAGGAAAGGGTAGAGCCTTGGGGCTTTTCTGGCTGGACCTCATATGAGGTCCCCACTTAGACCTTCATTCTTCAGGAGTTGTTCATCTAGGGCACGGGGACAGGCAGGGGACATACCCTTTTTGTGCATTTTCCCAAACCTAAGCCAATAAATGAACTCTCCCCTTCCCTGACTCATCTGTAGGAATGGTGTGTTTTAGTGCTAAGTTTGGAAAAATGGGAGCCACTTTATAAATTATCAAGTCATGAGGGCATGCAACTCTTTTGTTTTTGTTTTTTAATGAGCGTTGTGGCTAGTTAACCTAGTTAACCCTTAACACAAGTAAACTAATGGCAAACGTTACCATCCGTGTACCAACAAAATGCTTCTGACCTGGGGGTTCTCGGAAGGCTTTGTAGAAGAGCTGCTGTATGAGCCACGCCTCAGCAGGCAGGGTCAGCACGGGCAAAGGCACAGAGGTAGGAATGTCTAGGGAGTCGTGGGGCTGGGGGCCTAGTACCATGTAATAAGAGATAAGGTTCTGACGGATGACAGGACCCTGGATGAGGCTTACAGATCTAGAGTCTAGTGGTGTAGACCTCTTGAGGTTTTATTGGGGCAGAGGGAGCACTATTTAATTAAAGTGGGGCTTCAGAGGGGCACCTGTAGTGGCTCAGTCGGGTAGGCGTCCGACTCTTGGTTTCGGCTCAGGTCGTGATCTCACGGTTCACGAGATCGAGCCCTGCATCAGGCTCTGTGTATTGACAGCATGGGACCCACTTGGGATTCTCTCTCTCCCTCTTTCTCTCTGCCCCTCCCTTGCTCACACTCTCTCTCTTTCAAAAATAAATGAACTTAAAACATAAAAATGGGGCTTCAGAAAGCCCACCCTGCTAAAGTGCTCCAAACAGCAACAATGATCTCACACTCACAAAATGGCTAATTGTGAAACCTGTTGTTGATCCTGTTTTCCTCAGTAAAACATCAACCCTATATGAAGTCCGTGCCCTGCTGTATCACCCCCAGGGCACTGGGGAATGCTCTGGGTGAAGTGTGGAGGTTGGACTGGGGGTGGGGGAGAAGACCCACTAAGGGGTGGTGGAAGTGGGGGCTGTGGAGGGAAATGGAGGCTGGCAGAAAGACACAGGGGCTGGAGTGGCCCTGGCAAAGGCCCATTTTACAGACGAAGAAACTAAGGCTCAGCTAGGCGATACTAGATCTGGCCTTCCCTTTCTGCAAAACTTACCTTTTTTCCTTTGGAGACACGAAGTGCCAGGTGAACAATTCTCCAGGAGGACAGAAATCCGGCAATGTGGATGTGAAGACGCAGGATCCAGCCAGGGCAGGAGAGAAGGACCCGTGCCAGACATGCCTGATTCCACGCATCATCCCTTCTGTCTACCTTGTGGCGGGTTGGTCCCCCGGGACACAGACTCTGAGGTGATTAGTGAGCAGAAAGTTTATGATGTGTCCTGGGGTGAATGTCCGTGGGGTGTGGCGGTGAAGAGACAAGGGGGAGTGGACAGTGGGAGCAATTGGCCAGCGGCGCAGCCTCAACTGGGCGGTCAGTCGGCCGACCTCACACGGAGCTCTGGAGCTGTGCTGGCCTCGGAGTTGTCCTTAGGTGGGATGAGAAGGGTGGAGCTGGGGAGTAGGCCCTGCAGTCCCAGAGGAGAGTCGCGGCGGCACCACCCACGGTCCAAGTGGGACCAATGTCTCTACCAAAGGCAACTTCCCTCTGAGTTCTAACACTGACAGGGAGAACGTGTCTGAGCCAATTCATTTTTCTCAGCCAGGCTACACGGATCAAAGGCCACTGACCAGCTCAGGGACTGGCTGTGTTTAGGTGAGTCAAGCAACATTCTCAAAGCTAGAATTTCTTCCTCCATGCCTCCCTTCCTTCCTTCCTTCTTCCTTCCTTCTGTCCTTCTCCCTCTCTGTCTCCCCCTTCACCTCCCCCTCCTCCTCCTCCTTTTCTTCTTCTTCTTCTTCTTCTTCTTCTTCTTCTTCTTCTTCTCCCCTTCCCCCTCCCTGTCTCCCTTCCTCTCCCCTTTTTCCCCCTCCCCTTCCTCCTCCCCCTCCTTCTCCTTCTCCTTCTCCTCCTTTTTCTCCTCCTTTTCCTTCTCCTTCTTTTCCTTCTCTTTTTCCTCCTTCCCCTTCTCCTTCCCCTCCTCCTCCTTCTCCTTCTCCTTCTCCTCCTCCTTCTCCTTCTCCTTCTCTTCCCCTCTTCTTCTTTCTTCTCCTTCTTGTTCACATATGTAACTTTTATACCTGGGGCGGGGGGGATCACATTCAAATGGTAAAAAATTATGACATTTATTTGTCCATTTATACAGCTGTGTGTTGTGAGGGAAGAAGGTGAGAGATGGTGATTGCCTGGTACAGAAAAGGACTGTGGGACCAGCGATAATAGACATCTCTGGCCATATGCAAATCCATCGTTACTAACACCCTAAAGAGCTATTTTTACTCTTAGCAACAGGGATAAATCTCACAGATGCAATATTGAAAAAGACACTAGACACAAAAGAGTACATCCTGTATGATTCCATTTATATGAAGTTCAAAAACAGGCAAAACTAATGTATGGTGACCAAAATCTGAATGGTGGTTGCCTCAGAGGAGGATTTTACCTGGGAGGAAGCAGAGGGAGCCTTCGGGGGTGATGGAAATATTCCATGCACTGATCTGAATGGTGCTAACCTGGAGGTTATATATGTAAAAAATCACTAGGCCATAGTCTTTTTTTAAAATATATTTTTAAAGAATATTTATTTATTTTGAGGGAGAGAGAGCACAAGGGAGGGGCAGAGACGGGGGCGGGGGGTAGAGAGAGAATCCCAAACAGGCTCTGCACTGTCAGCTTGGAGACCAATGTGGGGCTCAAACCCACAAACTGCAACATCATGACCTGAGCTGAAATCAAGAGTCAGAAGCTTAATCTACTGAGCCACCAGGCGCCCTAGGCCATACTCTTAAGATGTGTGCTCTTTATCATATATGTTACACTTTTGTTATTCTCTTTGTTTTTAAGGAAGAGAAAAAGCACTTCAGTAGGGGATCTAGGCCAATAAAGGCATTGGCTCTAATGATAGAACTTTATGTTTTTCTAGAAAGCCAGGGGAGCCTTGAAGACACCTGTTAGGCGGTGGGTTTCCCCTTGTCAGCTCTCTAAATTCTGCCTCTGATTCTCCCAGTTCCCAGACCACTAATATCCTGCCCTCATGCTAGGGACTAATTTTAGAAATTATTCTTCAAGAAGAACTTCCTTTTGGCTCAGCATGACTCCTATCTCATGCTTACAGAAGGGGGTCTGGCTGAGCGCACAGCTACTTGGGGTCTTGTGCAGTGCTGGACCTTCTTACTCTTAAAGACTCTGGCCTAACAGTGCATCAGCAACGTTAAGCACAGCCCTCAGTGGCTGTTATATATTTATGTATATATGCAAACACATAGATACATACTCACGTATATTCGTGCATATATATTTTTATTACAAAATATTTTTAGATGGTTTTAACAATTTTGCTTTTAATCAGGTCTTTTTTTTTTTTTTTTTTTTAAGTAATCTGTATACCCAGCATGGGGCTTAAACTCACGACCCCAAGATCAAGAGTTGCATCTCTATCGACTGAGCCAGCCAGACCCCCCTTTGATAATATCGCTTTTCAAAATAAGGATATGAGGAACACATGTTATTTCTTAGCAGTCTCCATGCTTTCCTCAAGAATTATTGCAAATGGCAAATGTTACTTCCAATTCATTTTTCAACTGTAATGAAATTATTATAAATACTAAATTTACCAATTAATGAAGTTGACATAATGGGTCGCTTTGAAGGCATTTAATTAAAAATGTATTCATTTTGATTATGCAGTTTTTCTTTGCATACTTTGCAGTAAATGAATTTCTTCCCTGGAACTCAGACTTTTCCTCTGAGGTTAGTGTTCAGTTCATAATAAACTATTTCTCCCTGGGGAATCACCTTCTGGGCCAAGTGGGTGGGCCTGGCCAGGACGGTGGGGATCCCCAACGGCTCTGCTGTGCAAGACAAGTTGTGGGTTGAGAGTGGTGAGCACAGGACGGTCTCAGAAAAGAGTCACACATTTCCCAAGAGTTGGTGAATGTCATCCCTTCTGGCCTGTGGTGATGGGGAGAAAGTCAAGTTCAGCAGATCTTAGGAATCATGGTGCTCTATTGAGTCTGACCGTAAATACACGTCTGATGAGTCATGATTGCACGTGGCAGATCTTGATGAACTTATGTGAAAAGATGTCTAAGGCAGAGTCAAGTGAAAGAGGAACTTTTAGACAGCACAAAAAGTAATAGCATCCTGCATTGTGTGTGTGGGGGGGGATGTGGGTGTGGGTGTGTGTGTACACACAAGCACAGACAAAATCTGGAGGAGTGTACCAAGGACTAGAAACACTGATTATATACAGAAAGCATAACTATAGGGGAACTCTCACTTTCTAAGTCACCCATATCTGTAATGCTTGAGTTTTTTCAGTGAGCATGTACACCCTCATATAAATCCTCAATTTACGTGATGGGTAAGTCCTGAAGTGTGTCAGCTCATTCAAAATACTTACCTCAAAACTTCAAAATAAAGTGGCTCATAAATAACGAAAGAAAACACTGGTGATAGGTTCCAGTAGTTAGAAAAGTATCATGCCATGAACCTTCTTTTTTGTCATTCATTAAATATCAACAGCTGGGTCACCTGAGTGGCTCAGCCGGTGGGGCGTCTGAATCTCGGTTTCGGCTCAGGTCACGGTCTCATGGTTTGTGGGTTCGAGCCCTACATTGGGCTCAGCGCTGGCAGTAAGGAGCTTGCTTGGGATTCTGTCTCTCTCCCTCTCTCTCTGCCCCTCCTTCTGTCTCTCTCAAAATAAATAACTAAAAACTTAAAAAAATATATTGATTGTGAACAACCCGTATAAATGTATATGAATGGTTATTTGAGAAACAAAGGCCACCTGACAAACACACCAGTGAGAGTCCAGGTGGTGGTTTTGGCCTATAACCATCAAATCTGAGTTTCTCCTTTTCCTCCATTTTAGTGAAATTTGCTTCCAACATGTTTGTCATGGGTAACATTACAGTCTTTGTCCTTTTCAAAATTGTGTCGCTCTGTTGTTTAATAAGGTGAAATGTGATGGAAAGATGAAACTGGAAGCCATTTCTCTAAGGGGCTGGCTACTTTTTGATGAAAAACCTGTGGTCGCTTGTTCGTCCAGGACCCTCCAAGAGTATCAGCTAGTCTCTTCGAGTCATGATCTCCCTACAGGGTGAACCATTGGGGAAATACATGTCACAAAGTGTCATCTCAGACCACCTGCAGGACACAGCCTCCAGGCTAACTGGGAGCCACGCTGGATGGGAGGACACTTTGCATCCTGCTGTGAGCATCACCTGTGAGTTTCTGAACTTGGTGGTCAGGGAGAGGCCCTGAAAAAGAGGGTCAGGCAGTTTATTCCAAAATAAGCTCTGTATATTTTAAAGGAATTGATTTCTTTAGCAGTTTTCTTCTGAAATGTGTAGAAATGAATCCTGAATGAGTCGATTAATCAGAAAAAGTCCTACAAACGAAATTTGCAAAAGAGAGTCTCAGGTTCCAGGTGTCCCAGGTTTTCATTGGTCGATTTGCTTATTCATTCAGTCAGCATTGGCTGCCCCCCCTCAAGGAGGGGTGAGGGGAGGCCAAGGAGCAAGTAGAGGGATATGTAGACAAGCTATAGGTGACTGTAACTAACTCACAGTCTGGTGTGGTATTTCGCAAATTCTGAGGAATGTCTTCTTTTTTGCCATATCTGAGTACCATTTGTGCGATTGTTCACTTAACATTTTTCTTTAGGGGCTCCTGGGTGGCTCAGTTGGTTAAGTGTCCAGTTTAGGCTCAGATCATGATCTCACAGTTCGTGGATTTGAGCCCCGCATCGGGCTCTGTGCTGACAGCTCGGAGCCTGGAGCCTGTTTCAGATTCTATGCCTTCCTCTCTCTCTGCCCCTCCCCCATTTGTGCACATGTGCTCTCTCTCTCTCTCTCTCTCTCTCTCTCAAAAATAAATATTTTAAAATATTTTTTTTTCTTTAGAGCAACTGATTTTTTTCCTTCCATAAATTTGTTTCTAAGAGAGTCTATGTATCTATTATGGACTGAGTGCGTGTGTCCCTCCAAAATTCCTAGGTTGAAACCTGACTCCCAAGTGATGGTATGAGGAGGTGGGGCCTTTGGGAGTTGATCAGGTCATGAGAGTGGACCTCTCATGAATGGGATTAGTGCTCCCATAAAAGGGATTCCCAGGGAGCTCTCTTCTCTCTTTTCACCACAAGAGCATACCATGAGGGGCACCTGGGTGGCTCAGTCTATTAAGTGTCCAAATTTGGCTCAGGTCATGATCTCATGGGTTCGTGGGTTGGAGCCCTGCATCGGGCTCTGTGCTGACAGTGCAGAGCCTGGAGCCTGCTTCGGATTCTGTGTCTCCCTTTCTCTGCCCCTCCCCTGCTAATGCTCTCTCTCTCTCTCTCTCTCTCTCTCTCAAAAATACATAAACATTAAAAAAAAAAAAAAAAAGAGCGTACAATGAGAAGTGGGCAGTCTGCACCCAGGAAGTGGTTTCTCACCACAGTCTGGCCATGCCGGCACCTTGACCTCAGACTTCTAGCCTCCAGAACTGTGAGAGATAAATTTATGTTGTTAATAAGCCATCCAGTTTACAATGTTTTGTTATAACAGCCTCAAACTAAGACGGTATCGCTGTGAAATTATAGATTGTGATAGTCATGATTTTTTTCAAATACACATTAAAATAAACTATTAAAATGTTTTAAAGGCCCATCCACCTGTCACCTCAAGGCATCTCATATACCAGCAGGGCTGTATCCTTGGGCATGAGATCAGTGCAGTCCCATTGGCCCTGTGGGCTTCATGCTCTGTGTACATTGTCTTGAAGTTTGTTTTTTTCTTTTTAAGTTTATTTTCATTTAGTTTTGTTTTTTGTTTTTTAAATTTTTAAATTAAGTTTATTTATCTATTTTGAGAGACACAGAGACAGCACAAGCAGGAGAGGGGCAGAGAGAGGGAGAGACAGAATCCCAAGCAGACTGCACCATCAGCGCAGAGCCCCATGTGGGACTCGAACTCACGAACTGTGAGATCATGATCCAGGCCGAGATCAAGAGTCAGACTCTTTACCCACTGCACCACCCAGGCGTCCCTGTTTTGTTTTGTTTTTTTAATGTTTTCATTTATTTTGGAAAGAGAGAGCACGTGTGAGCTGGGGAGGGGCAGAGAGAGAGTGAGAGAGAAAATCCCAAGCAGGCTCTGCCCTGTCAGCACGAAGCGTGAGGCAGGGCTTGAATTCACAAAACATGAGATCATGACCTGAGCCAAAATCAACAGTCGGGAGCTTAACTGACTGAGTCACCCAGGTGCCCCTGTTGTTGTTATTTTTCAATTCCACAGATAAATGAGATCATACGGTATTTGTCTTTCTCTGACTTATTTATCTTAGCATAATGGCCTCCAGACCCATCCATGTTGTCACAAATGGCAAGAATTCTTTCTTTTTTATAGCTGGATGATATTCTATTGTGTATATATATACACCACACGTTCTTGATCCTTTCATCCATTGATGAATACTTAGCTTCTTTCCATATTTTGGCTATTGTAAATAATGCTGTAATGAACGTAGCGGTGCATGAGGTTTTTAACCAATTTATCTTCGAGTCTGTATTATGTAAGTAAAGGCCAATAAGACAATGAAGCATGTGCTGGTAGCCAGGGGCCTCAGTCCATGCACTATCCTATCTTCTGCCATCTCTTTGGGATGTGGCCTTAGCTGCCCAGTCCCCTCACTCCTAGTGTCCTAGTCTCTCCCAGTTTCCCCTCCCTGCCCGTGTCTAGCAGGCACCGCCATTCCCTGCCCTGGCTGGAGGGGTCTGGGCATGTGGGCCCTGCTGTCTCTCGTGATAAGGCATGATGGCAGCTGTCTCTGTGCTGGGCTGGCAATGTGGCCCATTCAGCAGAGACAAACCTCTTGCCCTGCCCTGCTCCAGGTACCTAGAGCATCTCAGTGTGCAGCTTGCAATCCCCTCAGGAGGCAGAGATGCCCGACTCACCATGCCAGTCCAGCAGCCAATGATGTGTCAGCGCTGAGTTGTGGAGGGCAAAGGGTGGCCTGGTGCTTTTGAGGGTCTGCCATCGCATCCCCTTGCCTGAGGGAGCACAACACTAAATAGAAACAAAAAAACAATACCATGACAGGTCAAGAGAGAGATTTCGGAAGAAAGGAAAAAGCTTTATATTTTCATACATTTAATGGCAGCTTTTCTTTTTTTTTACCTTTTAAATTTTTATTTATTTTTGACAGAGAGAGAGAGTGCGTGAGCTGAGGAGGGGCAGAGAGAGAGAGAGAGACAGAGTATCTGAAGCGGGCTCTGCGCTGAGAGATGAGGGCCTCGTGTGGGGTTCAAATTCACTAACCATGAGATCATAACCTGAGCCAAAACCAAGAGTCAGATGATTAACTGAATGAACCACACAAGGGCCCCAATTTTTCTTCTTTTTTGAACAAGGGGCCTTGTCTTTTTGTTTTGTAGTGAGCACACAAATTATGTAGCCGACCCTGACCCAAAGCAGCACCTGAGAAGTGTCACTGGGACCAGGCAGGTACAGTTTCTAGGAGGCACTGGAAGATGTCACCTGGTGGCCCAGTGCTCCATACGTCTGCTGCATTGGGCCTGGGAGTCAGATGGAATTTAGATCTGTGGGGCTGGGGAGAGGCACACCTTGAGGAAAGGAGCTGAGGTGGGAACTTAGGGTCTGCTCAGGGACTGCAAAGGCATGGAGCACGGGTGGGAGACCAGGAACACTGCGAGATGGCCCAGGAAGTGGGCAAGTTGAGGGCAACTGACACAGAAACTGATCATGGTCTGCGGCCCACAGGAAGACTGATTGTTCCTGACTAGGGAAACAACAGCTGTGAGGGACAGTGGTGGTGGTGTGGTGAGAGGTCTAGGAAAGGGGTTAGGTTGGGCCTCTTGTGGTGATCATACAAGTAACAAGAGACACTTTCCTTTATGAACCTTACGAGACCAGGGACTGTTTGACTACAAGATGTAATTCTAGGAGGAAAGAGTCAGACTAAAGGCAGGGAAGGCTTTGGGAAGAGGCCTGAGCAGGACAGAGACCAGACATGTGTTATCCAGGACAAGAAAGAAGGATCCATGGTAGTCATCTCCAAACTATTTGGATTATATACCCATGAGATATTTTTGAGCACACACCCTAATATTTGTACCTTTATTTACGCATAAATCATGTACTTACACAATTCTATTATGGCTGTTCTAGAACAAAAGCAAAACCAGAACTTTTAAAAGCATAACTAAAAATGAGGATAAAAGAAAGTTGTAATAACTTCTTCCTACCCTCCCAGTGGGCTGCCATCTTGTGATGTTAGAGATCTGGAACCTAATCTTATGCCAGACAGGGGCCGAGCTTCTGGGCAGTTTGTGCTTTCTATGTGTGTGGAGGCAGCTGTGGGGCAAGTTGGGAATGAGGGTAGCAAATGCTGACTTGTGTGTCAGGGGAGTATATGGGAGGGGAGCCTCAGGGGATCCTCACAACACCCCATGGGCAGGAGCTGTTACTTCTAGGTTATTATGAGAATGCTGAGAAGTCCTGTAACTCATCTGAGGTCACAGCTTGTGCCAGGATTTGGACCCACGTTTGGCTGACTCCAGAGCCTATATCTGTCCCACTGGGCCACACTGCCTCTCTAGTTAACTTTGGGTCTGGCCTGCTTTTCTGGAGGAGCAAGCTGTTGGGGTTGAGCTCTATTGTCAGAGCAGGGCGAGTCATCCCAGAATGGGGCACTGGGGCAGACTCTGTCAGCACCCTGTCCACAAGGGCCAAGGGCATCTGCCTGCAGTGTGACCTCCACCTCAGGGTTTCATCCTTGGGTGTACTGGAAGCTGAAGGGAGAACAAATTCTCCCCTCAGGTCGGACTACTCTGAGATGTGTTCTCCACCTTCTCCCAGAGGTGCCGCACCTGAGCCTCAGGTACTCTTAGAGGTGACCTACTTATCAAGATATTCTGCTTTGGCTTTCTTCCCTTCCCTTTTCTATCCTTTCTCTGTTTCACTCCCCACTCCTGGGATCACTTCTTGAATAAAGTGCCTGCCCACAGATCCTTGTCTCTGGGGAACCCAGTCTAAGCAGGCCCACTGGGGAGAGGAATCTTGTCTCAGGCCATGTTACTCTGTGGCCCTCACATCCTGCTCCCTCTGCCTAGGCCTTGGCACACATGGCATTCTTTACTATAAGCCAAGAGTTCTCCACAGGGCACCTCAGGCAACTGTTAGCAATCATTTAGAGTTGACAAGTTGGTTGAAATCTATTTTACTTCAATTTTAGAAAGTTTGCTCAGGTTGCTTTATGGAGAACAGATGTCAAGGATGAGGGCAGAGGCAGAGAGACCAGTTAGGGGGCTACTGGAATAATCCAGGTGAGAGATGATAGTGGCTTGGTCCATATTAGCAGCAGTGGTAAGAAACACAGGGTTCTGGATGTATTTTGGGTTTTTTGTTTTTGTTTTTACTTTTTTAAAAAGTGTTTTATTAATTTATTTTTGAGATTGAGAGAGAGAGAGAGAGAGGAGCGTGTGCACAAGCAGAGGAGGGGCAGAGAGAGAGAGGGGAAAACACAGAATCCGAGGCAGGCTCCAGGCTCCAAGCTGTCAGCACAGTGGCTGACATGGGGCATGAACCCACGAACCGTGAGATCATGACCTGAGCTGAAGTTGGTCGCTCAACCGACTGAGCCACCCTGGATGTATTTTGAATGTAAGCCAACATGATCTATCAACTGATTGTATACAGGACATTAGAGGAAGGAAGGAATCAAAGATGACACCCAGGTTATTTTGCCTGAACAGTTGAAGAAGTTGTCCTTTTCTGAGATGACGATCAGGAGGAACACAACGAAGGGATAGAAGTTGTTAAGTTTAGGATGCCCATTAGACATCCAGGTAGAAAGGTCATATTGTAAGTTAAAGATAGAAATTTGGAGTTCAGGTTCAAGATCTGGGCTGAAGATCTAACTTTGGGAGTCATTCAGTCCTAGAGACTGGGTGAGGTCAGTGAAGAGTGATAGAAGAAAGGTGCAAAGCCTGAACCTTGGGAAACTCCCAATGATCAATGTCAGAGGGATGTGAGAAGAGGAGGCCAGTGAGGTAGGAGGAGATCCAAGGGGAGTGCATATCCAAACCAGGAATGTGTCAGGAAGACAGAGTGTTCTGCTCCATCAAAGATGCTACTGATGAGTTTAGTAAGATGAGGTTTGAGACTTGCCCATTAGATTTGGCAACCAGAGGACCTCAGGAGTCTTGACACAAGCTATTTCAGTGGAGAGAGGTCACAGAAGTCAATGGGAGGGAGTTGCAGTGAGAAAGAGAAGAAAGGAATTGTGACAGTAGCTGGACAGCTCTTAATGAGTTCTAAGGGGCAGCAGAGAAGTGGAGTGAGGTCAGAAGCTGGATGAGAGATAAAGGAAGAGACATTTGTTGTTTGCTTCTCCATCTTGTTATTGGTTAGGCCTTACAGGTCAGCCATGGATGAAGTTCTCTCAGGCAAATGCAATGGAGGGAGTTGGGGTGTATGCAACTGTAAACTATAACAGTGTAAACTGTAAAATATAAGCTGGGAAAGGATGGAAATGAGGTGCTTCAGGGGCTAATTATTAGTGAAAACATGGTTGGAGCAGAGATTGCATATCTCAATTGGAAGAAGAATTATTGGAGTCTGTGTAAGAGAAGGAGTGAGCTGGAGAAACAGGGCATAGTGGCTGCAGCATGGGTTACTAGAAACTGAGACACTGGAGGGCTCTCTAGTCAGTGGTAGTAATGGGTTCCAGGGTATGTCTGTGGAAGTGAGTGGTTGAGGTGGAGGTGACAAGGTCACTGGTTTCCATGTGTAGGTCATAGAATTGGAGGCTGGGTGCTACACACTACATGTTTGTGTCCCCTCCAAATCCGTATGTTGAATCCTACTCCCTGATGTGATAGTGTTTGGAAGTGGGGCCTTTGGGAGGCGATCAGATGACAGTGAGGCACCCATGAATGGGATCAGTGCCCTTATGAAAGAAACTCCAGAGAGACTCTTGCCCTCTCTGCCATGCAAGGACACGGTGAGAAGAAAGCAGTGTATGAACCAGGAAGTAGGTCATTACTAGACACCCAGTCTGCCTTGATCTTGGACCTCCCAGCCTCTAGAACTGTGAGAAATAAATTTCTGTTGTTTATAAACTGCCCAGTCTCTGGTAATCTGTTATAGCAATCCAAGTGGACTGACACTGGGACTTGGGGAGGATCTTCTACGTGGATATTGAAATCACCGTGAGATAAAGCTGGAGATAAAACAGTGCTGGAGAGCGAGAGCGTGAATCAAAGTCCTTAAAAGGAACAAAAGGAAGTGCCCAAGGGTCAGCAGGTGCAACAAGGAGGGCATCCATGGATAGTTTGAGGAGATTCCAAGGGAGAGTAAGCCAGCCGACAGGTGTTTTAGGAGGGAAGGAGGGAGAATGGTTTGGAAGCAGCAATGCAGAGCAAATGCGATCCTGACCCTCCCCAGGGCCTGAGTATGAGCTAGGAAGAAGGCAGCCTCGCTTCAGAGGCTGCAGGGGAAGTAACCCCTCTAATTTAGCTTCCCATGTCATTGTCACTTCACCTAAGAGGTTCAAGATACAATACTTTCTGAACCCACATGTGATGCTGACCTTGGAAATTTTACCCCAAACCACAATTACCCATCCACAAAATATTGGGCCAGTCTTTCTCCTCCATTTACCCAGTAGGTATATATTTGTCATCTCCAGAGCTTGTGTTTTAAACTGACCTTTAAAGTCCTTGTTTACAAAAACATGCAATTCTTTTCGTTGTGAGGTCATATCCCTAGGGAGACTTACTAACTCTGTGTTTAAATTTCTTTGCCTATTTTTTCCACCAGTGTCATCAGGTGACCTTTATAAACATACAAGTTAGCACTGATTGAGGTCAATTCAGGCTAAGGCATCTTCCCCAGACAGCTGCCATTACTTAAGAAGAGGAAGGAAGGAAGGAAAGAAGAAGGGAGGGAGGGTGGAAGGAAGGAAAGGAAGGAAGGAAGAAAAGGAGAAGAAAGAAAGAAAGAAAGAAAGAAAGAAAGAAAGAAAGAAAGAAAGAAAGGAAGGAAGGAAGAGTGGGAGGGAGGGACAAAGGAAGGGATGGGGAGGAAAGAAGGAAACAAGCATGCAAATGAGAAGGCTAAGAATTCCAGTATAAGAATACTTGGAATTAATCTTTTATGAAGGATAATTTTCCTGCCCCCCTCCCTGCACCTTGTATTCCACCATCTCTGGTGCTCATCTTTATAGCCCCAGCATCTGGAACAGTGCCAGTCATCACTGGTGGAATGAATGTGCTGGTGGCTGTTGTTGCTGACCCCCAGCAAAGATTCCTCCGGCCCTTAGGACTTTGGGCATCTGGTCCTCAGAGAAACATCAGCCCCCATATCCAGCCCATGCTCTGTCTCTGCTCAGCTACAGAACTCTACCTTGCTTCTTTTCTCCTGCAACCTGTGTGTTCAGAAACTCCTTGGCAATTATGAAGTGCAACTCTATTGCTGATCTATTACATAACTTAATCTAGTGCCAACCACACCCTGGCACTGGACCCTGCTGGGCAAGGGGCCAGACTGGGAGGGGTTTTCCCTGCCAGGGCTCAAGTCTGGTTAAGAGGTGAGATATTCACTGCCGGATGCACAAACTCCAAAAGCGATTTTTCAGCTGCATTTAGGACTGCGGGTAGTTTCTGCCTCCGGTGGTGGAGGTTGGAGGCCATCTGAACTGGGAATGATAAGAAGCAGGAGATGTAATAACAAGGTGTAAATAAAACAGAGATGAGGGCAGTGAGGGGAGCTGGGTCTGGCCAGGAGTATGTGTTGTCAGAAGCCTCTCCAAGCCTCTTTCCCACCCCTAAGCCCACCTCCCTCCAGCAAGCCATTGTCTGGACTAGACTTGGATTTGAGAGTTCTACCGGTGTACATTTTGATAATACATGATGAGTGTTTAGACCACAGCATATGGAGGTGGTTGTTGTTGAGGAAATGGGTGGTTGATTTTTCAGCTTCCTGTGGGGTCAGGGAGCTTTATTTGGTTCCTCCAAGCACAGTCTCAGCCATGGTGGCTCACGGCTATGGTTGGAGATAAACCCTCACAAACCATCCCTCTGGCTTTTGAGTGTATGACAGAATCCTCATAAATGACTCAATCCTTATGAGCTCCAGTGAAATGAAAAGGAAAAACTCCCAGGGCGAGACTCTGCAAGCACCTTTGAGGAGGTCCTAGATGAGACATCAGTCAGTGACAGCGTGGAGAGGTAAATGTTCTTCTGCCTTTGTGCTCCCTTTCCTGGGGCCTGGGAACTATGGAGACCTTTGCAATGCAGCTCAAGGCTAGGAAAGAGACAAGCATAATGTTAGCACAAAAAAGACAAAGCAGAATTGCTAGTAGGAGGTTTACCCTTCGTAGGTCGAACATTCCATGCTGTAGATGCGCCCCCCTGAACCTGATCGTTCACTCTCTCCACTAATCCTCATCTTATTGGTTCCTTAGAATAGCACTTCTCTACTTCCTAGAGCTTGCTGGAACAGATCCTAGGTCCCCACCTCCAGACACTGTTTCAGTAGCTCTGGGTAGGGGTGGGGGCAAAATCATCATTTCTGACAAACTCCCAGATGATGCATATGATGGGGTTCAGGACATGCTACCCTGAATATGGCCCCCTGGCACCCTGAACATCTTAAGGTGAAGGAGTTTGAGAAAATGACAGATGAATGGCTGAATGGTCATTTTGCTGAGAACATATCTGCCAAGAGGATTATTAGAAAACAATATTTGTGTTTGATCCAGATCCGAAGACCTGAGGTTGGACATGCATGTCAATTTCCTTATTTGTAAAATATGGAAAAGACCACTCCCTTGGGGATTGTTGTGAGGATTACAGTCACAGCTAGTAAGTGTAGCACTGGAGTCAAAATCTGGTTTCACATAACTGGACTCACATAACGGCACACTTACTAGTAACAGTAATAACACTGCTTCCAGTGGAATGAGCGCTTACTGGGTCCAGGCATTGTGCTAACTGCTCTAAAGACAATGTTCCATTTAAACCTCCAACACTCCAGAAGGAAGATACTATTATTCTTATGGTACCCATGAGGAAAGTCGAGCTAAGAGATGAAGTAACCTGCCCAAGCTCGCAGAGCCGGGGTTGAACCCAGGCCTCCTCTCAGCAAGGCTGCTACCACCTCATAAATCATGGGCCTCCTCCCATCAGTGCCTCTTAGGAAACCATCAGATTGGCTGCGGCCCCAATATGGCTGGGAGCAAGGAGGCTTGGGGCATCTGCTACCACAGCCCTGTGTGGGCTTAAGCAAGTCACTTCCCCTCTCTGCACTTGTTTCTTTTTTCTTTTCTTTTCTTTTCTTTTCTTTTCTTTTCTTTTCTTTTCTTTTCTTTTCTTTTCTTTCTCTCTCTTTCTTTCTTCCTTTCTTTCTCTCTTTCTTTCTTTTAATATAATTCATTGTCAAATTGGCTAACATACAGTGTGTAAAATGTGCTCTTGGTTTTGGGGGTAGATTCCCGTGATTCGTCACTTACATACAATACCCAGTGCTCATCCCAACAAGTGCCCTCCTCAGTGCCCATCACCCAATTTACTCTCTCCCCCAAATCCCCATCAACCCTCAGTTTGTTCTCTGTATTTAAGAGTCTCTTATGGTTTGCCTCCCTCCCTCTCTGTTTGTAACTATTTTTTTCCCCTTCCTTTCCTCCATGGTCTTCTGTTAAGTTTCTCATATGAGTGAAAAGATAACTGTGAAGTGGTGACTAAGGCCCTTCCAGGGCTAACATATCAGAACTCTACTACTTTTCTATTAGGGCTTTGGCACCCAGTAAGGTTCCAGAAGTTTCTCACACTGCCAGCGTTCCAGCAATAAGCCAGATCCCAGGAGACTACTTAGACTCCTATAATCCTCTCAGGCTTAGAAAGGAAGGGACCCTACAGAATATCAACAGGGACGGCAGGGCCTCAAAAATAGGAAGGACCAGGTAAGCTGCTGGCTCAAACTAGGCAGGTACACAAGTCCCACCATGTCTTTTCCCTGGCTTTTGAAGAAGGAAAGATGAGCACAGTTAGTGCTCTAGATGAAAATATTTTAAAACCATTTCTTTATACACGAGATAATTTAAGACTGGGTCCAGATGTCTTGTACATGCAACACAAATGTCTTAAAAGGCAGAACAGGTACATATATTTTATCAAGAACACTCACCATCTATATTCTACCATTAATACTTTATTATACTTTACTATGTGTCTATCCATATAGCCATTCATTTATCCATCTTATTTTTTATACATTTCAAAGTAAGTTTACAGACATCTGTATACTTCCCCTTAAATGTTCAAGCATGCATATTGTTAACTACAGTTCAATATTTAATACATTTACTTTGATGTAGAATTTACATATAATGAAATGCATAAATCTCAAGCATACGATAACTGATATTTGGCAAATGCATTAAATTGTGTAATGTAACCCTCCCCATCAAGATACAGAACATTACTCTCACCTCAAAAAGTTCCCACTTGCTCCTTCTCATCATAGATTGGTTTTTTTCCCCCATCAAAGGGTAGTTTTGCCCAGAACAGGCTTTTTATTTTTTATTTATTTATTTTTCCAATTTTTAAAAATAAAGTTAATTAATTAATTAATTAATTAAAATAATTTATTGTCAAGTTAGCTAACATACAGTGTATACAGTGTAGTCTTGGCTTCGGGAGTAGATTCGCATGATTCATCCCTTACACACAACACCCAGTGCTCATCCCAACAAGTGCCCTTCTAATGCCTATCTCCCATTTTCCCTGTCCCTCCCAACCCTCAACCCCCATCAACCCTCAATTTGTTCTGTGTATTTAAGAGTCTGTTATGGTTTGCCTCCCTTTCTGGTTGTAACTTATTTCCCCTTCTCTTCCCCCATGGTCTTCTGTTAAGTTTCTCAAATTCCACATATGAGTGAAAACATATGATATCTGTCTTTCTCTGACTGACTTATCTCACTTAGCATAATACCCTCCAGTTCCATCCACATTGTTGCAAATGGCAAGATTTCATTCTTTTTCATCACTGAGTAGTATTCCATTATATATACATTACTACATCTTCTTTATCCATTCATCAGTTGATGGACATTTGGGCTCTTTCCATAATTTGGCTATTGTTGATAGAGCTGCTATAAATTTTGGGGTACATGTGCCCTATGAATCAGCATTCCTATATCCTTTGGATACATTCCTGGTAGTGCTATTGCTGGGTCATAGGGTAATTCTATTTTTAATTTTTTTAGGAACCTCCACACTATTTTCCAGAGTGGCTGCACCAGTTTGCATTCCCACCAGCAGTGCAAGAGGGTTCTCGTTTCTCCATATCCTCGCCAACATCTGTTGTTTCCTGAGTTGTTCATTTTAGCCACTCTGACAGATGTGAGGTGGTAGGTATCTCCTTGTGGTTTTGATTTGTATTTCCCTGGTAATAAGTGCAGAACAGGCTTTTTATATTAGCTCTTTTGAGGTATAATTTATAGGCAATAAAACTCACCAATTTAAAGTATACAATTGGGTGAATTTTGACAAATGTATACAGTTGTGTGACCACCACCACAATCATGATAAAACATATTTCTATCACCCCAAAATGTTCTTTATGCTTCTTTGGAACCAATCACCATTCCCCTACTTTTGGCCCCTGGAAAGCACAGATCTGCTTTCTCACATTATAGTTTTGCCTTCTCTAGAATGTCACATAAATATTATCATACAGTATGTAGCCTTTGCATTTAGTTTCTTACACTTAGCATCACACACTTTCAGATGTGTATGTTTCAGTCGTTCATTCTTTTTTTCTTTTATTGCTGAGTAGCATTCCATTGTATTGGTATACCACAATCTGCTTATCCACTCACCTACTGATGGACATTTGGGTTGTTTCCAGTTTCTAGAACTGAAATCCCAAATGCAACATAGGGGTGGCATGGAGTAAGATTTGGAGACTTGAAGGAAGCACTAATCTCTGTATTAATCCTTATCTTTTTTGGGGGGAAGACATATATCTACACCACAGATCAGCAAATGTATTCAATAAAGGGCCAATTGCAAATATTTTAGGCTTTGCCATTGTAGCTATAGACAATATGTAAGCAAAAAAATGTGGCTGTGTTCCAATAAAGCTTCACTTAGGGATGCTGGAATTTGAATTGTAGAAGTTCCATGTGTCACAAAATATTTTTCTTCTTTTGATTTTTTTTCATCTACTTAAAAACATAAAAATTATTCTTAGCCTGCAGGAGGTACACAGGTGGATGGTGGGTTGGATTTGGCACACAGGCCACAGTTTGCGAACTTCTGATCTGAATTTATTCAAAATACTTTAGAAAATTATGTTTAAGTATGTCTTAAAAATTTAATGGTAACCACCAAAAAAGTAGAAATAAAATGTATAATTTCTAACCCACAATACGAAAAACAATGGAGGGGCGCCTGGGTGGTTCAGTCAGTTAAACGTCCTATTTGTGGTTTCAGCTCAGGTCATGATCTCATGGTTTGTGGGTTCGAGTCCCATTTTGGTCTCCATGCTGATGGTGCAGAACCTGCTCGGGATTCCCTCTCTCTCTCCTTCTCTCTCTGCCCCTCCCCTCCTCTCTCTCTCTCTCTCTCAAAATGAATAATAAAAAATTATTTAAAAATACAAATACAAATAAGGAAAAACAATAGAATACAGAAAAACTGATCAACTGAAGAAAAGATGGAAACAAAAAAGAGAAGAAAGTATGATAGAGAACATAAAAACAGCAGGACAAGGATAAGTCTGGTTTTATAAGTAATCAGAGTACCCACGAATAGGTTAAATTAGGCCATTATAAGACCTATATTTTCAGTTTAAGTTAATAAAAAGAAAAAAATTATGTTATATCATATTTCCAAAAAGTATATCTAAAGAAAATTATGCAGAAAGTTTGAAAACAAAGGTAGAGGGAAATAGACACCTCCTAAATAGGTATCACATGTTACATAATAGCTATAAAATCCAAAACAATAATTTAAAAAACATCACACCCATTAGGATGGCAACTATAAACAAAACACACAAAGTAGAAACCAGCAAGTGTCAGCAAGGATGGGGAGAAATTGGAGCTCATGTGCACTGTTAGTGGGAATGGAAAATGGTGTAGCCACTATGGAAAATAGGATGATGCTTTCTCAAAAAACTAAAAACAGAATTACCATATGATCTGGCAATTCCACCTCTAGGTACAAACCCCAAAGAATTGAAAGCAGGGACTCAAGGAGATACTTGTACACCCATGTTCATAGCAGCATTATTCACGGCAATAGGAAATAGCTCAAAGGAAAGCAGCTCAAATGCCTATCAGCAGATGATAAGATAAACAGCACAAGGTAGTCTGTACACACAGCGGAACATGATTAAACCTTGAAAAGGAAGGAAATTCTGTCACCTGCAACAACACAGATGAAACTTGAGGACATTATGTGGGTGAAATAAACCAGTCACAAAAGGATGAATATTGTATGATTCCACTTACATGAGGATCGTAGAATAACCGGGTTCACAGAGACAGAAAGTTGAGGGGCAATTGCTGGGGCGGGCAGGGAGGAAAGAGGAATGGCGAGTTGTTACTTAATGTGTAGAGTTTCAGTTTTACAGAGAAGAGCTCTGTGGGCGGAAGGCAGTGATGGTTGCACCACAGTGTGATGTACTTAAGGCCATAGAACTGTACACTTAAAAATGGCTAAAGTGGCAAACTTTATGTTATGTGCATTTTACCAAAATTAAAAAAAAATAAAATAGAAAGCATTACAGTAAACATGGATTAGTTCATATTGATAAAAGCTACAGTCCACTAAAAAGATATACAGTCGTTTGCTTCAGTGCAAGGCACAATAGAGTTCTGAAATGTACCTAATATGTATAAATAACACATTGTCCCCGGTGGAGCAAGGACTCATTTCTTCCAGGCACCCATGGCCCTTTTACAAATTAGTCATGTATCTGACCACAAAGGGAATCCCAGTAAATTCCAAAAAGCACACAAATCTGATTATTTTGTCACTCTGCAATAAAATTAGAAATTAAGATGCAAAACAAAACACAAGAAGTAGCAAAATAAAAATCTTCTCACTGGAAAATGTAAAGCCTCTTTTAAAGTAACTCCTGTGTTAAAAAGGAAATTATAAAGTTGAAATAAGCCAAAATGAGACTTTGTTTTATTTTTTTAATTTTTTTTATTTTTTAATTAAAAAAAATTTTTTTTAAATGTTTGTTTATTTTTGAGCCAGAGACAGAGCATGAGCAGAGAAGGGGTAGAGAGAGACGGGGAGACACAGAATCTGAAGCAGGCTCCAGGCTCTGAGCTGTTAGCACATAGCCCGACGCGGGGCTCGAACTCAGGAGCCGCGAGATCATGACCTGAACGGAAGTCAGACACTTAACCGACTGAGCCGCCCAGGCTTCCTGGGACTTTGTTTTCAGGGACTACTGGGACCTGATCCAAGTGGAGTCAGGGGAAATTTATTAGAAACAAGAAGAATTCAGAATAAATGAAGGAAACATTAAAATCAAGAAGCTAGAATGAAAGATCAACAAAATAAATCCAAAGATATTAAATGGATGGAGTATAAAAGTTAGCAGAATTTAATGAGGTGGAATACTCACATACAAAAATAACCTTGATTAATAAAACACCATCTTGATCTTTGAAAGGACCATTACTATAGACAAACCTAATTACATGTTATAAATAAGATATATGAATAAAAATTTAAAGAATAATTAACATTTGAAATGAAAAAGGAAGGGTGCCTGGGTGGCTCAGTCGATTGAGTGTCTGACTCTTTGATTTCGGCTCAGGTCATGATCTCACAGTTGTGAGATCGAGCCCCATGTCAGGCTCAGTGCTGAGTGTGAAGCCTGCTTGGAATTCTGTCTCTCTCTCTCTCTCTCTTTCTGCCCCTCCCCCACTCACACAGGCTCACAGTCTCTCTTTCTCTCTCTTTCTCAAAATAAATAAATAAACATCAAAAAAATGAAGCAGGAAACACACCTATTGAGATTTTAAAGCATTCAAAAATTACTAAAAAGAAATTAATGTTAATAAAAAATTTTTTTTAATCTAGGTTAAAATGCAGAATTTTCTAGGAAGATGCAAATTACCAAAATTTGTCTAAGAGGAGACAGAAAACCTGAATGGCCAATAAACACGGAAGAAATTCAAACTGTTGTCAAAGTTCTTTCCCTTTAACAAAAAACCAAAACCAGGCTCAGATGGTTTTGTTGGTGAATTACGTCTGACTTTCAAGGATCTGATTGTGGGCATGGTACATAAATCCTTCCAGAGTGTAGGAAACCTAAGTCTACAAGTTTAATTTTTTTTAATGTCTGTTACTTATTTTTGAGAGAGGGACAGAGAGAGACAGAGCGCAAGCAGGGGAGGGGCAGAGAGAGAGGGAGACACAGAATCTGAAGCAGGCTCCAGGCTCTCAGCTGTCAGCGCAGAGCCCAACGCGGGGCTCGAACCCCCCAACCACAAGATCATAACCTGAGCCGAAGTTGGACACTTGACCGACTGAGCCACCCAGGCACCCTAGCTCTAGAGGCCGAGCTGGAAAGATAACACCTGTATCAAACGGGGGCTCTGGGAAGCCAACTAGAATTAGGAGCGCACAGATTTTTGGGTGAAAACACTTGTGAAAGAGAAACAAAGGGTGGCATCCAGGTTGGGCAGAGGAAGCTGTCAGACCAGGATGCAGATCTGCTCAAATCTTTGCCAGCCCAGTGAGAAGTTCCAGAACAGTGACGGCCTATTAGAGGAGTCCCACACTGAGCACAAATCGTGGGGCTTTGTACTTTCCTCAGTACTTGGAAACAACTTGAGAAAAGCATGACCCTGGTTCATCACAACACGGTAAAAAAAAAGAAAGAAACCAAAAAAGAAGGAAGGAAAACTATGAGATAATTACACTAAAAAGTTAAAGGCCCAACATTCTAAATAGACTATCAGCAAATTGAATCCAATGGTGTTTTTAAAGGATTATGCATAGAGACGACAGAGATGGTTTTTTGTTTTGTTTTGTTTTTCTTTTTTCTTTTTTCCTTTTAGAGAGAGAGAGAGAATGAGCCTGTGTAAGCTGGGGAGAGGGGCAGAGGAGAGAGAGAGAGAGAGAGAGAGAGAGAGAGAATCTCAGGCAGGTTCCCCTCTCAACATGGAACCTGAAGCAGGGCTCGATCTCACAACCCCAGGATCATGAGCTGAGCCGAAATCAAGAGTTGGAATGCTCAACCAACTTAGGTGTCCCTGCAGAGATGGTTTTAAGCAGAGAATCTGTTAATGTACTACAGTAATAGATTTAAAGGAAGAAAAGATTATTCCCATCACAATAAATGCCTTGATAAATGGATTGGATAAAATGTGTGTCTATTTCTAAATAAGAAGACAAAATTCTTGAAGCTAGAAGTGGAAGGAAACTTTCTTACCTTGATCAAGTCTAACTATCAAAAAACTGTTAGTAAACATCTTATTCAGTGGTGAAAAATCAGACATTCCAGAAACATCAGGAACAAGAAAAAGTTGTCCATCATCACCATTACTATTAATCAGTCTACTGGTGATCCTAATCAATTCAATCAGGAAGAAAAAAAAAGAATTTTAAAATTTCCTTTTATTGTTTTAAAATTAATCATGATGATGGTTGCATAATTCTGTGAGTATGCTAAGAAAAATTGAATTGTAGCCTTTAAATGGGTAAGTTGTATAGTATGTGAATTTTCTCTCTAAAAATTGTTAAAATATCATCATCTTGTCTGTTACAAGACTTACTACTTAAAGATATTGTCTACATAGAAAATTTAAAGCTAACCAAAATTTTAAAAATGGAAGTTAAAAATTTAAAAATAAAAAATGTGAGAAAGTTTGGAAAAATGGCCAAATACAAAATCAATACACAAAACTCATGTTCTTATAAACAAACAACAGCCAACTTCCCAGCATCACAGAAAAAGAATCCCATTTATTCCACACAGAAAGATGAAACAGCCAAGGATAGACCCCATAAGAAATGTGGAAGACTTAAATTTTAAAGGCAATATTTGACTGATAAATAAAAGTCGAGGTATAAGGCACAGCAGCCAACTAGTTCCTGAACCCTACGTCTCCTTTGGGAATAGCCAGGGTGGAAATTCCCTGTAGAAGAGCCTGTGACATCAAAGGGACCATGAAGAATGCGACTAATGAAGTATTTAAAATGCCTAGCACAAAGTCTGGCAAATAGTGAGCACTCAACAAACGTTAATTATTTTTCCAGATTCCACGTGCAGTCCCAACTCAGGGTCACAGGAATGGAAAATTGAACTTGATCCTGCAGTGTTGGTGGATTGATTGGGATGGCAGAAATGCTCCAGGGAGAGTATGACATCTCCTTGAACAAATATGTTGCTTAGAGATGAAGGGATCTGACTGGACATAAGCGCTCACAGGAAAATAAGTCATTACAGTTCAGGGATGGAACTCAGTGTGTGTGTTTGTGGGTGGATTCCCGAAATCTAATGTTCTTGGGCATTTCTTTATTCAGGTTAACACTCACCCAACTACATGGCACCACTCAGAACTGAACAGGAAATGGGAGGGTCATAGAAGGGTTTTCATTCACTCGTTCATTCATTCATTCAAAACATAATTATTGGGTTCCAAACTGTTCTTAGCAGCTGCAAGAAGCTAGGGGAAAAAGGGAGATGTATAAGGTAAAAACCCTTTTTCCAGTCTAGTACAGTGAGGACAGGATACAAGAAGACCAATAAAGTTGGATGAAGCACCAGGCAAGAGGTTTAGAAGCAAGGCCAGGGGTAGGTAACTTTAGGACAGGCATGTGGGAGCATGACCCAAAAAGAGAACCAAAACTGGGAATAGATTTCAACAGCTGTCTGTACTTTTCAGACCAGCAAATATTTAAAGATTGACAACACCAGGTGTTCCTGGGATGTGCAGAACCAACTCTCACATGTTGCTGGGATGGTATAAATTTGGGACAGCTTTTCTGGAGGGCAACCTCACGAAACATGCCAACATTGAAAATGCACATATATATGACGTGGCAATTTCAAGCCAGGCACTTATCCCATGGGAATAATTGGACAAATGAAAGAAGATGTCAGTCCCAATACACTGGGATTGATTCATTGCATCATTGCTTAAAGAAGAAAAACTTGTAATCATTGGACCAGGTCACACACTCATCCTTGAACCAATCACGGTGGTCAGAGGGATCGGGTCCTCTGATGGGCCAAATTTCAGTCACACATCTCTCCTCGGTTGCCAGGAGATGGAGGAGAACCAGATGGACAGTTGAGGATTACGACTAGGGGACAGGAAGTTCCCCAAAGGAAAAAAAAAAAAAAAAAAAGGAAGAACAAACACTGCTACCAGAAAATTGGGGATGAGAAAACCTATTAAGTAAATAAAATCTATAGCTACTTCCATCTACTAGAGTAGGGATAGCTGGTATAGAGGGAGGAATGTTTGAGGCAGAGAGAATAGACTCTTCACAGAGCCTCACAGGGCCTTTATAGTCTGCAGTGAAACTCCTTGTCCCAGAGGTTCAGGAGGGACATTGGGGAAGGTCAGCCCTTAAAAAGGAGACCCGGACTGGTAAACCCAGCTGTGTGGATAATTGAGTAACTTTAAAGGTGTGGTTGAGGCTGTGGGGTAGTTGTAAGAAAAACATAAACAAGACAATTGGTGCTTTGAGTGGGTTTGGAAAGCTTCTGACCCTGGATGGGTCCATACATCCTGTCCATACATGTCAGCACATGGCTAGCACTTTGGGTACCCACTTGCTGACTGGTGACCTGGGACAAATGACCTAACCACTTGAAAACTCAGGTGCCTCATCACTGAAATTGAGAGAAGAAACCAATCTTATGGGCTAGCTGGAAGAATTTCATGAGACCATGTAGGTGAAAACCCCTAACACCGTGCCAGTGAATGTGAGTTGAATCTAAGCAAGGAGAAGGACATACCAGAAGTAGCCCTCAAATTTAGATAGAAGGGGGAAAAATGCAGACAGAAGACATTAATTATGGTGGCCTCTGAAAGTCTGAAAGCCAGAACTTTGTTCCAGGGCTAAAGAAGCCATGGAATTTACCTGGGGGCAGTGATGAGAGTTACAATTGCACTTGACCTGAAACTATGTTGAAAAACCAGAACTTGCCCCTCTGCAAGCTCTTAGCTGTACAAATGGAACCACTGTTTACTTACAGGTTTTTATTCTCCATGCGCACTTTTACCAGGACACTTCAGAACAGGAGCTAATTAAACTACCCAAGGCAAGGATAGAGCTCCCCCACAGCTCCCCCCACACCTGCCTCCTGTACTCCACTTTGCCCTGTGCCAAGAATACCACAGGTTTTGGGTGCCTTCTTCAAGACCAAGGATGGATGACACTTATAACGGCTACCTTGAATCTCCTCACCTCAAACTCAAGCACAGTGAGCCTTATGCCAACAGGATAGCAGGCTCTGTCCAGGAGCAGGACTGTCCAGGACAGTTGCTCTGTCCAGGAGGGAAGGAGAGAAAGAGACACCACTGGGAAGGCCTGTGTGTTCAGAGATCATGAGACAGTCCCACCCCTCCTGACACTCACATGGTGCAGTCTATGTGGAAAGAGCATTGACCCAGAAGCACAAAGGCTTCTCTGTTTTGTGTGGCGTTGGGCAAGCCCCTGGCCTCTCCAGGTTGCTGTCCTCGCATTAATTAATTAATTAATTTATTTATTTATTTATATTTTCAAATTTATTTTTTTTTTTTATTTTGAGAGAGAGAGCATGAGCAGGGGAGGGGCAGAGAGAGAGAGACAGAGACTCCCAACCAGGCTTGCATTGTCAGTGCAGAGCCCCATGTGGGGCTTGATCCTATGATTTTTGAGATCATGACCTGAGCTGAAACCAAGAGTCAGATGCTTAACCAACTGAGCCACCCAGGTGCCCCACTTTCCTCACTTTTAAAAATGGAGGCAATAATAACCTCAGATGACAGCAGGAAAACCTTGCAATGACAGAGCCTCCCAAGCAGCCATGCCCACTTGTAGGTGCATGTTATTACCCTTCCACATCCCATGGGGTTTTACAGAATGTCGGAGCAGTGATCTGTGACCTGAGGTGGGAAGTGGACGGTCCACCTGCATCAGGTTACTAGGCAGGAAAGTAAAGCCAAGAATCAGCAGTCATTTCTTACAGCCCCTTGGTGTTTTCCATCTGGGATCCAAAGTGATCTGCCATGGACACTAGGAGTTCACTGCCTGTGTCTAGAGGGAGAACAGATTCATCGGCCAGGAGACCTCAGAGGTGTTTGTGTAACAGGAGGGAAGCCTCTCAAAAGGAGCATAGAAGAGAATAGAACAAGGGAACAAGGACGCGGAAGGACCTTTCTTTTCCTTCCTTGGCTCCTCACCACACGTCCTGGGACTCAACCCTCACAGCAGAGCACGGCCACCACCAAATGCCCCCCAGTCCCAACAGAGGGCTCCCCCTACAAGTGAAGCGGAGACTCTACCAAAAAAAAAAAAAAAAAGATGGTAGTATTCTGTGGCCAACACTTCTATTCCAAACGGTATTGGTGAGACAAGTCCTGTGTGCTTGGCTCTGTGCTTGGTGCTTTGGAAAGAAAGAAAAGACACAAGAGAAAGGACCCTCTGCCACAAGCTGCTCATGATAAGCAGCTGTATTTGCAGAGCCAGCCCTAGAGAGGGACTTCCTCAGGTGTAAGCCACCAAGTAGCACAGGTGCCACTAGGCCCACCTTGAGGCCCCTCACTGGTCACTGCTGCCCAGTGTCCAGAGGGATGAGCTGAATGACAAGAAGGTTAACTGGTGTGGTATGGACACTGGCCAAAGTGAAAGGGGCACCCTGGAGGTCGGCTCAGTTTACTCGGCCAGAGAGAAGACACCAGATTGGGGCAGGACAGATCCAGCAGAAGGAAAGCTGTGTCAGGAAGAGCCTAGCCAGCAAAAGGTGGCAAAGATTCCTTCAGGATCAGAGATGTCAGACCCAGTGGACCCAGAAGCTCCAAGGCCAGGCATCAGGCTGGGGATGTGCTGAGGATGATGGGCACTGGTGCTGGCTGCCCACTTATGGCTCCTGAGGATGAAACTTCTGTATTTCCCTCCTTCTTTCTCTTCCTTTCTTTGATTTAGCAACTTTTTACCAGATTATTTCCCAACAGCAGGATTTATTGGAAACTTTACTACTTTACTGTGTACTGTAAGTCTGAAAGCTCCCCCAACTGTTCTCACTCTTCTGTATTCCTCGGTTGTCACAAAACACTTCTGCCGAGGGAAAGGAGGACCTGCACATCGAGGCTCTTGTTGGTCTCGTGTTAGTTAACTTCTACCGGAGGGTCCAGTGAAACTTGGAGAGGACACATCCCAGCTGCCATGTAGGAAACTCGCTGGTCTTATCAGCAATATGGCAGCCATTTCTTAGGTGGATTTTTTTTCACTAAAGAGCTGCAAATTTCATTCAGCTCTCTTGAGTTGGGCTCCAAAGCTCAGGGCCAGATGATTTGATCCCTCTCTCACTTATGCCAGCCTCAGGACTCATAAGCCTCCAGGCTATCTCTTGACGCGTTACATCTCTCACAGGGTAAACTGAGGCAGATGGGACAAGCCCAGGAGCTTGTGCCTTTGCCGCCCAGGGTGGAACCTTCCCACTCCTCCCCACAGCTTGGCATGCTCAGCCTATCTGAGTTTCCAGAGAACTCAAGCCCAAGCTTGTTGGGATCTGAATGGAATCTTTCTAGACAACAGATGCCTAGCAAGCCTCCCTTATCCTGCTGATCACCTTCCCACCTATGCTGGCCGGAACTATTTCAGACACCAGTCTGAGCCATCCCTCCAGTTGAAAAGCATCTCTGATCTCTGCCATTATACCCCAGCCCCAGCCCCAGTTCATTTCAATAAACTGCTCAGAATGGCTCTACCGTCCACCACCAGCTCCTGACGATGACGCCCCTCCTGGGATATCATTACTCATTCTCCTAGAGCCAGAGCAAACGTGTCTACTCTGTGATCTCCTCCCCTAGGCAGTTGGCTGTTCTGTTCTCTGAAGTCTGTTGCCACAGCCTCTATTGTAGTACTCACCACCCACATTGGGGTTACAGTACCCCAGGTGTTGACTCGGCTATCCCCCACCCCCACTAGGGCAGCTTGAAGGCAGAGGCTGAGTTTTCGCATCAGAGGAGGTGCTTATTACATATCTATTGCTGAAGGTAAAACAGAGGTAAGAAGCTCTAACTAGAGAAGAAGAATAGTGCATCAATTACCTACTACATGACAGACCTCGTTCTAAGCTCAGTTAATATCACAGCAACCCTATGAGACAAATATTATTACAATCTTCACTTTACATTTGATGAAACTAAAGCACAGAATGGTTAAGTAACTAACACAAAATCTAATAAATAATAAAGCCAGGATTTGAAGCCAATCTCTGCTCTTACCCACAATATATATGCTTTTCAAACTAAGTAGGAATGAGATCAAGAACTAAACGTTAGAGGTTTTGAGTCTTCAGCATCAAATAGACCAGAGTATAAACTTTGACTCTGACCTTGACCTTACTCAACCACGCTGAGTATCAATTTCCCCCAGTGTAAAATGGGCATGATAATATCATTTTGCCCTATCAACAGTTTGGTTGATTTTAAAGTTATATAGAGCTGCTAAAATCTACAATAGTAATGCCAGTGTGCTGTGGCCTTGGGAGGTTTTTAGAACCCCTGCTGCCAACCTTAATCTTAACCCTTGAGAAATAATGTTTATAGAGGATTAACTGAAGAATATGCAGGATATCTCCTCCTTTAGATTTGACTGAGCCAGACTAACAAAGGCTATGCTCCTGAACTCCTTTTTTTTGAATACTGACTTTCCCTCAAAGTACACCACTTGCTTTCATTACCACTGCCCTTGGGTGCTAGGCCCTCGGCCATGTATTTGAGATGGTTGGGTTTATTGTGGGCATGTTGTAGCGGATGCCCTGATCGTGGCTCAGTTTCTTTACATGAGGATCATAGGGACACTGTCTAACACAGGGATTGTCTTCATCACAAGCACGGTGCTAAAATGAGGGGACCTATTTCGAAGTCAGATGCTTAACCCACTGAGCCATCCAGGCAACCCGAGGGGACCTATTTCGATCCTAATTGCTGGTAGTGGAGTTCTTCTTAGGAGGTGGTCCTTGTTTGGGAAAATATTTTGATAAGCTGTGAGGCATGGGGTAGAAGACCAAGAACTGGGTGTTTTAAAGGCCAAGCAACACAAGATAAGGCACAGATTGAAACAAAGAGGGGAATTTGATTTCTGAGAAGGAGAGGAATGGGAAGAGGTGTCTATGAGGTGGCGAGTAAGGTGACTACCAGTGGCACAGGGGCTATTTTAGTTTGCTGGGGCCACCACAACTAAGTCCATAGACTGGGCGGCTTCAACAACAGAGATTTAATTTCTTGCAGTCCTGGAGGCTAGAGGTCTAAAATCAAGGTGTCAGTGGGGTTGGTTTCTTCTAAAGCCTCTCTTGTTGGCTTGTAGATGGCTGTCTTCTCTCTGTCTTCACGTGCTCTTCCTTCTGTGTCCTAATCTCCTCTTCTCATAAAGACACCAGACATATTGGATTAGGGCCCACTCGAATGACTTTATTTTAACTTTGTCTTTAAAGACCTGTTTCCAAATACAGTCACATTCTGAGGTCCTGGGGTTAGGACCTCAACTTTTAAGTTTTGAAGGGAGCACAGTTCAGCCCATCACAGGAGCCAAAGGACTTTTGAAGACCACTCTCCAACCAACTTTGTTTTCCTGTAAAAATCTTCACTAGCTACTTTGTGCAAGGGAAATCTTTTGTGGAAGTCAAAGAAAAGGTAAGCCTCACATCTGGAAGCCATATGGTGTGGGACAGATCCCCCTTGTGGGATCAAGAACCCTGAGAAAGTAAGCCTGCAGGGAAAAAGGAGGAAATTTGGGGCATGCTTTGGACCTCCCCAGGGCCTGGAGACCTCAGCTGGCATCTGGTTTGCATCACTGACCATGTTTCCCTCTTGGCTTTTATCATCAGGAAATTGAGTCAGATTTGAGTTCTCTTATAATACGTTCAGGAACTCTTGCAGAGTTACTTCCCATGCTTTATTTTACTATTTGACCCTCATTTTCTCTTGCCCCTCTATGGTGGACCTTTCTTGTCTTTGTCTACCCAGTATCCCTTCCTTTGAAACATTTCATCCCACTCCACATAGTCCCTATAGAACTGCCAATCATAGTGCCCAGCCACATCTTTTACTCACGTCACAATGATGTGGCCACCTGGCTCAAGCTGGCCGAGGTGCCCCACCTACATGACTACAGAGATGGCCACGTAACTCAAATGGGCCAGAGAATTGCCTGAGATCGATATGGGGAGAGAGATGATCTCTTAGCTATTTGCTAAGTTGAAAGGGTATGAATCTGAGGTTTCCAGAGGCTATCTTTCCCATTATATAAACACAGCCTCATTTAGCATGAGGCCATGCAGAGGCAAGTAGAGTGGAGAAGGAAGAAGAGACAGTGCCTTGAGAGTGTATTTGAGCCTCAAGATCTAGTTATGCCAGTAGCTGGATCCATCCCTAGATCTACCTATAATTGGAGTTAATAAATTCTCTTTTCCCACCATGCACTGGGATGCAGACTGGAGGTAAGTATCAGATTAACTCAGTTTCCCACTTCAGGTCAACAAGGGAGCCCTCAATTTGAATACAAGGCCAAAGGGCAGTGCTTACCTTTGAGTCAGAAACCACGAGGGCAAGTCCAGTTCAAGGACCATAACCAGGAATAGACTTCTGGGGCTAGTTACTAGTTAACAGAGTTTGTGTTCTCAAATAGAACAGCTTCCCACTATGATTGCAGGCATTTTATATTTCCAAAAACTCCCAAGCTTGGCAAACAGCGGTGTGTGATTGCTCAAACTCTAGGGAAGTCCCAGGTCCAACAATTATGCTGAAAGGAAGTGGCCACTAAAGTAGTACCTCAATGGGAGTCTTCCCCTACACCCTACTCAGAAGTGGCCATGGAAATCCTGAGGCACTAAGGCAATTGGGTTGGCTGACCCAGAAGACTGCCTGGGCTGTCTCTGTTCCTACCCTGCAGAACATGGAGTGTACTAGGAGACGGTTTGGATGGTTTTTCCTTCTCCTCATTGCCAAATGGGAGACTTATTGCAGTATTTCTGCTGTCCCTTTGCCATTGGGTCTTGGGTATGCTGGGGGTGGTGGTGATGGTGGTTAAACTTATCTTTTGGATATAGGGTGCTAAATCCACAGAGGCTGCTTTAGAACTTCATGAAAGAGGAAAATGCACCACCCAGAAATCCTAAACTTTGGCCTGAGTGTGGTAACTAGCCATGGTTTTGGTTTTTAGTTTTTGTTTATAGAGTCATTGTATTATTCTACTCAGGAGTATTTATAGAATCGTATTTATGGCACGAAGGATGATTTTGTTTGTCAAGCTGCCTTCCCAGAAGGGACCTCTTTTCTGGCCCCATGTGGCCTTAGAGGGTCTAGGAGTCAAAACATTCCTCCCTGCTCATTTCCATCTTCACAAAGGTAGAACCTAGCCCAGGCTGACCAATCAGAAGATTCCATCCCTCTACCCGTAGTGATTGGTTCAGTTATGGACCTGTAATAAGCAAGGCCAATCATGATTGACATAATGAGCATTAGCTAAGAGAGGTCCTGTTAACACAGAGAATGCTGAATAAGTACAAGCAGCTTTAAATTCATCATTGGACTCTCTTTTCTTAAAGGTTCTTCAAGCATTCTATCATCATATTTTTTTTTTAAATTTTTTTTTCAACGTTTATTTATTTTTGGGACAGAGAGAGACAGAGCATGAACGGGGGAGGGGCAGAGAGAGAGGGAGACACAGAATCGGAAACAGGCTCCAGGCTCTGAGCCATCAGCCCAGAGCCCGACGCGGGGCTCGAACTCCCGGACCGCGAGATCGTGACCTGGCTGAAGTCGGCCGCTTAACCGACTGCGCCACCCAGGCGCCCCGACTATCATCATATTTTTAATTAGCCATTTCACCTTATGGAAGTTTGGAGCCTCAGACCATCAGTTTTCCTTTGACCCATGACATGAGTTATTTAGATTTTATGTTTTAATTTCCATATCTATATATTTTTATTGTTACTAATTGTTTGTTAGAGAATGTGATCTCTATGAATCTGTATGTGATCTGTATGTCTAATTCTTTGAACTTAATTTAGACTTGCTTTATGTACCAGTATGTGGCCAATTTTTGTAAAACATATCATGGATTCTTGAAAAGAATGTTTTCCTAAATTGATTAGTGCAGAGTTCTGTGTAAGTCAAACATTATTTGTGTTGATCAAGTCATCAATATCCTTACTGACTTTTATTTTGTTTGTTTGTTTTTAATCTACTTGATCTGTAAATTACAGATGTATTAAAATTTCCTATTATGATGGTGGATAAGTCAATTTCTCATTGTCATTCTAATTTTTGCTCTCTATTTTTTTAAAAAAACTACTGTTGTTTTTTTTTTTAAAGAAAACAACAGTTGCTTTAGAGGAGTTTTAAGTTCACAGCTAAATATTATTCTTTTAGATTTTCTACATAGAGAATTATCTCATCAGTGAACAAAGACAGTTTTATTTCTTCCTTCTCAACCTTTATTTCCTTTTCTTGTCTTATTGTACTCGTTAGGATTTCCTGTACAATGTTGAAAAAGGGTAGTGGAGAGGGACACCCTCCCTTGCTTCTGATTCTAGTGGGAAACCTTCTAGTTTCTCACCATTAAGTATGACATTACTGTAGGTTCCTTGTAGATATTTTTTAAATTAGGTTGAGGAAGTTTGCCTCTATTCCTAGTTTACTGAGAGTTTTTATCATTAGAGGATGTTGGATTTTGTCAGATGCTTTTTCTACATCTATTGATATACTCATATAATTTTTCTTCTTCAGTCTGTTGATGTGGTGGATTACATTGACTGATTTTCAAATGTTGAACCAGCCTTTCTTTCATACCTGAGATAAATCCCACTTCGTTGTGTTCTATAATTCTTTTTACACATTGTTAAGGTCAATTTGCTAATATTTTGTTGAGGATTTTTACATTTGTATTCATGAGAGATATAGGCCTGTAGTCTTCTCTTCTTATAATGTCTTTGTCTGGTTTTGGTATTGGGGTGATCCTGGTCTCACAGAATGAGTTAAGGAAGTATTCCCTCTGCTTCTACAATCTGAAAGAGACTGTATAGAATTGATACAAGTTTTTCCTTAAATGTTTGGTAGAATTCACCAGTGAATCCATCTGAACCTGGTACCTTCTGTTAATTATTCTATTAATTATTGATTTAAAAAATTTTTTTTTCAACGTTTATTTATTTTTGGGACAGAGGGAGACAGAGCATGAACGGGGGAGGGGCAGAGAGAGAGGGAGACACAGAATCGGAAGCAGGCTCCAGGCTCTGAGCCATCAGCCCAGAGCCTGACGCGGGGCTCGAACTCACGGACCGCGAGATCGTGACCTGGCTGAAGTCGGACGCTTAACCGACTGCGCCACCCAGGCACCCCTTAATTATTGATTTAATTTATTTACTGTATATAGGGCCAGTCAGACTATTTTTATTTTTTTATTTTTTATTTTTTTTTAAAGAAAGGTTTTTTTTTTTTAATTTTTTTTAACGTTTATTTATTTTTGAGACAGAGAGAGACAGAGCATGAATGGGGGAGGGTCAGAGAGAGAGGGTGACACAGAATCTGAAACAGGCTCCAGGCTCTGAGTTGTCAGCACAGAGCCCGACGCGGGGCTTGAACTCACGGACTGCAAGATCATGACCTGAGCTGAAGTCGGACACTTAACCGACTGAGCCACCCAGGCGCCGCTTCAGACTATTTTTATACCACAGTATACTACAACACCAATATGGATATTGACATATTGTATCTTTCAAGGAAAGATATTTCATTTAGGTTTCCAAATTTGTAAGCATAGAGTTGTTCACAGTATTCCTTTATTATCCTTTTAATGTCTGAATGATCTGTGGTAATGTCAACTTTTTCACTTCTTTTTTTTTTTTTTAATTTTTAAATGTACTTTTGAGAGAGCGAGAGAGCAGGGGAGGGGCAGAGAGAGAGGGAGACGCAGAATCTGAAGCAGGCTCCAGGCTCCAAGCTGTCAGCACAGAGCCAGACGTGGGGCTCAAACCCAAGAACCATGAGATCATGATCTGAGCTGAAGTTGGACGTTTAACTGACTGAGCCACCAAGGCACCCCTCAACTCTTTCATTTATAATGTTAGTAATTTGCATCTTTTCTCTTTTTACCTTTGTTAGTCTGGTTAAAGGCTTATCAACTGTATTGATCTTTTCAAAAAACCAGCTTTTGGTTTCATTGATTTTTCTCTACTGATCTCCTGTTTTCAGTTTTATTGATTTTTTTCTCTATTGTTTATTTCTTTTCTTCTGCTTATTTGGATGCAATTTGCTTTTTCTTCTAGGGTCCTAAGGTGGAAGCCTAGATTATTGATTTTAGATCTTTCTTCTTTTCTCATGTATGTATTCAACATTATAAATTTCCCTCAGCTTTTGCTGCATCCCACAAATTTTGATAAGCTGTGTCTTCATTTTTGCTTAGTTCAAAATAATTTTAATTTCTCTTAAGATTTCTTTTTTGACCCATTGTTATTTAGAAGTGTGTTGTTTAGCCTTCATGTCTTTGGGGATTCTCCAATTATCTTTTTGTTCTTGATTTCTAGTTTAATTCCATGATGGTCCAAGAGCAGACTTTATATAATTTCTATTCTTTTAAATTCGTTAAGGTGTGTTTTGTGGCCCAGAATGTGGTCTATCTCAGTGAATGTTCCATGTGGGCTTTAAAAGAATGTGCATTCAGCTGTTATTGGATGAAGTAGTCTATAGATGTCAATTCTATCCAGTTGATTGATAGTGTTGTTGAATTCAACTATGTCCTTATTGATTTTCTGCCTACTGGTCCACTTCTGATAGATGGATGTTGAAGTCTCCAACTATAGTGGATTCATCTATTTCTCCTTGCAGTTCTAGCATTTGTTGCCTCACATATTTTGACACTCTGTTGTTAGGTGTATGACC
Source organism: Lynx canadensis (assembly GCF_007474595.2). Classification (NCBI taxonomy): domain Eukaryota; kingdom Metazoa; phylum Chordata; class Mammalia; order Carnivora; family Felidae; genus Lynx; species Lynx canadensis. The sequence continues at coordinate 100,167,043 of NC_044305.1, read as the reverse complement.
ATTAACGATTGTTATATCTTTTGGGGGAATTGACTGTTTCGTCATTACGTAATGGCCATATATCTCTAAAAACTTTGCTTGCCCTGAAGTGTGCACTGAAATTAATATAGCTACTCTATCTTGCTTTTGATTAGTGTTAGCATGGTATATTTTTCTCCATGCATTCACTTGTAATTTATATATCTTTATAGTTAAAGTGGATTTCTTGTAGATAACATTTGTTGGGTCTTTTTTGATACAGTCTGATGTTCTCTGTCTTTTATTTTTTAATTTTTTAAATTTTTTTAGTGTAAGAATATATCATTTCATAAGTTTATAAACAATGTGACAGAATTGAACACAAATGATCAAACACATTGATCATATCAGTTACTGTAAATGTGTCTGAATTACCATGTAAAAGAAAAAAACATTTTCAAATTGCCTGTTTTTGTTTGTTTGTTTTCTGGGTCTTAAACTTTATTTTATTTATTTATGTTTTTAATATAATTTGTTGTCAATTTGGCTAACATACAGTGCATACAGTGTGCTTTTGGTTTTGGGGGTAGATTCCTGTGATTCATCACTTACATACAACACCCAGTGCGCATCCCAACAAGTGCCCTCCTCAGTGCCCATCACCCATTTTCCCCTCTCTCCCACCCCCCATCAACCCTCAGTTTGTTCTCTGTATTTAAGAGTCTCTTATGGTTTGCCTCCCTCCCTCTCTGTTTGTAACAGTTTTTTCCCCTCCTTACCCCATGGTCTTCTGTTAAGCTTCTCAAGTTCCACATATGAGTGAAAACATATATCTGTCTTCCTCTGGCTGACTTCACTTAGCATGATACCCTCCAGTTCCATCCATGTTGCTACAAATAGTAGGATTTCATTCTTTCTAATTGCCAAGTAGTATTCCATTGTATGTATAAACCACATCTTCTTTATCCATTCATCCGTTGATGGACATTTAGGCTCTTTCCATAATTTGGCTATTGTTGAAAGTGCTGCTATAAACATTGGAGTGCACATGCCCCTATGAATTGTTCTCTGCCTTTTAATTGGTGCATTTAGACCATTGACATCCAAAGTGATTATTGATATAGTCAGATCAATATTTGCCATATTTGCTATTGTTTTCTGTTTGCTGTCCTTGTTCTTTGTTCCTTTTTGTCTTTCAGTTTTTTCCTGTCTTTCGTGGTTTTAATTATACATTTTATATGACTCCATTTTCTCTCATTTCTTAAAATATCAGTTATATATTTTTAAACCATATATTTTATTTATTTAAAATTTTTTTTTAAATTTTTTTTTCAACGTTTATTTATTTTTGGGACAGAGACAGAGCATGAACGGGGGAGGGGCAGAGAGAGAGGGAGACACAAAATCGGAAACAGGCTCCAGGCTCCGAGCCATCCGCCCAGAGCCTGACGCGGGGCTCGAACTCACGGACCGCGAGATCGTGACCTGGCTGAAGTCGGCCGCTTAACCGACTGCGCCACCCAGGCGCCCCTAAAAAATTTTTTTAAGGTTTATTCATTTTTCAGAGACAGAGACAGAGCATGAGTGGGGGAGGGGCAGAGAGAGGGGGGAGACAGAATCTGAAGCAGACTCCAGGCTCTGAGCTGTCGGCACAGAGCCGGATGTGGGGCTTGAACTCATGGACTGAGAGATCATGACCTGAGTGGAAGTCGGACATCCAACCAACTGAGTCACACAGGCACCCCTAAACTTTTTTGAGTGGTTGCCTTAGAGATTGCAATATACATTTACAACTAACCCAAGCCCACTTTAAAATAACACTATACTTCACATACAATGTAAGTACCTTATAATAATAAAATAACACTAGCTCTTCCTTTCCATCTCTGTATCATTGCTGTCATTTATTACATATATATAAATATAAATATATATATATAATCAAATACATTGTTGCTATTATTTTGAACAGCGATCTGTAAGATCAATTAAAAATAAAAAATAAAAGTTTTTATTTTACCTTCATTTATTCCTTCTTCAATATCATTTTTGTAGATCCAAGTTTCTGACTTATATTATTTTTGTTCTCTCTAAAGAAATTCTTTTAACATTTCTTGCAAGATAAATCTACTGGTTATAAATTCCCTCAATTTTATTTGCCTGAGAAAGTCTATTTTTCCTTCACTTTTGAAGGATAATTTTGCAGGGTACAGAATTCTAGGTTGGTGGTTTTCTTTCCTCTCAACACTTTAAATACAGTTGACCCTTGAACACCCCAGATTTGAACTATGTGAGTCTACTTATACGTGGCTTTTATATATATATAAATGCAGCACAGTACTGTAAATGTATTTTTCTTCCTTATAATTTTCTTAATAACATTTTTTCTAGTTACTTTATTGTAAGAATATAGTATGTGATACATATAACATATAAAATATGTTAACTATTTAAGTTATTGGTAAGTCTTCTTGTCAACAATTGGCTATTAGCAGTTTAGTTTTGGGGTAGTCAAAATTGATACACAGATTCTTTTTAAAGTTTGTTTATTTTGAGAGACAGAGAAAGCAAGCAGGGGAGAGACAGAGGGAGAGGGCAGGAGAGAATCCCAAGCAGGTTCCACACTGTCAGCATGGAGCCTGATGTGGGGCTTGAAACCACGAACCATGAGATCATGACCTGAGCCAAAATCAAGAGTCGGAGGCTTAACCGACTGACCCACCCAGGTGCCCCAGATACTCAGATTTTTGACTGTACAGAATGTCCATGCCCCTCACCCTATTGTTGTTCAAGGGCCATCTATACTTCACTCCACTCTCTTCTTACTTGCATTTTTTCTGAGGAGAAGTCAGGTGTAATTCTTATCTTTGCTTCTCTATAATTAAGGTGTTCTTTTTTTTCTTCTGGCTTCTTTAAGAACATTTTATCTTTGATCCTCTATAGTTTGAAAAATGAAATGCCTATATGTGGTTTTGGGGGTGGGGGGCGCATTTTCTTGCTTAGTGTTCTCTGAACTTCCTGGGTCTGTGGTTGGTGTCTGACATCAATTTGGGAGAAACTCTTGGTCATTAATGTTTCAAATATTTCTTCTATTCCTTTCTCTCTTTATTCTCCTTTGGGTATTCCCTTGTATGTGTTACACTCTTTGTAGGCACCCCACAATTCTTGGATATACTGTCTGGTTTGTTGCTGTTGTTGTTATTCTCTTTGATTTTCATTTTTGGTGATATCTATTGATATATCCTCAAGCTCAGAGATTCTTTCCTCAGCTATATATCTAATCTAATAAGCTCATCAAAGGCATTCTTTATTTATGTTACAGTGTTTTTAATCTCTAGTGTCTCTTTTTGGTTCTTTCTTGGATTTCCATCTTTCTTCTTATACTGCTCATCTGTTCTTGCCTGCTGTCTCTTTTATCCATTAGAGACCTTAGCATATTAATCACAGATATTTCAAGTTCCCTGTCTGATAATTCCAATATCCAATGTCTGGTTCTAATGCTTGCTTTTTCTCTTCAAGCTGTTTTTTTTTTTTCCTTTTAGTGTGCCTTGTAATTTCTTCTTGATAGCTGGATATGATGTACTGCATAAAAGGATCTGTTGTAAATAGGCCTTTAGTGATGTGCTGATGAGAATAGGGGGAGGGGAAGCCTTCTATAGTCCTAAGATTAGGTCTAAGTCTTTCAGTGAGCCCCCCAAAGATATCAGGTCCTAATTCCTGGAAGCTGTGAATATTTCCTCACGTAGTAAACTTTTACAGTTGTGATTAAGGATTTTGGGATAAGGGGATTATTTTGTATTATCTGGTGGGCCCTAAATGCCATAACAAGTGTCCTTATAAGAAACAGGCAGAGAAAGATTAGACACAACAGAGGAGAAGGTAAGGGGAAAATGGAAGCAGAGATTGGAATGATGTAGCCACCAGCCAAGGAATGCCAGCAGCCACCAGAAACCAGAAAAGGCAAGGAATAGATATTTCCCCAGAACCTCAAGAAGGAGGGTGACCTCACCAGTACCTTAATTTCAGACTTCTAGCCTCCAGAACTGTAAGAAAATAAATTTGTGTTGTTTTAAGCCACAGGGGTTGTGGGAATTGGTTATAGCAGTCCCAGGAAACTAATAAAGAACATTTTCATTTATTGGCCATTTGGATATTCTCTTTTGTGAAATGCCTATTTAAGTATATTGCCTGTTTTTCTACTGGGTTATCTGCCATTTTGTTTATTAATTATAGTGGTTCTTTCCAGATATAAGGTGAACTGATTTGAGTTCTCTGAGAAGTAGAGACTGAGGCAGAATTAGAAGTGTGAAAGGCTTGTTGTGGAACAATACCCATGAAAGAAAAGGAAAGAAAGCAGGACTGGGTAGGGAAAACATTAGACTACAGTGCAGACCTGAAGGTCTCTGACAACCCAACAGGGAGTCTGAAACAAAAGTTACCCATTATAGGAGTCCCACAGGGAGTAGGGGTGGAAATAGCTAGGCACTTGTACCAATACCTTGCTTATCATTGGCTGGGGAACACCACAAAGAACATGCTTGGTCATTATTGCCTTTCTTAATTATTGATCAAGAACCACTCCAAGAAGAGCATGACCTTTTCTTGAAAGTTGGTGTGGACCTAGCAGTGCCTGGGTGGCTCAGTTGGTTAAGTGTCTGCCTTTGGCTCAGGTCATGATCTCACGGTTCGGGAGTTCAAGCTCCACATCGATCTCTCTGCTGTCAGCATGTAGCCTGCTTGGGATCCTCTGTCCCCCTCTCACTCTGCCCCTCCCCTGTTCATGTGCACATGCTCTCTGTCTCTCAAATAAACATTAAAAGAAACAGAAAGTTGGTGTGGCCCTACAGGGGTTAAGAGCAGGAGGTTATAAGCATTGGGACACTTCTCACAGCTGTACATTGGGTCCTTTCTTGAAGGGGGCTCTGAATGGTATATATGCCATGTGAGTCCTATATTTTAAATACCTTCTAGTTTGCGCTTGCCTTTCACACTTTTAATGGTGCCTTTTTATGAACAGAAGTTTTTGATGTTCATGTAGTCCAGCTTATAATTTTCCCCTTTGTGAATAGCTATTTTGATGTCATGGTAAGAAACATTTGTCTACCCCAAGTTCTAATTCTAAAAGATTTTTAAAAATCTTTTCCATTAACACCTACAGTCCACATGGAATTGATTTGTGAATGATGTGAGGTGGGGGTCAAGATTTATTTTGTCCCTTTGGCTATTCAATTGCCCTAGAAAAGAATATCTTTTCCTTCCCCCACTGTATTGCAGGTGTCACCTTTATCATCAGTTAGGTGAACATACCTGCTTTGATTTACATTTCCCAGATGGGCGTAGAGTATCTTTTATGCGCTTATTGGCCATTTGTATATCTTCTCTGGAGAAATGTGTATTCAGATTATTTGCTCATTTAAAAAACTTGGGTCATATGTCATATTATTGAGTTGTAGAAAACTCTTTATATATCCTAGATACAAGTCCTTTATCAAACATATTATTTGCAAAAATTTTCTCTTATTCTATCATTGTCTTTTTACTTTCTTATGTTCTTTGAGGCACAAAAGTTTGAAATTTTGATGAAGTATAATTTGTATATTTTTTCTTTTTCACTTGTTTTTAATGTCATATCTAATTCAAGGCCAGAAAGATTTACACCTATGTTTTCTTCTAAGAGGCTTCTAGTTTTAGCTCCAATATTTAGGTATTTTCTCCATTTTGAGTTATCTTTTGTATATGGTGTATATGGTCCAACTTGATTCTTTTCCATTCTTATCCAGGTGTCCCAATGCAATTATCTGAAAGGATTATTGTTTCCCCCATTGAATTGTTTTGGTACCCTTGTTGAAAATCAATTGACACTAATTGTGAGAATTTATTTCGGGACTCTTCATTCTATTCCATTGATCTATATGTCCGTCCTTGTGTCAATAGCACAACTGACTTGACTACTGTAGCTTTGTGGTAAGTTTTTATTTATTACAAAAAAAAATTTTTTTTTACATTTATTTATTTTTGAGAGACAGAGAGAGACAGAGCACAAGTGGGGGAGGAGCAGAGAGAGAATGAGACACAGAATCTGAAGTAGGCTCCAGGCTCAGAGCTGTCAGCACAGAGACTGACGGGCTCAAACTCACGAACTGTGAGAGCATGACCTGAGCCAAAGTCAGACGCTCAACCGACTGAGCCACCTAGGCGCCCCTGTAGTAAGTTTTTAAATTGAGAAGTGTGAGCCTTCCAACTTTGTTCTTTTTCAAGATTATTTTGGCTATTAAATTGAGAAGAGTGAGCCTTCCAACTTTGTTCTTTTTCAAGATTATTTTGGCTATTCTGGGTACAATTGATTTTGGTATATTACCTTTGTATCACTCATGTTTGATAAATTTATTTAATTCTGATTGAAAATTCTTTTGGATTTTCTATGTACATAAATATGTTACCTACAAATAATAGCACTTTCTTTCTTTCTGCTTGGTCAATTTTGATAAATTCTTACTTCTTTGCGACATTTCCTAGTTTCTCTTTTTACTTCTTTAAACATAGTAAACATTTATTTTATGTTATACATCCAGTCATTCTGTATTTGTTGTCTTTGGGGGTCTAATTCTGCAGTTTGTTGTTTCTTCTGACTCTAACTGATGGTGAGCATATCCCTAAAGTATACTATGATTTACTTATTATTATCTCATATTTCTTGATGCTTTATCTTTGGGGATGTTTTGAGATGTGGGGTTAGTTTTTGTTCTTAGGAGAATTTGCATTTCTTCTGCCAGGTGCCTATGGGGTACTACCAAATTGGTACAAAATTTACACTAAATCTTTAGCTTTGAGCTTGGAGTTACATAAGAAGTATAAATTTCAGCCCCTAAAATAAGTGTAAGCAGGCTTATTTATGATTAAGAATTAGCAAAGGAGATCTTTTTTTCCATTCCATTTAGAGTCAAGTCTTAGAACTTTGAGGGTTGGGGCTTTTTTTCTAGTTCACCCACCAAGAGTGTTACTTTTCTTAGTAAAACAGAGTTACTTTTTGGAGCTTGATGAAGGTGTCTCTAATCCTACCTCCCAGTCCCAGACTGGGACATTAGTCCCAGAGTTTGGCTCATGTTCCCAGTACACAAAACCTATCAAAGCCCAGCCCCAGGCCCCCAGGGATTGGCAAATATCTTCAGGGTAAATCCTGATTTCAGCATTTGCTTCTCTGTATCTGGGCTTTTTTCATCTTGGGCCTCTGAAGATTTCTCTTACTTTTCCACTACTTTAACCCTACATTTAAAAAGATGTTTTTAAAAATATTACATCAAGCATTTCTGAGTATTCTGCATTGGCAGGGCTTCTCTGGCATCTCTGTTGGGAATGATCACTTCTGGATGACTGCCTGCTGACAAATTCAGCTCCAGGCTGACCCGAAATACCCAAACCTATCAGGTGACCAGAGCTGAACAAACAGGCCTATTTCATAACAGATTTCCTCCCTTATAAGACAGTTGTGGTTAACCACTAAATTTATTCTCTGTTACAGTTCATACAGAGGATTTGAAAATGATCACTTGGTTTCAGCTGTAGGAAGTTTTGCACCTTCTTTCCCCCCAGGGGACATTTGGCAATATCCGAGGACATTTTTGGTTGTCATAATTGAGAAAGGGGTGCTAATAGGCATCTGGTGGGTGGAGGCCAGGGATGCTGTCAAACATCCTACAATGCAAAGGACAGCACCCCCACCCACATGCCATAGAATTATCCAGTCTAAAATGTCAAAAGTGCCAAGGTAGAGAATCCCTGGACAATAATTATTATTTATTTTAAAAATCTTCCTCTAGGAGTCTCGAGTGTGTGTAGCAGGTATGACCACTACTCATTTTTTTTTTTTTCTAACGCTTTTGGTTTAGCTGCAAAATTTGAAAATGTTTATTTGTCAAAAATTAGTGAAGGACAGTGAACATTGCTACAATCTATTGAATACTTTTTCTGCTCCAGGCACAGCGCTAAATGTGTTAATGAAGACAGTAACATTCATTTTATCATTTTCTCCAGAACTGTAGTGCTTTGGGTCAAAGGTTGACATAAAGCTTTCAGAGCAAATGATGGGTATGCTGCAAATAAATTATCTAATATAAAGCAGAAACTATTTATTTTTAATTTTTTTAACGTTTATTTATTTTTGAGAAAGAGAGACAGAGCGTGAGTGGGGGAGGGACAGAGAGAGAGGGAGACACAGAATCCAAAGCAGGCTCCAGGCTCCGAGCTGTCAGCACAGAGCCCAACGCGGGGCTCGAACTCATGAACTGTGAGATCACGACCTGAGCCGAAGTCGGACGCTTAACCAACTGAGCCACCTGGGCGTCCCAAAGCAGAAACAATTTAGATTGAGTTTCTAGGCATGACAATACGTAACATTTCAAAGTTGCATTTTAGTCAGATCAACATATCACAGTGTGATTAATGGGACCACAGTAGCATTTCCTCTGACTTTCCAAAAAGCTGGACATGCAGACACAAGCCTGTCATTCACCCTCCAGCATTGTGACTCAGGCTGCAGGTGAGAAATACTCCTAGGATCACTCCTGGGGTTTCCATTACCTGTCTCAGCCTGTGATGTCTTCTCTGCGGGGCTTCCCTTTCAGTGAAGAGGGAATAGCATCACACAACTTGAAAACTTGCTTGGCATGGGGCGCCTGGGTGGCGCAGTCGGTTAAGCGTCCGACTTCAGCCAGGTCACGATCTCGCGGTCCGTGAGTTCGAGCCCCGCGTCGGGCTCTGGGCTGATGGCTCAGAGCCTGGAGCCTGTTTCCGATTCTGTGTCTCCCTCTCTCTCTGCCCCTCCCCCGTTCATGCTCTGTCTCTCTCTGTCCCAAAGATAAATAAACGTTGAAAAAAAAAATTAAAAAAAAAAAGAAAACTTGCTTGGCAGCATCCAGTCCACTTGACTTTCTTGAGAAAGGCAGGATTAATCAGGAAAACTTATCAATAATGTCATTTATAGGGGGCTAGGAGAGGGGTCATCCTACCACTGAGCAGCACATACTGTAGGAAGGGTACAAATCCAGCTGAGTGTTGGCCCGTGTCATCGAAGTCACCCATACTTCCCCATTGTCCCATGACCATTTGCAATTTTCTCATCTTCCCTGGTTCTACCATTCTGGTCAGTGTGGTAGATCAGCTCCTGATTCTCTCTTCTAGTGCCCTCTTTGGCTTTTCCAAACTCTTTGGTGTGCATGCCTCAGCAACTTGGACATAGCCCTTTGGATGTCCCCCCTGGCAGTGAGCTTCCGGTCCTGTGCTTGGGACTGAGGGTACATGACACAGTCAGTGTCCCTGATCCTGCCGCGGAGCAAATCAAATGCTGGCACTTCTGACTGCCTTTTGTCAGCTGGAGAAGTTTATGTTGTTTATTTTTAAGACTTCGGGCAAAAAATCTAGTTAAGAGATGACATGATCGGTGACTTAGGAAAGGATACTTGGGGGCACAATCCCCCACTAACCTTGCTCTGGCTTGAGACACTCCTTAGGCAGGTTTCTTCCCTAAGGCTGTCAGATAAAATACAAGATACCTAGTTAAGGTTTAATTTCAGATAAACTAGGAATAATTTTTTTCAAGTACAATCATGTCCCACATAAGTATCCTATTTCTGAGTCCCCAAGCCAGATCTGCGAACGACACGCAGGTAGGCAGAGCTCAGCAGGCATCAGCTTGCACCCCTCCTCTGCACAGCCCCCAGACCCGATCCCCACCTGGCCAGGATGTGCATGCAAGCAAGCCTCCCAGGTCTCTGTGCTGGAAGCTTCTCCAAGGCTCCTGGGGCAGAATTTCCCCAAGTCTGGACAGGTCTGAAAGTGCTGCCTGGCAGCCAGAGGGTCACCAGTAGCCACCATGTACACAGGCCTGGACATCACCCCAAAGGTGTTGCCAAACAAGATCTGACCTGGGACATCAGAATGAGCAGGACCATGGGGGCTGTCAGGGCCTGAACATGATCACTCACAGTGGCACTGGAGTCTAGAGGGAAGGAGAGAGATTGATCCTTCCTCCTCCCCTAGCTCACTGGCCACTCAGAAGGAACCTTGAGATGGGGTCAGAGCAGGGCCAGGTTGACTGTCCTTGTTCTATAAGTTGCCTGTGACTGAGCCCCAGTGGGCCCTTCTCGGAGGGACAGTCCCTAGCCCTGCCCACCCTTCTCATAGGGACCCGCATTCGGCCACTGGGCTTCATTGTCTGCCTACTTAGCTGCAGACGTCACCTTTACTTCGCCTTACCATGTGTACACTTCACCTGTGCACTTAGTGCATAGATCTTGGTTTCTGATACTGTTCTCCAATGAAAGCAATATGGCTCCTTGGAGGAAAGACTGACTGCAGGATTGGAGCAGGCAATACACAAGATGAACCTGGAACATCTTGTAGTGCCAGAAAGTAAGCAAGTGCTTTAAAAAGAAAGCCACACATGCATAATACAAACCCACATTGATAGGAATATGTCAAAGAGGCTCTGGAGCCAACTCAAAGACTCCCAATGGTCAAAACTGGAACAAATTATTTTGAATAACAAATAATTAAAGTAATATGGGATTCTAAAAGTATGCAAGGACTATTTATGAGTCCATACTGATGAAACCAAATGATTGAATAAATAAACAAATGGAGGACAAGAGACAAATCTCAAATGCAGAAGAGTCCTACGTTTATGCAGACAGTTTACCCTCAAGGAGGTGGAGCATTGGTAAAGACTAAGGGAATCTGCTTAAAGCATGGATTTTATGTAACGTAATGTGTCAGTATTGGTTCAGGGATGCTGACAAATGTACCATGCTAATGTAAAATGTCCATAATAGGGGATACTGGGTGCGGGGTGTATGGGAACACTGTACTAACTTTTCAGGTTTCTGTAAAACTATTCTAAAATTAAAAGTTTGTCTTAAAAAAAGACAAAGAGCCTAGCTTTATTGAATTTCTCATTATGAAAACAGATAATGTAGATTCAATCAATGCTTGATATATAATATATATGATACATGATATATGATGCATATACAAAAGACAAAAGTAACAATCACCTTAACTCTGAGCCTTCCCTTAATACGTTGGTAATTCCTTTCGGACTGTGCTTAATGTCCAGAGAGTTTTATATATTTTACATAAATCAGCTCTTATGTGAATGGCTATTTTTACCATGTGCCTTTCTCCCCCTACAACAGTACATCCAGGATATCATTCCATGCTAACACAGAGCTATATACCATTGTTTTAATTGTTTTAATGGAATCCTATTATGCTATAAGTTACCTAAGCAATGTGTACCATTTAAATGTTTTTTTCCCCTTTGTTTCCTCCTCAGAACACCTAACAGCAACACCACATGCAAACATGCTTGAACTCTTGCCCAATTATTGACATAAGGTAAATTCCTGAGCCTAGAATTGGTGGTTACAAGAGATACACATTTACCATCTTGGCAGAGATCGTCAGATACTCTATAGCAGTACTGTTCCATTTCTTTGCTACTGTCAGCAGTCGATAACGGTGCCTGTTTCCTCATGTCCAGTCTGGGCGTTGTCATTCTTTTTAATATTTGTCAATCTGATAGTTGAAGATAGTGGCTGATATGGATCCTCTCTTGTTGGCCCATCTTTGAAGCTTATGTTCCCACATTCCTGCCCACAAAATTATTGTACCTATTCCATATTCTAATTTCTGCCTAGCCCTTGGTCCCAATGGTTAAGCCCCTACCATGAGAAACACATCATGGAGGTCAGAATCCTTATATTTCAAATTTTCCTTTCCCTTTTCAGGGCCTAAAGTATTCTGAAATAGTACAGGACAGCCCAAGAGTTCTTACTGAAATAAATGGCCCTTGGTCAATGTCTCCGTGAAAGAAGAGTGGATTGATAGTCCCTGTATAGTTGGAAATGGAGTGTGTTCAGCAGCTTTGGAAGGCATAACTCAGACCCTTTACTTGGGAAGTGCTCTGAACCCCTCCAGAAGAAGGGGCAGCCTGAGTGGCCGTGTTTCTGAGGAGGACCCGCCCCTTGGACACAACTGATTGGAGCAGAAGGAAGAACTGATCCAAGCTGAGCCAATTAGATTCTCTCTCAGGCATTCAAAGTAAGAGACACAGAAACCACTGTGGTATTGCTGGCCCCTGGAGTTGTAAGATCTTGGAGAATTGGAGCTCTTTTTCGTAGCATGGTAACCCGAAACAATGAGTTATTTCGAAGCAGGAGATGTCAAAAGCCTGCAGGAAGAGCTAAGAGAAGCGAAGGTGAAGAAACACGGGAGGGAGGGACTGAAAGAAATGAGTGGGGGAAAGCCTGATTCTTCCACCAGGTCCTGTGAGTCCTGGCTCTGGTGGGTGTGTCCCTAGAGGTTGCTTTATATCCTTAGGATAAATTCTCCTTTTACTAACTCATCCTTGACCAAGACTATGAAATACTTGCTCAAGCCCACCTCTTTTTTGTTAATTTTTCACAGTTCCCAAACAACCTTCTGATATTAACCAAATTCCCTTGACATCATATTATAGGGACACATACCCTACCCGTAAGTGTGTATTTACCTATTATAAATGTGTGATTAGCAGGTAGTTATTGAGTAACCATTATGCATCTGAGGCTATGAGGGAGCCCTTGTATCTGACAGAAAAATAGACATAACTCCTCACCCCCAGGAGCCTAAGGTGGGAGATAAAACTAATATACGAAAGAATTACACACCCATTTATCAGGCCAGCATGATAAGAGCTGAGCCAAGAATATTGTTCCTTGAGAAGGCTGCTGAGATCAGAGAGTGACATGCCACAGATATAGGTGGGGGGAGTGCTGGAAAGCACCAGGGGCAGCTGTTGTGTCAGGGACACCCTTAAGTCAGAGAAGACATTGGTTGTAGCTGTCACACATCCACTCCACACAGCAACTTGGGTACCTCCCAGGTGGCTGATGAGCCCTGAGGGCCAGTGTGTGTGTGTGTGTGTGTGTGTGTGCATGGTGATGTAAGCATGCCTGGGAAGCTGTCCTCTGGAAGCAGGGAGGTGCCATCCTACTAAGCTTGCCACAGGGGGATGGGAACAGGTGGAAGGAGTGGGGTTCCCAGGCTGTGTAGGATGGAGACAGAGAGGAGCTGGTCCACTCCGGGCCCCAGACTCTCCAGGCAAAAAAAACCTGTTTCATTTTCTGTAAAAAGGAGGGCATTCTGTTTCCTTCACAGGGTAAGTTTTGTTTTTTGTTTTTGTTTTTTTAAGTTTATTTATTTTGAGAGAGAGAGTGAATAGAGGAGGGGTAGAGAGAATCTCAAGAAGACTCCACACTGTCAGTGCACAGCCCAGTGCAGGGTTCAAACCCACAAAACCATGAGATCGTGACCTAAGTTGAAACAGAAAGTCAGACGCTTAACTGACTGAACCACCCAGGCACCCCCACAGGATAAGTTTTAAGAGTTCAACAAAGCAAATGTATGGAATTTACATTGAAACATTTATCTATCTATCTATCTATCTATCTATTTTTTTAAAGATTAAAAAAAAATTTTAAGCAAACCCTACACCCAACGTGGGACTATGAACTCACAACCCCTAGATCACCCGTCACACACTCCACCGACTGAGCCAGCCAAGCGCCCCATGCGTTGCAACTTTTAAAATGCTATTTGAAAGAGAACTGCGGTTATCCTGGTGATTAGAATGCTGGATGTAGTGTTTATTTGATACTGGGCATTTCTTTTAAGGGTAACAGCTGGTTGACCCACTGTAGTTACAGCCTGCCCCCTATTCTGGAATGGCTCCTGACTTGCTGGAGGGGTTTAGGAGCTCGATAATGGCTAATGTGAATGAACACATCACATGGCAGCCAGTTCTCGGGTACATGCAATATCTGTCTCCATCCTCCTTCAGACATGAGCACTACAGTGATTCTACCAAGGCAGAGAGGCTAAATGACTTTCCCAAGGTCACATAGCTAGGAATGGTGGAGCCAAGATTCACCCCAGGCAACCTTATCCCACAGCCCTTGCTCTCGACTTACCCACTGTGCTGCTTTTGGAAACCTGCCTGCTGAGGTACTTCCCTCCCTGATCCATGCCACTCTCATGGTTCACCCTTCCCTCTTCTGCTCTAAGCATCCAGATATGAGAAATTCCTTTTCACTCTTTGAACCGATTTCTCTCTTGCCCCTGGGTCTTCACATGCTATTCCTTTTTCTAAAATACTTTCCTCCCATCCTTCATCACTCGAACAACTAACTTATTGTTAGTCTCAGCTTAGAGCACATGCCCCCTGGGAAAGCACTTCCTGAGTCCTTTGAATCTGAATTAGCGTCCCCACTCTGTCCTCTTTCAGCACTTCCTCCTCTGTACTGGAATTGCCTTTTGACATCTGTGTCTGCCCATGAACACTGTGTTAGCAGTGAGCGCTGTGTACATTTCCCCCAGGTGTTAATCTTGCACCCTGCTGCATCCTGATGGTTGGCACAGTGTCAGGCACGTGGGGCTCCATATGTCCTTGTTGGAGAAGAAATGAATGAATGACTGCTCAATGCTGTGTGGCCGTGTGTACATACATATCTGTCTGAGTGCACGTGTTATGAAGGCGCTGAGGCAAGCATGCTGGATGAGATCGAGAAGACAGTGACCAGGAGAAAAGAATGAAGGCGACCCTCCCTCAGCCAATCCCCTGAAATGCACTGTACATGATTTTCCCGGGGGGGGGGGGGCAGTGAACAGGAGACTGTCTGGGACCACCCTGAGAAGCTGGCAGCATCCTGGATGCCCCTGTGTGGGAGGGCTCCCTGCCTCTGAAGAGTGGGAGAGAAGCACATTCCAAAGACAATTTGACAAATAGGAGAGAAGGGGCTCTTCCCTTTGCATTGTTTTCTGTTTGGGTGTGTGTTACAGCTCTGTGTTTAAAAAGCTTGTCTAATTGAGCAAGTGGGGGGAAACTCATGGCCTGATTCAGTCCCAGGCCACATCAAACAAAGCAAGAGCTTCAGCACAAGGGAGGTTTTTGCCTTTCCTGGCAGGGACGGCAGCATGGGGATTATAAAGGATTTTGGTCAAGGGAGAATCATAATGAACATCCTGTTCCAGGAGTCCCGAGGCCCTGGATAGATTAGAGGAGAAGCAACAAATGCCTCGCCCAAGGTCATAGCACTCTCTCTGGTTGAATGTCAGCAGGTTCCCACATGGATTTACTGCTCAGGGCAGGTTACTGGAAGGGCAAAGTCTCACTCCAGGCCTGCTGGCCCCCAATCCAGAGCTCCTACCACCCCAGCTAATAGGATCCTCCAACTCTGACGCATCTTCAGAAAATCATGTTTCACCTTGGGCCGGAGAGGTGCTCTGTCTGACCCTTATGTCACAGGCTCTTCAGACCCAAGGTCTGAACAAGCCCTGCTCCTCAGCAAGAGAGCATCATAGGACATTGACATAAAAGCTGCCCATCATGACGTTTGGAGTTCACTAAGCAGAACCTGGGATCCACTCTCAAAATCATTTTAAGAACTTAATTCGATGGGCCTCATAATCCATTTTCAGAAATTATTTTTCATAAATGATTAAATGATGATACAAAACGAAAACGTTGCCACTTGGCTGCTGACTACATGTTACCAACTACCTTTTCAGCTCTAAGGTCACCAGTGTCCCCATTAACATTTAGGACACAGAGCGCCTGGGTGGCTCAGACAGTTAAGCATCCGACTTTGGCTCAGGTCATGATCTCGCAGTTTGTGAGTTCAAACCCTATATTGGGCTCTGTGCTGACAGCTCAGAGCCTGGAGCCTGCTTCGGATTCTGTGTCTCCCTCTCTCTCTGCCCCTCCCCAGTTTGCGCTCTGTCTCTCTCTCGCTCTCTCAAAAATAAATAAACACTAAAAAATAAAAAAATAACATTTAGGACATGGATCTCCTAAATTTTCTCTGGGAACGCTTGAGGAAATAGCCTGATTTTTTAAGAAATATCTTATATTGAGGTATAATTTACATACAGCAAAATGCTCAGGTCTAACCTACAGAATTTGATGGGTTTTAACAAATATATACACAGAATTACCACACCGATGAAGATATAAAACATTTCTATCACTTAGAAAGTTCCTTCTTGCCCTTTCCCAATAAATTCCAACTGTTCTGACTTCTATCATTGACTGTTTTTCTCTTTTCTGGAGTGTCTTTGAAGACTCAATGTTTGTGTCCCTCCAAAATTCATATGTTAAAATTTTAACCCAAATGTCAGGGTATTAGGAGACGGGGCCTTTGGGAAATGATTGGGTCAGGAGGGCATAGGTTTCATGAGTGAGATCAGCGTCCCTATAAAATGAATCCTAGAGGAATCCACACTCCTTCCACTATGTAAGGATGCAGCGAGAAGATGACCGTCTCTGAATCAGATAAAGGCTCTCACCAGTCACCAAACCTGCTGGCGCTTTGGTCTTAGACTTCCCAGCCTCCAGAGCTGGGAGAAAGAAATTTCTGTTGTCTGTAAGTCACCCAGTCTGTAGTATTCTGCTATAGTAGCCCGAACCAAAACAGTATCATAATAAAGGAATCACACGGTAGATAGTCTTTTGTGCCTGGTTTCCTTCATGCGGCATAATATCTCTGAGATTCATCTGTCGTCACATATTTTGGCTGTCCTGCCTTTTTATTGCAACAGAGTTTTCCATTGCATGTATATTCCACAGTGTGTTTGTCCATTCATCTGTTGATGGACATTTGGGTTCTCCCAGTTTTTTCCTGTTAAGAATAAAGCTGCTATGAATATTGATGTACAAGTCTTTGTGTAGGGCATGTAGAAGTTTCATTTGTCCAGAGTAAAAATACCCAGGACTGGAATTCCTGGGTTATAAGATAGGTGTGTGTTTAACTTTATGAGGAACTTGTGGCTTGTTTTCTATGTCACCTTCTTGAAAGGATGTTTAGAAATCAGCCTGCAAAGACTACACTAAAACAACCTCCATAGGGAGAAGGTGGTGACAGAGAGGCGGCAGGTCTCATTGAAGAAAGCCATGCTACCCAGCTCCTGAATTAACCAGCTTCTGCATAGTTTTCATAATTGCTGCTAACTTTGGGCTGTACCCAAGGAAATGCTTATTCACATTACTAATGGAAGCAGACTAAGCAGACTGGCAATACTGAAACACCCAGAAGGTTATTTACACCAGAATGTTGACCAAACCTTTCAGAAATTTGCTTTAAGCTCCATCCATTATAATTTAGCAGAGTAATTTATTGAGAATGTAAACTATGGAAAGGTCACCTTTGAAAAGCTAATCTGAGTTCTGAACATTCACTGTTGGAGACTCTGTCTTACCCCAGGAAAGATAAACAGGCCTTTCTGTGAATTGAGGGCCTGGCTATATGAGTCTTTGCTGTCTGCTAGATAGCATCATCAGGCCATATTGGACAGGAAAGCAGTGTGAGAAAGCTGTGTTTGGGAGACTGAACAGGAGAAAGGGGTCTGAACTTGGCTGGGCCCCTGGGAACAGGAGCAAAGGGGTCTGACCCCAGCCTGTTGCACATGAAGGAGATCTGAACCCCTTGGAAGGCTTGCTTCTCTTGGCAGGACCTCAGAGGAAACAGTGGCAGGATAGCTGGGAAGCCAGGAACTAGGAATTGTGGCCTAGAAAGCTTATGTGACAGGCTGGACTAGCACAGTCCCCCTCCTGGAACATGGGACCCTCAGAAGCAGGAAGCTAGAGCAGAAGCTGGCCACTTACAAGCAAAGCAGCATTGGTAGGCTCCTGGGAGACCAAAACCACCCATACTGCATTCCTAGGCACATTTGTCGTCCCCTGTCCTAGGATGTGTCACTGTTCACCAGTCTTCAGATTCTTCCCATAGAATTCTACACTCACACCCTTTGCCACGTGACTTTGTAGCCTTGCCCATTAGCCTGAGCATCATACGTCTCACCACTGATGTTGACGTGGCCACATGACTTGCTTTGGTCAGTGGAGTGTGGCAGGAGTGACTTAAGAGGCTCAAGAGGCATCATGTGGTGTCTCTGTTCAACTTCCTAAGCTCCAGCCATATGATGTGAAAAGAACATGCCCGAGTACTACTGGTCCAAAGAAAATATGGAGCCAGGTTGATGTGAATTCTGTGGTACGTGAAGTATATCTTAATAAATTGTTTAGAAAATCATTCGCCTGTTCATTGTTTCTACAATAGTGAGGCAAGTACTAGTATTTCCCCCTACATCGCAGGCATGAAGATAAGGCTCAGAGAGCTTCGGTGGCCCTCCCAGTTCATTCACCACATAAATGTTCGAGACAAGACTGGGACCCAGGTCCCAACACCAGCACCCACTGGGTCCACATGGTCCTTCCAGGGTGTTTGCCGCCCCACCTTAGGGCCACGGTGAAACTGGGCTCGAGGACTATTTAGACAACACTCAGTTAAGGGTCATGCTTGTTTTCAGCTCTTCTTTCTAGCACCTTCTCTTCTGGCACCCTTCTCCCTCCACTCACCCTCCCTCATCTGCCCACGATGCTGGTGGTTCAGGGATTTAACACAATTGCAAGTAGGTTTTACCACGTTTCTAGGTGCCCTAACTCTCAAATGCTCCTGCCCTCCCCCCACTGACTTTAAGTGGCTGGAGGTGTGGGCATCTTCCTTTTGGGCTCCATCATCGGGGGGACTTTCAACTGACAGGCACACACATCTATGGGATGTCTCCCATGAACCAGCGATTTTGATGAGTTCTTAAATGCATTCTTAATCTTCCAGCAACCCACAGAATATCTGCACTGATGAGGTCATTTTACAGATCATGAGACTGCAGCTTGGAGAGGTTAGGGAACCCACCCAACTTCTGGCAGACAGTGAGTGACCATGCCAGGGTTCCATCCCAGCTCTCCTACTCCAAGTCCAGTACTCTTTTTTTACACTTATGTACATGTATTTGTCCCCCAGTATTCCCCATGGGATCTACCACAGGCCTGGAGCAAAGGAGGAGTCCAAGAAGGGAATGAAAAATAAATCAATGAAAACCAACCTTTGCCAGCTGGCCCAAAGGCCTTTTTTCCTTAAGAAAAATGTATGAATCAGCCCTCACCCCCAGCATATCTGTGTGCGACAGAAAGACCCATTCTGGGGTTTTCATTTGCAAGAGGAAAAGAGTACCAATGGCCCTGAATTGGCATAGTTTGGGCATAAAATGGGCAGACAGGGGATGCGGGGGTGGGGGGTAGAAAATCTGAAGAGGTGTGGCTTCATCTTCTTGGAGGCAACAAGAGCTGCCTAAACATCTGCTGAGGAGATGGAGGGCAGGCATCCTGAGAGAGGAATCCCTTGGGGGTGCCTGAAGTAGATTGAGTGTTAAGGAAACTCACAGACTCCAGAAGGAAAGAGAATTCTGGAAAGGCTGGCAAGATGTAGAAACTTCCTTGCAAAACTAACATCACATAATGTCATGTACAATACTTTTCCCCCTTTTAAAATGGATTGTAGGCGGCTGGGTACTGGGCCCTCTGCCGGCACCGTGGTCACTGCTGGCCCCAGTGCCACCAGGGCCACAGGCACTGGATGCCCTGTCAGCCCCACCAGAAGGAATTCCAACTACATTGTTCAGTCTGGATTGAAAAGTCTCAGGTGAGGATTCGATTGGCTGTCTTCAGTTCACATGTCCCTGCTCCTGCTGCCAGAGGTCAAGGGGAGCTTTTCACCTTCTCAGCATCCAGAGTGGGACCCTCTTGCAAAAGCAGACTCCTCAAGATCAGGAAGCAGGCTCAGATGCTATACAATTATGACAAAAATATGTCTACTATAATTGAGACAATGATACCTGCTTCTCAGGGTTGCTCGGAGCATTGAATAAGATCATTCGATTATTCTGCCATCATATATTGAGTTATCTGTAATATTCCCAGCACTGTGGCAGGTGTTGGGTAGTGTCTCTAAGTCCTGGCACATACTAAGAATTCGATAAGTGATAACTATGTAAAGAAGCTATGAAACGGAGCAGAGGGGGAGGGGGTATTACTTGGGAGGGTTTCTCAGCTAAGCTCTTAACTGAGCTCTGATCTCTGAGCTTCCTGAAAGCCAAGAGGAATAGTTCTAATAACAATAACCATAAAGAGCTGATTTACTGGATAGTTTCCATGTACCAGGAACTGTGCTAAACATCCCACATGTAGTATCTCACACTTAATCCTCCCAACAACTCTATAAAGGAGGCATTATTATTATTCTGATTTTACAGATTATGAAAAAAGGTTCAGCATGGTTAAGTAACTTGGCCAAGATCAATCAGTTAGTTAATGGCGGCACTGGGATTTGATCATATCCTTTAGACCCCAGAGCCCAAACTATCAATCGCTGCTCCACAATCCTCTCCAGCATCAAATGTCTGGGACAAACTACTGAGGGGCTGCCAGTTTCCACGGCCACCGGCCAAGCCTTTGCAAAAGCTCCCAAATTCAGTTTGTTAAAGATTCCCATGTTTTTTCACATTTTTGTTCGCTGGGCTGGTTTGCATTTGATGCAACTGATTTAAAATGTGCCTTTGTTATCCTCGCCTGGGAATCAGGACAGAAGTAAATGAGAAGTGAGGATGGGCGGGGGGGGGGGGGGGGGGGGGGGGGGGGGGGCAAAACCATTCACCCAGTCGTGGTAGATTTGCTGTGGCAGAGACCTGGCAGGAGATGGGACTTTCTTTCTTTCTTCCTTTTGTCTATTCTGGAGGGGGCGGGGGGGAGGAGGAGAAAGAGAGAATCCCAAGCAGGCTCTGCTCTGTCAGCATGAAGCCTGACACAGGGCTGGAACCCACAAACTGTAAGAGCATGACCTGAGCTAAGTCAAGAGTCAGACACTTAACCAACTGAGCCACCCAGGCACTCCAGAAGATGGGTCTTTCATCATTAGTTTTCCATTAATTCTTGGAACGAGACCCTCCCTGGCACAACGCTGAGGAAGACAAGGGTGATTTATGTTCAAAAATGTTGAGACTGGAAGGGATCTTAGAATCGCCTAGCCCGGCTGTTTGCAAACACTTTTAAACTGGTGGAATCATACTTTAAAGGAAGTCTTCACAAAAGCCCAATTTCTAAAAATAGATCAAACAGGAACTGTTCTGGCCAAAGTGAAGCTGGGGCCCCAGAGCAGTTCGAGAATCACCAAGTCCAACCCCGGTGACGCAGGAGGGGAAGTAGCCCTGAATGCGACTTGTCCAAGGTCACACAGCCTTTTAGTGGCAGAGCCAACTCCCAGCTCCAGCCCCCAGCCCTAAAGCGAGAGCGTGGCTCCTTGGCTCTTTCCAGCTCAACACCTCATACACTTGGGACTCCTCCTTCAGCCTCATGCATGGTAAAACAGAGGCACTATTTCACTCAAAATTCCAGAAGACACTGTGGGCACAAGCGGATACATCTCTGAGCCCCTCTCGCAGAGTGAAACCGAGCAGGGAGAGATGTCCCCGCCCGCGTAGCACTGGCGTTATGGCAGCTGCGCTTCAATAGGACACAGTAGAATTATTGGTGATGTCCAGGGGGAGGCAGGGTGGCCTGAGGATGTGCATCCAGTGGAAACAGCAGTGATGTCTGTGTGGTCGGGGTCTCAAGGGGCATCTCAACGTGGCCATCTGAGGAGAGTTCGAAGAACGACGCTGTGGGCAGTGCCAGGGGAAGGCCACGAGGGGTGGTGAAGCATCACAGGGCTAGCAGCTGCAGGAAGCCCATCCTCCTCCCCCTCAGGGGACTCTTGTGGGAGTGGTCACAATATGGGTCACCTGGTAAGAGCTGTAGCCTTTCTTAGGGCAATCAGCCAACTCAGGACAGGGAGGGAGCAGGGAATAAATACTGACCTCCCTCTCCTCTCACCCCTGCCTCCAGTGCCTTCCACTGGCTGAACCCGACCAGAAGTCAGGACAAAATAGGCCGGATGATACAATTCATAAAGGTCAGTGCTGCAGGACACCGAGCGTGGCTGAGGAGGGTGGGGAGAGAATGTGGACAGGCAAGCAGAATATATCTCAAATGGTATTATCCCATGGAAGCAGCAGTGTCCAGGAGACCTCAGAAAGAGATGACTGTCTTTGTTCATGAGCAAACCTTAGCCACCCGGGGAACTCCCAGAAATTCTCATGGACACAGGCACTTTGCAGGGGTGGATGTGGGGAAGAAACTGAGAAGTAAGGTCACGAATACAACCTCATTTGTACCTATGAGGCCTGGGGAAACTTGCAGACTTCATCACTCTGGGGTTGGCAGTGGAGGGAGAAGGCCCTGGTTACAAGGGCAGGCGAGGTCCAGAAGCTTCACTTTGCCCTCTCTGTGATCTCTTCATCTCCAGCACTCCTGCTACCACGGCAGTCCCAGGGGAGTGGGGCTTCCTCGCGCCTTTTGTATCTGCAATACAGCAACGCAGTTCTGATACTAACTACCCTGGGTTAGCGCAGACTCCTCAGCTTAAGGACACAGTCTCCAACAAGACTGTCCTCACTTCGCATGCCAGACGCAAGTTCGGGGGTCTCCGGGCCACCTAGGCTTCTGACCAACTGGCTACAGACTTGGGAGTTCCCACTACCCCCTTAGCATGTTTACTAGCATGATGTACAGAATTCAGAGAAGTGCTATAGTTAGAATTTCGGTTTTCTTATAAAGGTTCCAGATCAGGACTAGCCGAGTGAAGAGGCCCATAGGGCCTGGGACCCTGGGAGGGTCCCGGACTCAGGACGGGGAGGTGGCTGTACCGGGCCAGGTGGGTGGACAACTATCTCCATATGCACCAACACCCGTTAGCCCACTAACACAGTTGCAGTGATGTTTCCTAAGAAAGGATGTTATGAGGAAATAATAGCATTAACATTTTGGAAGCAGGAAGGCAAGCAGATGAGGAATAACTGACCAGGCAGACTTTTGAGCCCAACCCTAAGCCTGACTTGGAGAAAGCTAGAATGAATGTTTCATACCACAGGTTCCTCAAAGGGAGGAAGCTGGAGCCCCAGGAGCTTAGGACCAGTAGTCAGGGGCTGGGGTTAAGTGCAGAGAACTAGGAGAAGCAGGGTTTGAGGGGTAAATGTAAATATGTGAATACATAAACGTATGTAAACTACTTTGAACACACAGCGAGCAGTGCTTGTGCTTGGTAAGCAATCTATGAGTGTCTGCAGTTATTGGCACTTTCTGGGTCCCTTGAGGCCTGCTCTGACTCCATTCTGCTGGGCGCCTGCCCCTCTTGCCCCAGCAGAAGTCTGCAGCTTTAGTCTCATGAAAGGGTCACAGAGTGGGTTTCTGGACTGGGGGGGCTCCATAACAGTGGAGTGTGGGATGCAGAATGGAAAACAGAAGGAGCAAGGACTGATGCCATTGATTTTTATTTTTTAAATTTTTTTAAAGGCTTCTTTAAAACTTTTAAAGTTTATTTATTTTTGAGAGACAGTACGCACACTAGCAGGAAAGAGGGGGGGCGGGCGGGCGGGAGGGAGAGAGAGAATCCCAAGCAGGCTCCACGTGGATGTGGATGCTTAACTGACTGAACCACCCAGGTGCCCAGATGCCATTAATTTTTTAAACTTAAGGACTCCTAGCACCTTTTGCCACTTGGGGCTTAAACACACTAGCAGCCTGACCCCACCCTCCAGGCAAGAGCCTGGAAGATTCCTCTCTGGGGAGTCTGAGTAGCCCAAGAGGAAAAATCTAAAGACATGGCCAGCAGCTTGAGGGTCCCTTGGTAAACAGCCTGCCCAGAACCCCTACCATATGAGCACATGCTTGCTTGGCTAACGAGGAAATGCCACTGAGATGGGCTGTTAGGGGCGGTGCCTGTGAAGAGTAAATTAAAGAACTCTGGGTGGAAGGAACGGTGTAACAAATGTGCAGAGACAGGCTATGGAGAGGTTTTGAAGAGTGGTGTGAGTAGGGCACGGGGCCAGGGAGTAGGGCAGGAAGAGATAAGGGAAAAATAGAGGAGGCTCAAAAAGGCTGTCTGGGCCCAACAGGTGTTTGAGAAAGGCACTGAGGAGAATGGGAACCACGGAGCTAACCAAGGCCAGCTGTAGGGGATGGAAGTTAATTTGGTAGATAATGAGGAGTCTGAGGAGAGTCTGGAAACAGGAGAGTGACGTCTAGAACTGAGTTAGACTGAAGGAAGAATTCATTCAGGAGCCAGACACTGTGAGAGGTGATGGAAGGTCGCACCAAGACCAGCTGGGAAACTCTCAGATGAACCTGTGTCTGTATGCACTGGAGGAGGAGGAGATGGAGGGTTAGAAAACGGAAATTGCTAGAAAAGGGGTGGAGCCCTTTGGATGGGAAACAAGAACTCTGATGGAACGCAGGAGGAAGAGTTGAGCAAGAGAGAAAGAAAGCAGCCACCAACCTATCCGGATGAAAACAAACACCTTAAACAGGACAGGGGCCTTCAAACGTTAGGAAACTTTTTGGCAGGTTTCTCCTCCTTAACCAGCATAACATGGGAATTTGGCAAAGATCTCTTTCCCTTTCCCAATGCTGTGGTGTTTTCAGCTGAAAACAGTCTCATGGACGCATCAACTGGGTACCAAGCGACTGACAAACGAAGGAAGTTTGGGAAGTTGGTTGTCCCGGCAAGTGTTTGTCTTTGGAAATTCTTCTCCCTTCAGCCTTCTGCACAAAGACTTCCCTGACATAGATGACAATGTCCAACCTCTCATGAGGGGAGGTGGTGATGCCAGTAAAGTATCTGGTAAAGGAAGCAGGACATCCTGCTCAGAGGATGCTCTTCTCTTGCATGCCTGCGAACTTGGGATTTATTCCCTACTCTTTCCTCTGAATGTAGGCATGCAGCATCTTGGTTACAAGTGCAAATAGTTGTCTGGAAAGAGAAACTAAAAGTTCATTACTAACCATTCATACTTTGGTTCACTTAGCAGGGCCCCAAGGAAGGAACAGGTTAATAATAATAAATAATAATAAATGCTAATCGCACTTCAGAATCCGTTGAAGACCTTCTTACCCATTATCTTAATCCTCCAAGTAACACTTGAGGGCTTTACAGGATTATTATATCTCTCTTACAGAGAGGTGAAGGGACTTGCCCAAGAATACATGGGTTCTTGTTGTTGGCAGAAGTGAAAGTTGCACTCAGGGCTCCCAATGTCCATTTGGGGCCCCTTCCTGGGTGTGCATGGTGGGGTGGGGGCTGTGACAGCCCAGGTGTGGGCAGTATGCCAGGGTAATGTGTAGAGGGGAGGGTATCCAGATGGCCTGAGAGAACAAGAACCAGGAAGTTCCTTTGGGTATACAACCACTGGCTAGGGTTGAAGCCACAGTCAGGATCCTCTAACTTCTACCCATTGTCAAGGCCTCTTCCCTCAGCTCTGTGTGAGACAGAATAAAGAGGAGAAGAGAATAGTGTGCAGCAAACACCAGGCTACTACCCATCAATCCCAAACCCAGCCCTCCATCCTGATTCTTTGCTCCCCTGGAGAACCAGCTCTATGATCAGTACAACCTCCAGATTTCCCTGCAAGAGGGAAGATCGCTGTGTAAGAGCTTGGCCCCTTTGAGGAAGTCTGTCCTGACAATGTGTGCCAACCCTAGCTCATGGTTCAAGGTCGCTGAGGTGCTCAAAGCTGGGAGTTGACTCACTTATCGGTGAGCCCATGGTCAGTGGTAAACATGGAGGCCCTTCTTGGTATAGGAGCTGGATGCTCTCCACAATAGACCTGCCTTGCAAGCTCAGGCCCTGGGCAGATGCTCATAGGAACTATGTCTGAAAGAAACAAGGACGTGGCCATAACTCTGGATTTGAACTCCTAGATCCAAGATAAGCTGCCTCTTGAAGCCAAAGCTACCCTCCCTAAAGCCTCCATGGGAGATCCACGCAGAGAGGAAAGACCCAGGAGAAGGGACAATTTATAATTAATAGGGGCTTTAACCTGACCTCGGGCGTGGACATCAGCAAGACCTCCTTTACATTCAAGGCCAAAGTGCTCTTTGGAGCTGGGCCCCTTTGGGGATTCAAAGAGCACTCTGAGGGCCCCCTTCCATTCTCTCTCATGCACACAGCGTATGCATACCCACTCAGCAGGATATAGGCCCAATGCCTCTTACCTAAGGACCTTCGCTGGAGAACCATGACCCATAATGAAACTGGATGGCCACTTCTTCATCCCTTTCCAGCATGCCTCAGAGGGGAAGAATAAGGGACTGGCGAAGAGCCACCCCTGACCCCACCCTCAACTCAGACCACATCTCTAGCATATCATTTGAAAATAAATAACCATTAAAAATTAGTGAGACAGGAATTCATCTGTGACCCACTGGAACATCTTTCATGCTTTGATGTTCTTGATGGCCTAGTGAATGCAATTTAATTCAACACAGCACTGTGAGGGGCTGATCCGAGTCAGGCTCAGGGGTGGGTGCTGATGATACAAAGGGGTTCCACATGATCATTCAGAGAAGTGGTCACAGTGTGGTCAAAGAAACACACACACAACTTGTTACCACTTGGGCCAGTGCTAAGGTAGAGCTAGGGGAGAGTAGGGGAAGCATGATCATTTCTGGACAGAGGGGAAAAGTTTACACAGCAGGCTCATAGAGGAAGAGATGTGTGGGTCAGGCCTTTGGGCCTCTCCTGGGAAGGATTCATGACTAAAGGAGAGAAGTGAAATGCAGGTGTGTTTGAATAAAGATGCGGGCTCTGGGAGGGCTGATACATGGCATATGTCAGGAAATAAGCCAGCTGTGATCCAGTTAGATCCGGGGCCCATTAAAAAAAAAAAAAAAAAAGGATTAGGACAGGGAAGGGAAGAGAGAGAGGCTTAGAAAGAGGACTTACAATATTGAACACTTGGACACTGTTAGACCTGACTAGTTTCTTCCCTAGGAGTAGCATCCACGGTGAGAAATGCATTGAACCAGGGAGACCATTCCTAGCTCTGGCACTCACAGTAGGGGGGACCTTGGATAAGTGAGTCCCTTCCTGGGTCTCAGCTAATACCTGTATAGAACAGGAGTGGATGCTTGCCATTGGTGGTATTTGACACCACATCCCTCCTAGCAGGAAACATCATGGCCCCATGATGGGGGGGGGGGTGGAGTTGAAGGAGGCTTAGTAAGGGATCGTTTATAAAGGGATAGGCACAAGGAAAGGAACCAAGGATTGGTAAAATGCCAGGGATTTGAAACATCTGGAGAGGCAAGGAGATAAAACTATTGGCTGTGAGAGAGGGCTGCCTGACCAGACCTGTAGCCTTCGATAGAGAATGGAGCCAACTGCCAGCTGGGATAGGGAGAAATACCCTGTCCTCTAGCCACCCTCCAGTGCCTCTCAGCCAGACACACGCAAAGGCAGAGGGCAAGAGAGCTGGCTGAGGCAGTGTGTGGAGGTCAGCTTCCCACACAGAGCAGGGCTGGGAAAGGAGCAGGAGGAGGCAATAGAGAATATCTCACATGGGTAGCCAACTGACCAATTTATTTGAAGAGTTATATGCATATTTTAATGCATAACAAAAGCAAGGTAGCCACACATCAAAGCTATGAGTTCACAGCTGTCATTTTTTTAGGGTAAGGCTAAAGCGGACCTTTAAAAGTTACAAGTTAGACAGTTGAAAGAAAAATATTAAGTGGTAGTACGGGTGGTACAGGAATATGGCAAAAATCACAAAGATGGCATTCATGAAACTGAACTTCAGGAAATTCTGATTCTCACCACTCTAGGATCATGACCTGAGCTGAAATCATGGGTCAGATGTTCAACCGACTGAGCCACCCAGGCACCCCTCCATCAAGGGGATTTTAAAAACTGTGATATTTCCATACTATGCAGCAATGAAAATGAACACATCTAAGCCTCATGCAGCAAGATAGATGAAGTTCCCAAACCCAACGTGAGTGAAGGAAACCAGATACAAAGAATCCGTACTGTAGATTTCTTTTATGTAAAGTTCCAAGACTAGCTAAACAAATCTAAGGGGTGGAGGTCAGATGAGCGGCTACCATCACAGAAGGAAGGTGAGGGTAGTGACCAGAAGGAACCACAAGGCAGGCTTTGGGAAGGTCAGCAATGTTCCATTTCTTGACCCGTTTTTGACATGGTATGTTCATTTAGAGATAATTCATTGAGTTTTGCATTTATGATTTTGGAACTTTTGCTAGGTCTCTTATACTTTAGTAAAAAAAAATATTATTTTAAGTGTATATAAAAGGTAAAAGCTATGATTTTTCCTTGTTGACTCTAGGGAAATGGTCATAAAGGATGCATGTCACTTTGGGATAAGCAGAGGTGACACGTTTCTAATGATCAAAGGCTTGGTCACTCCTCCCATTTCCACCAACTCCCTTCTCCTACCTCCCTCAACTTCCTTCCATTCTTGGTAGAGCTCCTGCCATTGATAAACATTTCACAGATGTCCATTGGACTGGCAATAATAGAGCCCTATTTTCTAAATCTGATTTGTCTGGTTGACCAGATGACTGACATTAGCCACGGTTGGAATTTCCCTCCTCCTTCCAGGTGATAGTAGAAGAACTCTAGACCTTATATGGTATAGGAAAATAGGTCAAGGGCCTCCTCCTCTGCCCATGTTGGTGCTGTTGTTACCATTTAGCTTTATGTCTGGTTCTAGACTCCAAGGCTCCAGGGCTCACAGAGATGGCCTCATCACATACAGGCCAGCCATGGGCTTGACCACAGGACCTCTAGTTTCCTGCCCAGCTGTGGCATTTAGTGGTCAGTACATGGCCATCTTCAGGCATTTCTTTAGAAGGTTCTTTACCTCCTAGGGCATTTTAGGGGAACTGGGTAAAGGTCTCAGCTTCTCTAGGAGGCCATCCACTCCAGGTTGGGCAAGGGAAACACAAATCCCTAGGGTACAGCAATCCTGAGGGGGTGCAGGGAGGAACGATACTTCTGATTCTTTTGAGAATGAGATTTGGGGGAGCAGGAAGAAGGACGCTAATTTCTTACCACGTTGTTTACCCTACCCTCTGAAAGCCAGGCCATGCGCTCTATCTTGTGGCATGTTCAGAGAAGATAAGGTCCCCACCTGTAAAAACTTCACAGCCTCATTGGTAATATGAGAGCATCCCTGAGTAAAGAAACAAAACCAAACCTGACAGGACAGGATAACTTTTGAAGAGGCGGCAGAGCTGGGACCAACTTCTCAAGTTGACCTTGCACATGCTTCGGTATTAGTGTTTCCACATCATCACTTTTATCAGTCCAGATGTCACAAACCCTCAGGCCCTCCATGTGGAAGTTTTGTGTCACCATACATTTTGTGATGCAATTTTCTAAAGAAAAATAAATGAATTTGTAGCTAAATTTTAAAAACTTAGAAATACAAAACTAACCCAACCCCCAGATTTCTAGCTGCTCTGGAAGACTCTAACGATCTAGCAACACAGGCTGCTTGATTCCCACATGGCAGCAGTGGGAAAGAGCTGAGCAGTGACTGTCCCCTTTAGATGGGACTTTCCAGCTGCACAGTCCCCATAGATGTCTTATGTCTCACACCCAGCCTCCCTCACGCATCTGTCTCACCTGCTTGGTCCTGCCCCCAGGCATCCCATCTTATCCTTTTTTTAATTACAAAAAAAAAACAAAAACAAACCCTTCATATCTTCCTCCTGCTAGAAGAATAAAGTCCAAACACTTTTGGCTGGCAAATCTTACAAACTCTGGTCCCAATCTAATCTCCCATTGCTCCTCTACACACATTTTTCTCCCAATCATAGGGTACACATGAATGATTCTCATGGTTTTATGCATTCAGGTGGTTGTTTTCTCAGAATCAAGTTTCACTTTGAACTCTTTCACTCGTGTCTTTGATTCCTACTCTCCTTCCGGCATCTGAGATCTTCCAAGATCATTTGCCTTCTCTTCAATGTACATCCCTCAGGAATTCCATTATGTAGGGGGATGTCCATCAATTTCTGTTGTCAGAAAATGCTTTTATTGTGCCTCTGTTCTTGCAAGATTATACGCTTCTCGGTGAACAGTTACTTTCCCCCAGAACGTTGCAGATATGCTTCCTCTGTCTTCTGGCGACTTTCAGCGTCATTGCTGTCTCTCTATAAAGAATCTGTCTTTTCTCTCTGACTGCTTAGGAGATTTTCTTTTCGTCGCTAGCATTCTGCAGCTTCACTGTAATGCATCTCGGATTTCTCTTAATGTTCCTGCTTATCGTATGTTGGGGTTCCTGAATTGTGGGACTATGTTTTTCATCAATTCTGAACATTTTTTTAGCCATTATCTCTTCAGTGATTACCCCTGTATCATCTCCCCGATTTTTTCTTTCTTTCTGGAAATCTGACTAGGCATGTGCTAGACCTTTGATTTACCATTCTGTCCACGAGTCTCTTAATCTTATTTAGTTTTTCTAGATAGAACTTTTTTATCTTGGTGCTGTATTTTGACTAATTTCTTTGTATCGATCTTTCAATTGATGCTCATTATATCTTTACTTCTCTCTTATTGTGTTACCTGTTTCTGAGTTATTATTATCAATAATCTATTTCTTTTAGCTCTTAGTACTTTCATTTTCAATACCTCCTTTTATTTCTGTAAACACTGAATAAACTTATTTGGTATTTTGAATCTTCAAATTCTACTTTGCCAGTGTGATGGGTCAGAGTCCTTATTTCATTTTTTCTGCTGACTTGTGAATAGTGGCTTGTTTCCACATGTGGTATTTTAAGTTGCAAACTCATTTCATCAAATGCTGAAAAATCACAATAATATGGCATCATGCAAAGAAAATGATAATTCTCCAGCAACTGAACTCAACAGCATGAGATATCGCAAACTGAGAAAGAACTCAAAACATCTATTATGAAGAAAATCAATGAATACAAGAAAACTCAGAAAGGTATTTCAGGGAACTCAGAGATACAATGAATAAACAGAAGGAGTTCTTTACCAAATAGTTTGAGATTATATATATATAAAAAAAAAGAACTACGCAGAAGTTCTAGAGCTGAAGAACTCAACAAAAGAGATGAAGAAGGCCTTAGAAAGCAGATGTAAATTGCAAACTCAGGGGTGCCTGGGCAGCTCAGTCAGTTGAGCATCTGACTCTTGATTTCAGCTCAGGTCACGAGGACCCCAGTGCTGTGGGATCGAGCCTTATGTTGGGCTCCGTGCTGAGCATGGAGCCTGCTTAAGATTCTCTCTCTCTTTGTGCCCCTCTCCCCCGCTCGGGCACTTGCTTGCTCGCTCTCTCAAAAAAAAAAAAAAAAAAAAATTACAAACTCAAATTCCTTGGAACTTTGTGGGGACTGTCTTAGGCTTAGGTTCAGGTCTAAGCTGGAAGTGGTCTGCTGCTTATAGGTGCCTAAGAGAACTACCAACCCAAGACCCTTTTAAAAGGATTTTGGTCACAAAGGTGGTATGAATTCTAGCCCCAAATTGGCATAAGGACAGGCTTTTGGTCAGAAATTCTCAGGGGGAACTTTTGTTTTTCTTTCAGCTTCACCCTGAACTAAAATCAGATATCTTCAGGCGAGTAACAAGTCTATGGCACATATGCCACTCTTTCCCTTGGGGAGCAAGATCTGACAACATCCACTAAAATTTCCATCACTTGAAGGTTCTGGTTATTCATAAGGATTTCCAATGTACTCTGACGTCTTGCTTCAGTCTAACTTTGTCTGCTATCTCTGTGGCCCATTTGGCCAGAATTAATGGGGACTCCAAGGTAAAGTCTGGCTCTGACTCACTTCTCTGGATTCCCACTCTCTCATTGCTTCTGCCTCTGAGGGATGTCCTCCCATTCCTGCCATCTCAGCCTTGATGTAAAACATGCTTTTAATAGTTTCCCCAGCGTCTCAGGGATTTTTGACTTGGCAGATTTTGCCAGAATCCACCCTTCCATGTTGTTGCAAACATGGCGCTCACTTTCCTATCATTTTCCAACAGTCTCCCAGAATCCTCGCTCATCCTGTTACCTCTTTCTAGACTGATCTTCCTCACCTTCCCCATTGGCTAAATCTTATTATGGTAAGCAGAATTCCAAGATGGTTCCCCAAATCACTAGCCTCTGATGGATGCTACTTAAACACTATATTCAATTGAACACTAAGCTAATGTTGCTGTGAAGACATTTTTCAGATGTAATTAATGTCCTAAGCCAGTTGATCTTAAAATAAGGAAATTATCTGGGTGAGTGGGTCTGACTTAATCACATGAGGTTTTGGAAAGCAGAAAGTTTCGTCTATCAGTAGTAGAAGAGAAAGTCATACAGCTGTGCTCTGGCTGGCCTGGAAGAAAGCAAATATCTGTGTTAAGAACTTTCTATGGGGCCACATGGCAAGAAACCATGGGCAGCCCCTAGGAGCTGAGGGTGGTGATTTGGGGCCAAAGGCTTGTAAAAAAAAAACCCCAAGGACCTCAATCCTGTAACTGCAAGGAAAGAAATTCCACCACAAACCGGTGAGCTTGAGTGAACACTCTGAGCCCACTTGAGAACCACAGCCCTGGCCTACAACTTGATTTCCGTCACGTGAGACCCTGAGCAGAGAATTCAGTTACACAGTAACTGGACTTAAACTGTGAGACAATTTGAGTTGTTTTAATCTGCTAAATTTGTGGTAAGTTTTTACACAGCAGTAGAAAATGAACACAGCCCTAAACTAATATACCCACCTTATACTTCAAAGCCAAATTCAATTTTCACCCCTCCAAGATGTGTCCTTGAGCTCTGAGGCCGGTCCAGCCGGTGGCCCTCCTCCTCACCCCCGCCCGCCATGCTCTCATGACTCTTAATAATCCTTCTGTTATATCTCCTTGTGTTACTGGTTTTGCTTGTTCATCTGTTTTAAAGTGTCTTTCTCTCCAGTTAGACCATTTGACCTTCAGAGAAAGGACCGTTTCTTAGGTCAACTCCAGCGTCTGATGGCCAGGGTTCAATCCCAGCTTTGCTACTTCTTAGCCATGTGAACTTTGACTTTTTCATTTCCCTAAGTTTCTACAAGCCTCAACTTCCTTATGTAAGATATGGGGGTAAGAAGACCCTACCTCAAAGGGCTGTTATGAAGATAAAATGAAATCATTTTTGTACAGCACTTCACACAATACCTGGCACATAATAGGCCCTTGGCACATGTTTGTGCAATGAATATATGGGTGAAGGAAGGATGGAATGAGAGCCTGCACATGTGCCTGAATATGTGTCTGTGTGGAACAGTTTCCTCAACCTAAGCCACCCTGCCAACAGACAGCCTTCCCCTGATGTTTCCCTTGTTTGTTTTACTCCTGCTTTTCCCGTGATTGCTCACAGGAAACATTCCTAGAAAAACCTCAAGAGATTGACTTCCTTTGTGCTTTAGGGCAGCAGCCGGTCTGTATTCTGTTGGCCGCAGCTGCGCTCCAGCCCCTGGGGACTGAGGGAGGGACAACGTCTCAGAAGGATGAGGATGGGAGCCAAACAGCAGGTGAAGTTCACCAAGAGAAAAATACAAAGACAATACTTGGGAGGGAACCCCCCCAAACCAGCGGATGGTAGAGGAGTAGGGATCCCTGACCCCCACCCCCTCCCCCGGCCCCTGCCTCACACACAGCCTCAGTCTTGGCTGCTACAACTGCCCTCTCTCCTTTCCTTCTGGCCACCTACAAAATAGTCACATCGGCATCACCCCTAACAGCTTCGAAGATGCCAGGCCCTAGGGAAGGCACAGCTCCTGTCTTGGTGTCAGATGAGAGCCATTTGGCAGGCGAAAAGAAACAGGCCATCTGGAAAAGCCTCTGAGACCTCAGTAATTTGAACCAATGACTCCCTTCAGTTTTACTTATTGTAAAAAACAACATTATAACAACATGAAAGGACATCTCTTACAAAGGAAAAAAAGATTACTCATGATCCTGCTACCCTAATGCCACAACTGTTTTCTTTTTCCAAGCGCTCTTCTCGCCTTTTTTTTTTTTTTTTTTGGCCACATAATAGAAGTTTGCATGCAATCTGTGTCCCCTTTTTTGTTTTCACTTAATGTGATATCTCTCAAGCCTTTTCTAGTATTGACCTAAATCTAGTGTTGGTCTCTCTCAATCTCTCTCTCTGAGCTGCATATATTCCAACGGCTTTGACGGAGGCATAATTAATGATTCCTTAACCCTTGGAGATTCTTGCTCATCCCCTTGAATCTTTGAGGTTGGCTGTTGGCAAAACTGTAAATGAAAGGAAGTTTGTTTTCCAGGCCCATCTGCCTCCCTGATCTTCCTTCCCTGCTAGCCCAATTTTAGCCCAAGACTTCTCTTGCCATATCCTGGTGCCAACCTGCTCTCTGAGCCTGTGCCCCTATTCAAGGGCTATTAAAAATAATATCGTTCTATTTTTTCCTTCAAAGAAGAGCAATACATGCTTGTGTTGTCCAATTTGAGAAATGCATAAAAGCAAAAGAAAGTTAAAACCTGCTACCACTTTGCTGTTCAAGATCAGATGCCTCTGTTCCTCATCGCTCTCCAAAGTATTGTTGGCACTTTTGACCCCACTTGTCTGTGTCAGGTCCCTTTTCCCCCAGACCCTGCTCTGCCTTCACTAACCTGTACTGATGACATGATGAAAAAGTTTATTCATGAATGAATAAACCCTAGAAAGTATGCTACCTTGAGGCCCTGGGCATCTATTTAGGTAAAAATATTCATAAACAGGTATACAATGCATCAAGGGGGCACCTGAGTCTGGCTAGTTTAACCCACTGGAGACTTCACTGGCTCATTAAACTGGAGCATATACAGGTAGGATGGGCTGCAGGGCTGGTTTGATCTAGTAGCTCAAAAATGTCATAAAGGCAATGGTTTCTTTCTAACCTCTGTCTTTGCTTCCCTCAGCATGATTCTCTTCTAAGGTCAATTCTTCTTGTTGCCTAAAATGGCTGCCTATCAGTGGCTACTAAGGCTACTTATTGCCTGACTCCTGTCTAGCAGGAGATGAGAGCATCTCTCTCCCACCATCCAATAAATACCTAAGGTTTCCTCTGACTGGATCAGTCTGGTTCTGATGGCCGCCCATGAATCAATCTTAGGGGCAAGGAGGATGGGATCTCTCTGGGTGGTTTGGACCAGCAGGTCTCAAACTCTGGTCTTAGGACCCTTTACACTTCTAAAAATTACTGAGGATCCTAAAGAATCTTTTTAATGGAGGTTTAATCTATTGATATTTGACAAATTAGAAATTAAAAGTAATTTAATTTAAATTAATAAAATAAATCATAAAAATAAAATTACATGTTTTAACAAGTTAAAAAATAATTATGTTTTAAAAAGTACTAATAGCCCCAAAAAAACACAAAAAAACAACTATGTTTTCCAAAACAAAAAGATGGTGAGAAAAATGGCTTTTTCCCCCCTTTATTTTTGATTTGCAAGTCAAACCTTTAAGTCTGGTTTAATAGAAGACAGCTGGATTTTCATATCTGCTTCTGTATTCAATCTGTTGCAAATTGTTCTGGTTAAAGTACATGAAGAAAATCTGCTTCACATCAATATGTAATTAGAAAAGGGAGGAGTATTTTGATAGATCTTTTTTGAAGGTTATATTATTTATTTTGAGAGCGAGAGAGAGAGAGCACGCATGGGGGAGGGGCAGAGAGAGAAGAAGAGTGAGAATCCCAAGCAGGTTCCATGCTGTCAGTGCAGAGCCCCACACAGGGCTCAGTCTCACCAACTGTGAGATCATGACCTGAGCCGAAACCAAGAGGTTTCACACTTAACTGAGCCACCCAGGTGCCCCGATAGCTTTTAAAGGGTATCTTTTTTGGTACTATACCAAAATTCTACAAGAGGTAATTCCTTAAAGGTTTGTTGCATTGTGAAATTGAAAACCTTATCTATAAACTTTTCATACTGTCAAATTAAAATCCATTGTCTGCCTTGTATTTAGAATTCATCTTTTACCCATGTGTGATTTTGTAACATCATGCATTAGCGATTTGGAAAACACTGATTCACTGAGTAAATGCAGGTCTTGTAAATGTTGGCACATTATACATGACCCAACATCCCCAAGTCACGTTTGTTAACATCACCATTCGTCACATCAGAAAAGTCCTTAAATATTGAGAACCTGTCTCAGGGTGATAATAAGTTTTCCAAAATTCTAAATTTCTTTTGAAAGCTGGAATTTTTTCATCATTGGCCCAACAAATAGTCCATTGTTTTCCTTGAAGAGACAGGCTCACTTAACTGATTGTCAAGGAAATGTCTACCAAATAATCAAGTTGAAATAACCATAATTGTCAGTTGCTTTCTCAAGTGAAAATGGTGTTGCATGAAAAAAACAAAAAACAAAAAAACCCCCAAAAAACCCAAACCAGCCAGTTCAGCTTGCGGCTGCACACGTGCTCTCCCTTAGACAACCACCAGGCTCTGGTTTGCAGTGGAAGGGTTTTATGTGCCTTTCCATTTTGTTATATAAAATATTAAAAAGATATGTGCTCAAGGGTTGAGATTTTAATAAATTTAGTAATACGTATTGCTCCATCAAGACCATTCTTAAATGACACTGCATTTTTTTAATTAAAAGTTTTTGTGTTTGTGTTTTTGTTTTTGTTTTTTTACCATTAGTGCGGTAATGAAGGCTCTTAGTACAGTTCAGTGCCACTACCCTGATTTGTGAAGGCACCAGTAGTTTTGCACACCTTTGCCTTTGCACCATCAATGCGAAAGGCAAACTATGTATTAGATAATTATGAAATAACTTTGACTTCAGAGATTCCCTGAAAGGTCCTCAGGGACCCCTAGGGGTCCATGGACCATAGTTTGAGAACTGCTGACCTAGACCAGTCAGAGCCCGCTCACAGAGCTAAGAGTGGGGCAATCTTACCTAAACCACATGTTGCATCACAGAAGGGAAGGGTGGAATGAATGTTGGGGTAACACAGTGCCTAAGTAATGAACATAAGGAACTAAAGAATTATAAAATCGTGGTAGCTGTCCCAGATTTACCAACAGTTTGGCCACTGTGCTAGTCAGGGTCCTGAGCTTTTCTGAGACCAGCCACTGACTTGAAGAGATTCCAGGTAAGGCTTTGAGGTTGAGGGGCTGATCCTAATTTACGGTTTGAGGATCTCTGTCTCTATCCAGAACAGTAGCAGAGGCTCTGCAGCTAGTAAAAAGGGTGTTTTAGGTCAGGGCTTGTCTTGTCCCACAAGTCAGCTTCTCTTTCCACCAAATGTGAATGGGGTGAATGAGGCAGCGGGTGCAGGGTAAGCTTACCAGTGGTCTGGTTAGGCTGGAACAGGAGGCAGTTTTGAGCTCCTTTTCTTTGTCACACCCACCTTGCACCCAGTCCTCCAAGCCGGAAGGCTGATCCTTATGTCCAACCTTAATGCTCTCACAGCATTTTTCAGACAAGAAGTATCTGGGAGAAAGGGAAAGAGCAGCTAAGGCAAAGAGAGGTAAAGTGTCTGACCAAGCAGGCTGGCCTTGGGCAGGTCTCCAAGAGAGAAGTGGTGAGGTGCTCAGCATTCTCCCTGCAGCTGTCCCTGACCCCAGCAGCTGCTCTGCCTGGCCAGCCTTGGCCACTCCACTGGATTTAGATCTCCCAGTGACAGCTTTTCCTCTAATATTTTCAAAATGCTCCAGTATTCTCACCTTAGAATAACTTGGAAACATTTTTATGGCAAAATCCCTTTGGAAAGTATGACAAGAGTCCCCCCCCCCTTCCTTTCCAAGATTTCCCTCCTGACCTTTGTTACCCAGATATAACATTTTTTTCCAGCACCCCCTGCCCCCACTGGGAAAAGAACACAGACACTGCCAAACTCTGGTGCTTTGCAACCCCTGTACAAACTGTTGCAAAAAAGATCGACAAAATTCTAAGTTTTCACAAATATATTTGGCTTAGTTTCTAGGATCTTCCGTTTTAAACCAGAACCGGTATCACAGGCACATGACTGCAATGCACTGTATCTGTAACCTAAAAGGAAATTCTGAAAACAGACCAATGAGTTCACTGAGGAGTCAACAAGTCCCAAGGCACAGAAATGTTGCAGACGCATTATACACCCTTGGGTGTTCCAAAGAAATAACATATCAGCGCTTTAAACTCCTTTTAATTCTTGAATTTGGGGATTCACGAATATTAATGCTTTAAAAGTCTGTATGACATTTCTTTTCCTGATTCAAGGGAGACTCCTGAGATATGGAAAGGGGGACTCCAAGCGCAGGTTCTGATCCCTGCTCTGCCACCAGATGTCCCAATGAATTAGGTACCTCACTTATGCTTTCCGGGCCTCAATTACCCATCTGATACCAATAGGTAATCAGCACTACTAACCTTTTCTCGGACACGTGTAACAAAAATAAAGACGTTCTGCAAGTCCTCCCCGCTCCCCCACGCCCAGGCTGCCCTCCTGCAGCTCTCAAGGTCTCACGACCCAAGGAACTCTGAACAGTGGTCGCCCTGGGGGGGTTGTGCAGGCAAGTAAAGCACGTGACTACTAAAAGCCCCTTCATTCACCGACTCCGCATCTACCAGTCCTCTGCGCGGTAAAAGCCTGTAACAAGTCCAAATGCACCTTTTGTTCCCTCCACCGCCTAACTGCACGTAGAGTCCAAGAGGGCTGTGGGGGCCCACTGTCCCCGGTACGTCCTGCCGAAGGCGCCCGGCTCCCCGAACCACAGTGGGTGGAGGCGTTGCGCGTCCCGGGGGCGGGGCCGCCGCGGGACCCCCCCCTCGCGAGCTCTGATTGGCCTCTCTTGTCCTCGTGATGCTCGGCCCCGCCCGCGTCCCTCCTCCGCATCCGCGCGGGGGAGCGGACAGTCTGATGCTGAATGGGCGCGAGCGCTGCGCCGGGGGCGGGCGGGGGCGCGGGGCCCTGGACTGGAGGCCGGCCGGCGCCCCCTCCCTAGCATGCGGACGAAGGCGGCCGGCGGCGCGGAGCGGCGTCCCCTGCAGCTGCGAACGGAGGCGGCGGCGGCGGCGGCACCTGCCGGCCGAGGTAAGTGGCGCAGCCCCCTTCTCGGCGTAGCGGGGCCCGCGGGCTGGGGGCGGCGGTGGCCATCAGTCCCTAACCCTGCCTGGCTGGGGCTTGGCGGCTCCTCCCCGGCCCCGCGGGCGGCTCCCAGGGCACGGCGCCCCTGGACGCGCCTCGCGGGGGCGCGGGCTGGGAGTCGTGGCTCCGGGCCGCGTGGACGGGGCAGGGGGCGCCGCGGCCCACGCAAGTGTGGACGCGGTGGAGGCTCAGGGGTGAACCGCCAGGTTGTCGAGTCCAGCCGCAGTGGCCCTTTCTCCCCCGGTGTTCCGCAGCGGCTCGGGGTTTAATTCATTGCTGGAAGCTTCCGAGCCAGCAGAGCCGAGTTAACTCATTTCCCTGGGACGGGATTGGGGGACCCTCTGCAGTGTAACTAGCAGCTCCCAAAACTGCCCTTTGCATCCTTCCATAAGGCGGGATGTGTGGCGTCTGTACGTAGAAATTCGCCAGTGACCTTCCTCGCCCCCCTCTGCAGCCAGCCCTACGAAAGAGACACGTTTTGGTGACCGTTTGCTTTCCTCTGAATTGTAAGCAGTGACTTGACATAGGCATGCATTCATTATACGCCTTTAGTGTGTAAATAACTCAAGGATTTTGGAGAGCATCTCTCAGAGGTGCCGGGCTAATAGGGAGAGGCGGGGGCTTGTCTCTGCCCCACACCAGCTGGGTGACCTTGGCCAATACATATCCCCTTGAGGGGCTCTGTTTCCTGGTCGCTGCTGGGAAGCTTGAGCTGCTGCTGATGGCTGTGGTCCCTTTCAGGCCTCTGGTTCAGTGGTTCTGACCGAATAATGTGTTTACCCGTTAAAGGGGTCCTACAAATCAGCTGACTTGAAAGATGAATTTTATGTTCTCATGTCTTAATTCGTGTAGGTGGCCTTTGCTTAATTATGGATCGCTCTTTTAAAAGAGAAAATAGTTTTATGTGCTGCGTTTCGCATCCTTGACTTGCCTGCTTGTGGTGCCAAGCACCCAGCTCAGTACTGGGGTTACAAAGAGG
Source organism: Lynx canadensis (assembly GCF_007474595.2). Taxonomy (NCBI): domain Eukaryota; kingdom Metazoa; phylum Chordata; class Mammalia; order Carnivora; family Felidae; genus Lynx; species Lynx canadensis. The sequence continues at coordinate 100,127,210 of NC_044305.1, read as the reverse complement.
AAGAAGACTCATCTCCTGCCCTCTGGTGTTTAGCCTCACTCTCCTCTTGTTTTATAACTGCTAATCCTCTTCCAGAGAGGGATGCGTATCCTGAAACTGTGAGGAAGAGGAATTCATGTCTGTTGAGTGAAGGGGCACAGACTCAAAAACATGATGGGTTGTGGTTTCACTTGTGTAATCCGGAAAGCTGGACAGTTTAGAAGAATGTCTTACATTTCTAGTCTTAGAGCCAGGATCACCTAAATTCCAACACATGCTTAGACAGGAGAGAGTGCTGTGAACTGCCAGAGCACTATAACCAAGATGTCATGGTTCTTTTTCCATGTCTGTCCATTATGTGAGTGCTGCTGTTTCTGTAAGATGAAATGGACCTTATTTGTGATTAGCAGCCATTTCTTCCTCTAAGCCAGAAAAGAAATGAGTGAGATGGGAAGGTATGAGGGAGTTAATGGAAGTGTGAGATGGCCAACAGGCGTATATTCTAAAAAGTCATTTTATGGTTACCTATTTTGAAAATGCTTATAATTTTGGCCCAGATGGCTAAGTTAGTCCCATGCTGTTTGGCAGCAGTGAGGGGAATTTATCTAGCAAGTTGGCTCTTGGGAGGTGAACAGACTATAATAAAAAAGGTTTAGCGCTCTCTGTGGGAGTCCATCCAGGTGCTGGGGGCTGAAGGGGGATGTCTGGGAGCCAGGAGTTCCTGGGAGGATTAAAACTCACCTTCCACACCCTTCTAGTTCATGAGGAACAAATTAATCTGAACTGCCTGTGGAGGGTTGAGATCATTCCCAGAGGGCATGCTCCATGATTTTAAGTCTAGCTGGGCAGCCTTAGCAGAAATAAAACAGCTGGGAAGATATACAGTGATGGTACAAACTTCCTAACTGCAGAGAAAGGAGAAGCAAGGGCTGAATCAGTGTGAAAGGCCTAAATTAGCCAAGGCATCCAAAATGGGGAGGGGTTGCAAATCACCAGCCTGGTGTGGGAAGAAGCCGTAAATATGGATAGCAACGTGTGGGGCTCCTCAGGGAGAAAGAACCAGCTTAAGCACACCTGCAGAGGGGGAGCAAGGAAGAAGTGTGAGGGAGTGGGGGAACAATGAGGTTAGAGGGTACAAAGACACTTCCAGGCATGTCTTACCTGGACAGCTTTTTCTTTCCTTCTTTCTTTTTAAAGTATAGCACACATACTAGAAAAGTAGACACGCTGTAAGTGTACTGTTCACAAGTTTTCCAAACTGAACACACCCACGCACTCAGATCAAGAAGCAGGAGCTCCCCGTGTGCTCCCTTCCAGTCCCTACCTCCCTGGGGGCAACCCACCACACCTGACAGTTCCATGCGTGTATAAATGGATCCTGCAGTATCCTACATCTTTCCTAATGAGTTAGGTTTCTGAGATTCACTCGTGACGCTGCCTCTTGCTGTAGTGTGCTTCCTCTCAGTGCTGATTTGGCCTTTGGGTGATTAATATATCACATATTTGTGCACTATTGATGGACATTTGGGCAGTTTCCAGCATTTGGCTATTGCACATAACGTTGCTGTGACTGTTCTCGTACCCATCTTTGGTATACATACGTATGCATTTCTGATGGTGGTATGGTAGGTGTGTGATTGCTGGGTAATGGGCGTGTGTATACTCAGCTTTGGGAGCTGCAGGCAAAGCCATGTTATTCCAATTTTTTAATAACTACGTTGTTATTAGTGTGGTCATCATATGGTTATTATATGGTAATTAGTAGTTAATTTTTATTAGTGTAGTGTTAGTTTTATAATAGTACCTCCTTACTACTAGCTGATGAGGGCAACACCAAGTTTTCACCAAGGAGACAGGCAGGAGTCTTACCAGGAGTCATGATCAGTTTCTATCTGGCTGTGCCCCATGCCCCATATTCTCTTGGCAAGTGCAGTCAGCTCCATGCCCCGGTCTCCCGAGTCACGCAGCAGCACAGGCCGAGCTGTGGGCAACCCAAGAGTTCTGTTGTCAGGGAAAAGTTTCTCTGGCCAAACTGCTTTAACTTATCTCAGCTCCCAGTTCCCTGCAAGCACTTCTGGGAACCTCTCCTCCCTTTTGCTTTCTAAACATTGTACTTTCTATATATTTTTTAGCTCCTTTTTTTTTTTTAATGTTTATTTGTTTTTGAGAGAGAGAGAGAAAGAGAGTGAGCATGGGAGGGGCAGAGAGAGAGAGGGAGACAGAATCTGAAGCCAGCTTCAGGCTCTGAGCTGTCAGCACAGAGCCAGACACGGGGCTTGAACCCACCAACTGTGAGATCATGACCTGAGCTGAAGAAATCAAGAGTTGGACATTAAACCGACTGAGCCACCCAGGCGCCCCTCAGCTTCTGCTTTTTTATCCTCTTCTATCTTGTTCTTCACCTCCTTTCTGCTTCTGACAAACATCTCGGTCTCATTTCCTATTTAGACTCTAGTGGCAAGAGAGGAAGAGAGTATGGTCCTTTAACAGGGCTCCCAATACTCTCCTCCCTTTGCTTGTTATTTTCTGCAGTCACATCCTTAGTTTTCCAGGACTTGGTGGTTGGTGTAGGCTTCTTGCTTATCCTTTCTCTAGTCCAGTGGAACTGTAACTCAAGCCACACATAATTCAAAATTTTCTAGTAGCTACATTTAAAAAGTTGAAAAGAAACAGTTGTATCGAAGTTGCAATTTCTGAGGAATATAAGAACTTCTAAACTGTTATGCACCTAATAACACAGCTTCAAACAATGTAAAGTAAAAAGTGACAGAAGAATAAAAAAAAAAGTTGACAAATCTGCCACCAAAGTGAGAGAGATTTTATTATACATCTTTCAGTAACTGATAGAACAAGCTGACTGAAAACCAGTAAAGGGTTATTCCAGCAAACAATAAGCTTGATCCAACTGTTTATATAGAAAATATGGTCCCACAAATGAAGATTGTACTTTTACAAAAATTGAGTATACACCTGGTCATGAAATAAGTTCTAACATGTTTAAAATAACCAGTATCATACAGAACAAGTTCTCTGGCCACAGTGCAACTAAATTATATCAGTTTTAAATGCTATTTTGGAAAAAAAGTGAAAATTTGAATTTAAAAATATTTAGGCTTGAGAGATAAGTCATAATAATAAACATATGTGTCAAAAGTTGTAGGATGACTTATACACTTAAACTATTAGGTACAGTCTTAATTGCTCATATTAACAAGAAAAATAGCAAAAATTAATGATTTAATTAGCTAAATTAAGACATTAGGAACATAGCAATTAAAATGAATCCAACAAATTAGAAGGAAGGGAACTTTAAAAAAAAGGTGAAATTAATTTTAATAATATATTTTAGTTAACCCAGTATGTCCAGTATATTCTGAAATTAATCTAAAAATTGTTAATGAGCAATTTAAATTTTCGTGTTCATACTCGGTCTTTAAAGCCTGGTGTGTAACTTACTTATATAGAGCACATCTCAATTTGGTTTGGCCACATTTGAAGTACTTAACAGCCACATGTGGCTAGTGGCAACTGTACTGGACAGCACAGCTCTGGATCTTAGCCTGTTTTAAACATTGAGCTGATTTGTCTTGATAAAGGGGACAGTCAGGGCTAACTGTGGTGGTGGGGTTCAGTTTTCTGCCAAGGAAATCTAGGATCGTAGGAATCTGGCAGTGTTCAGTGGCTGGCAAAGGAGGAGTGGGCTTTTTGTGAAAAGCTTAGTAAACCCACTCCCCTCCTAACAAACCTACATGCTACAACACATAGATAGGTCAGAAGAAAAGATAAATGCTATACTGACTCACTTTATTGTCACCTGCTCTAGACTAGACGACTAGACTAGAGCAGGTGACAATAAAGTGAGTCAGTATAGCATGCATATATATATATATATATATATATATATATATAGTCATTTTTTATGTATATGTCATTATACGTACAGCTCATTTAATTTTCACAAAAGCCATGTGAGTTTGGTATCATTATTATCCCCATTTTACAAATGAGGATGTTGAGGCTCAGAGGGGTTAAGAAACTAATAAAGTGTAGGGGACGGAGTCTGGGGAAAGTGTCTAGGGGACATTCTGACTCAGGCAGTCTGACCTGGAGGTGGCAAGGAGGCAAATGCATCCCTCCCTTTGCAGCACATAGTGTGTTCCTGCCGCATGCTTGAGAACAACTCCTGTGGAAATTCTTGGAAAGGTCATCCGAGGTGGCTGAGATGGCCTTGTTCCCTGTCCAGGTTGGCGTGTTCCCCTGCAGGCCATCGTCACTCCCCTGGGTCTCCACAGCAGGCTCCTAACTGGTCTCAGGGCACAAGAGGACTTCCCCATCTCCAGTGTGGCTCAAGAGAGGTCTCTCCAAAATCCAGTTCCAATTAACTTCCTACCCAGTTGCTCCTTTTATCTCAGGATAAAAAAATTTCCCATTTCCAGCAGGCCATGGCATGGTCTGCTTCTTTTCTCTAGCTTCTTTTGGTACCTTATTCCCTCCTGGGCTGGACCTTCAGGCACTCCATGTGAAATTTTCCCCTCCGTGCCTGCTGTCACTGCTCAGGTGACAACCTGCCTGCCCACTGAGTTCTACTCATTCCTTCCTGGGAGGACCTTTCCTAACCCCTTCCCAGACACACACACACACACACACACACACACACACCCTCAAATCTAAAACATCTTGTAACACAGCCCTCATGTTCAATGTAGAATAAATTTGAAAGAAATACTATGAAAATAATTACATTTGTGATAGATCTACTTGTCTGATTTTTAAAATAAGATCATGAGAGCCTTTTGAAAAAGAGACTGTGTCCGTCTGGCCATTGCTGTAGCCCCAGGCACGTACTCCATGCTTGATTAAAACTGCTTATATGAGGGGCTCCTGGTGGCTCAGTCGGTTGAGCCTCTGACTTCGGCTCAAGTCATGATCTCACATGATCAAATGTGAGTTCGAGCCCCATATCGGCCTGCTGCTGCTGTAAGCACGGGGCCTGCTTAGGATCCTCTGTCCCCTTCTCTTTCTGCTCCTCCCCCGCTCATGCTTTCTCTCTCTAAAAAATAAATAAAACATTTTAAAAAACCTAAAAACCTGCTTATATGAGGATTGCTTGGGTGGCTCAGTTAGTTAAGTATCCAACTTCGGCTCAGGTCATGATCTCATTGTTTGAGCCCCATGTCAGGCACTGTGCTGACAGCTCGGAGCCTGGAGCCTGCTTTGGATTCTGTGTCTCCCTATCTCTCTGCCCCTTCCCCATTCATGCCCTGTCTCTCTCCCTCTCTCAAAAAAATGAATAAACATTAAAAAAAAAAAAAACAAACCCTGCTTATATGATTGGCAGCATGCTTCTTTGGGGCCTGCCCAAATAATGATTTCCCAAATATTTGGAGCAAAGAGGAAAAGGGATATGTGATTGGGTTATAAAAGGAAATTCTTTGTTTTAGCCATGCCTCTTATAGACCTAAATACCTGTTGTTGGTTTTAAGAGTTCAAACATATTTAACTTTCTCTGAGCTTAAAGTGCCCCAAACAAAACTTTCCTTTTTTCTTCTCTAAGACTGTTCCCACTCCTTCAGTCTCAAAACAGCCAGGGCCTGTCAAACTTCAGGTCCCAATTGTGGTCCCTCCAGTTCCTTTTCTAGGGCCATTTTAGGCTTTTCTTTTCTTTTCTTTTCTTTTCTTTTCTTTTCTTTTCTTTCATATGTTTATTTATTTATTTTGAGAGGGGGAGAGAGAAACAGAGAGAGAACTTGCATGCTCGTGAGGGAGGGGCAGAGAGAGAGGGAGAAAGAGAATCCGAAGCAGGCTCTGCGCTGACAGCCCTGAAGCCGGGCTTGATTTTATGAACCGTGAGATCATGACCTGAGCTGAAATCAAGTGTCAGATGCTTAACCTACTGAGTCACACAGGTGCCCCTGGGGTCACTTTCTGATTTGAGTTTTATGTGACTAGCTTGCTGCTTCTAGGACGACGTGGCTTACAGAATACTGGATCATGACATAAACTACCTAGCAAATCCTTGACCTCTGTTTCCCTATCCACCTGGACAGCTGCTCCCTGAGAAATATTGCTGAGGTCTTGTTTGACGATGTCACTTCATAATTTCAAGACTTAGGAACCCATATCCCAACCCTTTCTTTTTGGGGGTGGGATCTTGGTAATTTCAGAATTTGCACACACACTTTCACATCGTCTCATCCCCTATGTTTCCCATTAGGAAGGTCCTCGTGTTGGAGCCTATTTACATTGGGTCCCAGAGTTGATTTTGTTAACTATTATTTCTACTGACTTTCCCGTTCTGTTAAGTATTATTTCTTCATCCCTACTACTTATATCCTTTAGATCAAGAGGGAAATCTTCCATTAAAAAGGTACCTTCTATGAGCTCTGTGCTGACAGCTCAGAGCCTGGAGCCTGCTTCAGATTCTATGTTTCCCTCTCTCTCTGCCCATCCCCTGCTCATGCTCTGTCTCTCTCTCTTAAAAATAAATAAAAATTAAAAAAAAATTTTAAAGGTACCTTCTAGATTTTGCGCTATTTGTAGTATTCATGGGATTGCCACCGACTTGTTCTCCTTTACATATTCTGCACATATAATTTGCAATCACAGGGGCCCCCCACTGGAGAGCTCTTATGTAAGGTGTTTTCTTAGAGCTTAGACGGACCCAAAGAGGAGGGGCAGTTCTCTAAGCAGTCTTCCCCCATTTATTCCAGTGTCTGTCTTATTCCCTCTGGTCTCCTTCTCTGAGGGGTACCCCCACCTCTGCCATTAAGTCCCCTCAGAGAATGGTGCAGTGGTGGCACTGCGTGGAGCCCTCTTGCCTGCTCTTTGCTCTTTTTCCTTCCTATTACTGGCCTGCATTTGTTATGCAGGCCAGACCTCAGCTGGCAGGGTGCTAGAATAACAGCCCCTGCCAGCTCAGTCACCACATTCTGTGTGGCATCTTTCTTCACATCTCTTGATCGGCCCCCTCCTCACGGGGTCTGCTCTGGCTCGGTTGCAGTGACCTCCGTGACCTCTCCTTAGCTGCCTTCAGCCCACTTCCCATCGTGAGCTGGCCAGCCTGCTCCAGAGCCACGTAGGGCTGCCTGGCACCCCCTCCTTTGAGGCCAGTGTGGAGGTTGTGGTTCCGTCTTAGGCACATCTGCCGCTCTCGCCAGGTCCCCCGTGATCGGGCCAGAGCATGCCTCTGTGGGTATTTTCACATGGTATTTCTTCTGTCTGGATGCCTGTTCCTGTCTTCTGTCTCTGAAGTCTTGCCCATCCTTTAGGGACTCGTTTACACATTATCTCCTCAGGGAAGCCTCCCTGATGTCCTGTGACGGAGATGACAGTTCCTTGCTCGGGGTGCTCCAGGTGTATTGCTTCCCCTCTACCGTGGCGTTATTTGGTATTTTGGGTATGAAGGTATTTTGGCCTTCCCTGGCTGGATTATTCATTTAAAGAAGAACGGGGCTGTGTCTTTTTATCTTTATATTCCCAGCGCCTGGTATATGGAAAGTGCTTATTAAATGTTTATTTAGGCTCTTTCCTTGGTTTGGTTGTTGTTGATAGTGCTGCTGTAAACATCAGGGTGCATGTACCCCTTTGAATCTGTATTTGTGTGTCCTTTGGATAAAGACCTAGTAGTGCAGTTGCTGGGTCGCAGGGTTGTTCTATTTTTAACTTTTTGAGGAATCTCCGTACTGTTTTCCAGAGTGGCCGCACCAGTTTGCATTCCCACCAACAGTGCAGGAGAGTCCCTTTCTGTGCATCCTTGCCAACTTCTGTTGTTCCCTGAGTTGTTAATGTTAGCCATTCTGACAGGTATGAGATGGTATCTCATCATGGTTTTGCTTTTTTTATTATTTTTTTATTACAAAAAAAATTTTTTTAATGTTTATTTATTTTTGAGACAGAGAGACAGAGCATGAACAGGGGAGGGGCAGAGGTGGGGTGGGGAACACAGAATCCGAAGCAGGCTCCAGGCTCCGAGCTGTCAGCACAGAGCCCAATGTGGGGCTTGAACTCACAACCCGTGAGGTCAGGACCTGAGCCGAAGTCGGACGCTTAACTGAGTGAGCCACCCAGGCGCCCCCATCATGGTTTTTTTGATTTGTATTTCCCTGATGATGAGTGATGTTGAGCATCTTTTCATGTGTCTGTTAGCCATCTGGATGTCTTCCTTTTAAAAATGTGTATTCATGTCTTCCTCCCATTTCTTCACTGGATTATTTATTTTTTGGGTGTTGAGTTTGATAAGTTCTTTGTAGATTTTAGATACTAACCCTGTATCAGATATGTCATTTGCAAATATCTTCTCCCATTCCATAGGCTGCCTTTTAATTTTGTTGATTGTTTCCTTTGGTGTTTATAGCAGCATTATCAACAATAGCCAAACTATGGAAAGAGCCCAAATATCCATCAACTATGAATGCATAAAGAAGATGTGGTATCTATATACAATGGAATATTACTCAGCCATCAGAAACAATGAAACCTTGCCATTTGCAGCGACGTGGATGGAGCTAGAGTGTATTATGCTAAGCAAAATAAGTCAGCCAGAGAAAGACAAGTACCATATGATTTCACTCATATGTGGAGTTTAGGAAACAAAACCAACAAACATTTGGGAAGGGGGGCAGAAAAAGAGAGAGAAGCAAACTATAAGAATCTCTTAATGATAAAGAACAAACTGAGGGTTGATGGAGGGAGGTGGGTGGGGGATGGGCTGAATGGGTGATGGGTGTTAAGGAGGGCACTTATTATGGTGAGCACTGGGTGTTATATGTAAGTTATGATCACTAAATTCTACTGAAACCAATATTACACTATATGCTAACTAACTAGAACTTAAATGAAAATTTGGAAGAAAAAAATGTTTATTTAAAGGATTGTTAGGGGGGGAGCAAAGCAAATTATACAACAATATGGACCAGCCCTCTGCAACTGGGGGTTTACAAGAGAATTAAGCCCTGCTACTCTAGGGCAACCATTGTAAGTTATGAGTAAATTTCTCTCCCATGCTTCCGGAATGATTCTAGTTATAGACCATCCTTGGAAGAATTGGGAAAATAGGTATTCAGATCCTTTTGGGCTCAATTCTCTAGCCAAACCCAGCTTGAAGAGGCCTGGTATAGACTCTTTGATCCCAATCCTGATAAAATATACATATACAAACAGTAAAGACTGATGGAATTGAAGACCAGAATGTTAACAGTGGCTATTACTGGGTCGTAGTATGACAAGCAGTATGTGATTTCAAAATGTTCTTTCCACTCTTGTATAATTTCTGAAGTTTCTAACTTTTTGATAATAGACTTGTAAAAAATACTTTTTGAATAAGCCAAGCCAGAGTTCTTAAAGCTGACCACCTCCTCTAAGGCAGTAGTGAGTTGGGGTTTTTGTTTTTAAACGTAACAACATGACCAGGAATCGTGGAGCTGAGCCCCTCAGCGTTGCCGCTGGAGAATCGGGCCTCAGGTGTGAGGATGACTCTGGCTGTCAGCTCTCTGGACGTGGGTGTCTCTTTTTGCTGGCGCTGGACACCTTCGAATTGAAGGGCTGAGTTTCTAGCAGGCATGCTCACCATGAGAGGACCTAGCATGCACATGGATACTCACATATACTCTCAAAAGTAAATCTAGGGGCGCCTGGGAGGCTCAGTCGGTTAAGCATCCCACTTCGGCTCAGGTCCTGATCCCACAGTTTGTGAGTTCGAGCCCCACATCGAGCTCTGTGCTGACAGCTCAGAGCCTGGAGCCTGCTTTGGATTCTGTGTCTCCCTTTCTCTCTGCCCCTCACCTACTAACTCTCTGTCTCTTTCTCTCTCTCAAAAATAAACATTTTAAAAAAAGGTAAATATAGAGGTGTTTTTCCCCCTTGATTGCTCAGAGTGAATGTAACCCAGCGTTATTTGAATTAAGTCTCACATGCTAATTCTTGCTTATGACTTACTGCTTCAACCAGCCCTATTTTTTCCCCTGAAGTTTGACCTTGTTTGTCCTCATACAGGATTTCATTCTTATTCCAGCAAGAATCCACCAGTGGCTGCTGAAATAAGTATTTAATGAGAACAGGGTATTTATTTAGTGCCTAAGTATCTTCCATCAAGTTACTTATTAATTACAAAGGAAAAATAGTAACTTGACAGCAGGGAAACCTGCCTCACGCTACTTTAACCAGTTGATCAAATTGAACATCACCAGGAGTGAGACAGTCAGCATCGTGTGGCTCCTGACAAAATGCATCGAGAAGAACACAGCATCAGTCTGTGATGTTTCTGCCAAAAATGTAAACTTGAATATAATCATGAAGAAATTGACAAACCCCAAATGAGGGACATTCTATAAAATAACTGGCCTGTGCTTGTCAAAAAATGCCAACGTCATTAAAGATAAAGGAACTGTTTCAGCTTGAAGGAGGTTGAAAAGATATGACAGCTGAATGCCACATGTGCTCCTTTTTGCTCTAGGGCCATTATTGGGACTACTAGAGAAATTCGTAGAAGTTCTTTAGATTAGATGGTATTGAAACAACAAAAGCTGCTTGATTTTTATCATTATGTTGTGGTTGTGTAAGGGAATATCTTTGTCTTTAGGAAATACTAAAATGTTAAAATATTTACAGGGGGAATATCATCATGTTTTCAACTACTTTCAAACGGGTAAAAAAGTAATATGCATATTATATTGTATTATGTAGCAAGACAGAGCAAATGTGGTAGAATGTTACCAGTTGGGGAGTCTGGGTGAAAGGTATCCAGGAATTTTTTTTGTACTGTTCATGCAATCTTTCTGTAAGTTTGGGATTATGTCAAAAAACAGAGTTAATAGAGTTTAAAAACTCGGAAGTCTGCAGGTCATGGTGCTGTGGCAAGTCTAGCATCAGAAGCCACATGGGGCTTTTCAGGGTCTCCCCTTTCCGTGGTCATTAATGAAGTCATTACCCACAACGCTGAGCTCCCTTCAGCATTGGCTCTGCTCCCCCGGGCGTCAGCAGAAGACAGGGTGCAAGATCACCAAAAGTGCAGCTTCACCTGACAGGAAGGTTTCTTTCTTCTGCTGTCCGCTGCTCCCTTTCCAGAGACTTGACTCCTGCTGGCTGTCTTCAGGTAGCCTGGTCAGCCAGCTCTGATCCACACATTTACCTGGTTTAGACTAGACCTACCACTGTCCTGTAACAGAGGCTTCCCAGGCAGAATGTAACTTCGGAAATATATTTAAACACAGTTGAGAGTGTTGATGCATGAGATCAGTGCACTTCACCAAGAAGCTTTGGTTGAGCGCTTGCCAATAAGTAAGGCACAGGGCCCGCAGAGGGTATGCTTTGCTTAAAGCTTTGGCATCAGTCAAAGATGGTCCACCCTCCTGCTTGATGGAACCTCAGATTGTATGTTTTGGCAAAAATCCCGCATCTTTTGCGTTCTGCATAAGCAGGGGCGGGGTCTTGTCCAGCCCCCACTGCATTTCATACAGTTTAGGACAACGTTCTATGTTTTGGCTGGAGTCTCTCCTGTGGGGTGGGGTGACAGGGGCTATTCTTGGATTCAGAAGGGGAGCTCTACGCTAGGGCCTGAGGTGGGTGTGTGGGTGGATCTGCTTATCAGTATTTGCAGAGAGGAGTTCCTCTGAAACTGTCCAGCCCTAGGGAACAGAATATGATAAGAACAGTGAAGCCTCTATACCTCCTTCCTGTCTTTCTTTCCCTTCCAGCTCTCCTTTCACAGAATTTCCTAACCCTCAGCCTCCACTCCATTTTCTCCACTCTGTGTCCCCCACTCCTCTCTTTCCCCTTTAATTTTTTTAAACCCATCTCCCTCCACTTATTCCAGCTTCCTATTTCTCTCTCCTAAATGGCCATAATGTATGAGCGTCCATTGAATCAGCTAAGATTTATGTTTCCTGTTCTCACTTTGAAAAGTAGGTGAGACTCATAAATTTTAGTGGAAGAAGAGGCAGTGGAAATGTTCTCATCCAATCCTGCTTTTTACATCTTAGCAAACATCCTAAAGAATGACTTGGCCATTATCAAACAGCCAAACAGTGAGACTGTTTTAATCTCTTTTCCTCTTAAGAAACAAAACAAAACAGACCCAGCTTCTCTTCTATTTCCCATGGCGGTGGGGGGGCCAATCATTTGACTTTGTTTGTCTCCTTTCCCCAGGGCCCTGCACGTGCGCACGCACACACACACACACACACACACACACACACACACTGATTCTCATTTGAAAAATCCCATCCCTGTTCTCCATGATATAGGCATGCTCTGGACAGTTCACAAATGCCCAGTGGTTGTGACATCTGGACACAGGGAAGGATCTGGTCCTCACGTCTGCACGTTAGGACCATGCTAACTCTGGGTTAGCTATTCTGCGGGAATCTGGGTACGGGCCTCTGATGAGTGCGTTCATTCATTTGTTGGTTCATTCCTTCAGCAAGTAGTTAAGTACTTCTTACATGCTAGGCACTGTTTTAGGTTCTGAGGTTATAGCAGAGAACACAATTACCAGAACCTCTTTTCTAGGAAGCTTATGTTTTAGTGGGGAGAGCAGACAACAGGCAAATATGTCTGAGTCCTAAAGAGTACTGTGAAGTAAAGCAGGGGTGAATAACAGGGCTTAGGGGTGGGGATGCTCTTTTACAAGGAAGGTGACTTTTGAATAAAGACCAGAATAAAGATCGTAAGGGAGAGAGCCACCTGGAGGCCTGGCAGAGACAAATGAAGACCCTGAGGTGGGGTGGGGGTGGAAACAAGAGACCTCTAGGCTGAAGGGGAGTGAGGAGGGAGGGGAGTATAAAAAGAGAGGTAGGGAGGGGAAGAAGGTTCTGGATTTGACCCCGCAAGAGGTGCTGCTCTCTTGACATCTTTGTCATGTTAGTAAAATCTTGGAGAAACACCATGTGTAGTTTCTGGGCATGTTCGAGTTTTGGAGAATGTTTATGTATTCCAAGGACTCAGAATTAATTGCCTTAGCATCTTTAAACATGTAAAAAGCCAGCAACTGAGTGAAAGTAATGGTGTATTCTCAGCCTTAGAGGAATGCTGGTTGATTAGCAGTAGATTAAAACGCACACCTCGGAATCATTGAAGTGCTTGCATTTAAAAAAAAAAATTTTTTTTAACGTTTATTTTTGAGACAGAGAGAGAGCATGAACGGGGGAGGGTCAGAGAGAGAAGGAGACACAGAATCTGAAACAGGCTTCAGGCTCTGAGCTGTCATCACAGAACCCAATGCAGGGCTCGAACTCACGGACTGCGAGATCATGACCTGAGCCGAAGTCAGATGCTTAACTGACTGAGCCACCCAGGCACCCCTGAAGTGCTTGCATTTTGGTTGGTGGGCAAAACTAGTAGAGTGTGGATGCATTCATGGAGCAACGCTTTTATTTTTCATTTCAGTAGACAGGTCCTTGTAACTGCACAGTTTGTAGGAGGACCTGAAAATCTTTAGGCTGAAATCTGTTGTTAATTACAGCTTACCAGAGAGCAGAGTTTCTCAAGGTACCACACCCACATAACTCAGGGGAACTTGCTTAAAATGCACATTTGGTGTCCTTGCCTGTTCCTAGCAGGTGGGAAATTCTGGAGATGAGGTCTGGGAATCTCCATACTTTACAGCCTTTTCCAGTGGTTCTTGTGCATGCTCAGGTTGGAGAACCATTGGCCAAGACAGTGGTGGAGGCATTGACTATTTATTTCTTCTTATTATTTACTTACACAATAGATGTTCATTACTCACAGTTCTGGAGGCTGGAAACCCAAGATCAAAACACTGACAGATCCTGTGTCTGGTGAGAGCCCTTTCCTGGTTCACAGATAACCATCTTTGCATATCCTCACCTAGTGGAAGGCACTGGTCATTTCAGTTGAATGAATCGTAGAAGACAGGAGATGATTGGGTGTGGTCTCAGCACCAGAGCTCTTCCAGCACTTCCTTTGTGGTCTTGATATCGTGGGTGAAATTTCACATTCCTAAAAGACAAGTAAGACACTGCCTACCCAGTAGAAACAGGGCAGGATGGTGTAGAGGGAGTTTTCCCCCTTGGGTGGAGGGAGCGGAATGGGATAAAGGTGCTTTGCTTTGATCGTATGGATCCAGGAATGAGTGTGGCCCTTCCATCCCCATGTACACCTGGAACTCGCATACCCTGCAGGCTGGTGCTCTGCCCTGACTGCTGCGTGAATGCAGGCCTGTGCCTGTCTGTTGGCTTACACATTGCACAGGTGAGAACACGAACACTTACCTTGATGAATCCAGTTTCTTGAGACCATGCAATGCGAACCAAATATTAAAAATATTAGATCCTGAAACTCAAGTATCTTCGACTTTTAGTTCACAGTCTTTGGTTTTCCGTTTTTGAGGTGAGTTTAGTTACCCTCAATACTTTAGGAATATGGCAGTGTTGGAATGTTCATACAGACGGTGATTTTATCCCAATGGATAGAGTTTTGCCCCCCAGGGGACATTTGGCAATGTCTGGAGACAGTTTTGATTGTCACAGCTGGGAGAGATGAGCAGGACCAGAGATGCTAGTGGCATCTGGGGAGCAGAGGCCAGGGATGCTGCTACACATCGTACACAAGACAGCCTCCCACAACAAAGAATCACCCAGCCCCAAATGTCAGTAGTGCTGAGCTGAAGAAACCCCACAAAAGATCAGTTGCATGCCTCTTATCTGTGTTGTGTCTTAGGATTCTTTTTTTTTTAAGTTTATTTAGTGTGTGTGTGTGTGTGTGTGTGTGTGTGTGTGTGAGAGAGAGAGAGAGAGAGAGAGAGAGAGAGAGAGAGAGAACACTCAACAAGTGGGGTGGGAGGGGGCGGGCAGAGAGAGGGAGAGACAGAATCCCAAGTAAGCTCTGGGACATCAGCACAGAGCCTGATGTGGGGCTTGAACTCAGTAACCGTGAGCTCATGACCTGAGCCAAGACCAAGAGACAGATGCTTAACCGACTGTGCCACCCATGCACCCCTATGTCTTAGGATTCCAAGTGAGCTTTCATACAAACAAAGTTCCACAGCTAAAACTGGTTTGGAATTACCTAGATTGTCTGCCTGGGTGGACAGGAGGACAGGTTGACTTCTGGAATCAGTAGGAGAAAAGTAACATGTCACGCAGAGCTCTGGAAGCCATAGGTAAGGCCCTGGACTAGAGTACTCTTGAGCTTTTCTGACAAAACCGCCGTTCCCCTACTTGCAGCTGCCTCTCCCTGTGGGGTGGGGGTAGGAGCGAGTTTAGTGTAGAACTTCACTGGTCCCTGCTGCTGCCCTGGGCCCCCCAGCCCTGCCGCTTTTGCCCTGTGCCCACGTTTGGGCTTTGGCGAGACAGCCCAGGAGTCAGCTCTGTGACTCGACCCTGTCTGTGTGTGTGCTGAGTGGCAGGTGCCGTGCTTCTAAACAGCCTCCTTGCTCCCATGGCCCTCCCCACACCACTATGGATACATTCTTGTCATCACTTCCCTCCACCTTGGGTTTCTAGAAAGTGGGGACTCATTCCAGACTCCCATCTGTCATGTCGTCTCTGCATGCCCACAGAATCGATGAAATGAACGTTTAGAAATCACCCCTTTTGTGTGTGGGCACCCATTATTACTTGTTTAGGATAAAGCAGTATAAAGTGCATTTTGTTCAGGACCTCTCAGGCTGCTTTCTTAAATAATTGGACTTCAGAGTGCTTTGAAACCCAGGCTTGGAATTGTCATGTCAGGGTTACTGATTTTGCTCAATATTTCCTTTTGTGATTTCCAGCGGTACTTCCTGTGTTCCTTCCCTTCCTCCCTGACCCCTTGAAGGTGGGCTTACCAAGGTTAAGAAGGCTCTGCACTGTGTTCTTCCCCTCCGGGATCTTATCTCTTTAGAGCAGTCTTAACTGCTACCTTTATCGAAATGTCCCCGGACCTTATCTGTTATGGCACATCCTACTATTGACGGTTACAGATCCCGTTTCCTTCCTTACTGACAGAACCCTAATTTTGTTTGGGGAAGCCTGTGGCCCAGCTTGTAAAAGTTCCTGGCTAACTTCGCAGCTGGAGGTAGCCACGTGATGCCGTTCCCATTCTGGCCAAAGAGATATAAATGAGCGACAAACAGATGTAAATGGAAGCCTGTGGTTTCTAGTTTCCGGGGAAGGTTTCCCTCGCCTGATATAGGTGCTTCCCCTTCCTTTGCATCTCGTCCCTCTTCTCCTTCCTGCCTGGACTGTGGAATGGAGGCTGGCCACGTATGAATGCTAGAGGAACAGAAGCTTGGGGGGTGGGGGGGTGGGTGTGTGGCATTGCATCAGCCTGGCCTGCTTGCCCCTAGATTTCTGGTTCTGTGAGAGAACGAAACCTGACTTGGCTAAAAGCCATGATACCCAGGTTTCTGTTACATGCAGCCAAGGGCACCCCCTGACTGATATTCCAGGGCCCCAAGCCTGGGTTCTCAGTTGTAGCAAGACATATCAGCCTGGTGGCCCACAGGCGTCTGAGACTCAGCAGGGCCAAACTGACCTTTGTGTCCCCATAGCTTCCATCCTTGTGACCTTTCTCTACAGAGAGCTCCACCATCCTCCCTATCACTTGAGCTGTCTTCCCTCCTGCCTGCTAAGCACATCTGGTCTATCCCAAGCCTTGTCGGTGCTGCAGCCGAAGCCCTTCCTCTCCCCACTGCTGCTGCCATCTTTGCTGAGGCACCCAGGATCTGCGGCTGGGAATGCTGGGCTGGCTCCCCACCAGCCTCCGGTATCAGGCTCTCCACCCCTGCCCCTGCTATCCTTGCTGCTTCCCCATTGATTTTCTTCCACATTTCATGACGCTTCTTGAATAAAGTCCGCAAGGGCTTCTTGTGATTGTCCATGACCTTCTGCAGTCTTCCATATGACCTCATGGCATGTCTTAGGTTGGGTTCCATAGAAGCAGAGCCTGAAACAGGATTCAGGGGCCCCTGGTTCATTGAGGGGGCTGCCGGGAGAAAGGGGTGAGGCTGGGGTGGGGGGAGAGACAGGGAAAGGAGCTGAGCACAGCTGTGTTCCCAGCTGATTCCAGGCGTTCTCCTGGAGGCACGAGGGCTAGTCTTTTGTACCTCCTCAATCATTTGGGTGGGGCTGTAGGACACATCTGCTGAGTGGGGGCAGATGCGTGCTGTTGGCAGCGGGCATTCACAGCTGATCTGTGGCCCCAGCCCTTGGGTGTCCAACAGGACCACAATATTGCCTTAACTCCTGCCTGCACCCCACCCCCACCCCATGCCAGTCATTTGCCGTTCCCCAAACTAACCAGGCCTCTGCCCTTTGCTCATTCCATTCCTTCTGCCCATAGAGTGCCTCTTCCCTCCCTGCCCAGCCCCTCTGCTGTGCCCCCTGCTCGTGCTGTGCATTCTCCTGGGCACCCCAAGGCTGTCTTTTCCCCAAGGACAGGCTTCCTGCCTCGTCTTCTGTTCTCCTTTATCAAGTAGAAGCCTTCATCTCAAACACAAAACCCAAACACGATCTAAGTGACTATTTTCTCAACTTTCCCTGGATGGTACATACCTTATACCAGTCTTGTTAAAGGAGAGAAGTTAATTTATTCCATACTGTGGATGCCTGAGGGTTTAATTGTCTCAGACCGGGTGGGCAGGGCTGTCTGCCGGAGTGGATGTTGTGTTGAGCCTCCAGCCAAATTTCCACCTGTCTCCAGGTCATCTTTGTCTAGTTGTTTATCATCTCAAATTCACCACATCATCACAAAACTACAAAAATTGACTCCCATCCCTGTCTTCCCGTAACTGGGATGCAGCTTTACGCTTGCTCACTTATCGCGGCTGATTGCCTTCCTTTTATCATTTCTCAGTAGATCTCTGTCCTGTCCCTTCTTCCTGCTCCTCACCAGGGCAGGCCTCGGGCTCCCCTTTCATCTGGACAGCAGCGAGCACTCAGTATCCTGCCTCGCTGTCCCTCAATGGGCAACCTAGCATGCAGCTATGAAGTCCTCTGCTCCCAGAATCCTCCCACCTTAAAAGGCATGTTCTTTCAGCTGCTGCCATATTAACATTTAAGCTGTATCTGTTCTCCTTTCCAGGCAGTGCACTCCAGCCATGTTGGCTTACTCATCTCAAGTTCACATTTTTGTTTATAACAGTCTGTGCCTTGGCATGCCTTCATTATTAAAATGAAAAACACTTCACATATTCGCATACGTTCCCTTCCTAAAGCACCCCAGGTGGAAGGGCATGGACTTGGAGGTGAATAGATGTAGGTTGGAATTCTTGGCCCCTTATCCACGTATGACCTTTGGCAGGTTAAATGCATCGCAGTCCAATGAAGGGGGTGTTTTTAGGATTCGGTGATATTGTGTGTAGGCTTTACCTCCCAATAAATATGAATGCCCTGTCCACTCTTGTACCAGTAGTTGTCTATATTGGTAATTTGGCAGTTCCTCGTGTCCTGCTTTGTGGTGTCTGTTCTAATCTTGTCTTGAATGGTTAATTTTTCATTCTGAAAATGTTAGTGCCATTTCTACAAATAGACCGAAAACCTGGGCCTGGCCCTTTATCCATCTGGGCCTGGCCCTTTATGCATCAGGGCCTTAATAAGAATTATTTCTTCACCAGGCATGTAAGCATTTGAGAAGGATATGTTATGTTTTTATGTGTGAGTAGAAATACATAATTTTGAAAGCCAAGACTTTTCTGCATAAAGATGCTTAGCAAAGCCATGATATGGAGGCTCTTATCCCAGCAGTTTGGGCGGGAAGAGGGCCAGACTTATGAGTCCTGGACCCTAGCACTTAGGAGGAGGCAGTAGGGGAAGAGCTGCCCACGAAGGCGGCGGGGAAGGAGAGCAGGAGGGACAGAAGACAGGCAATCCGTTGGTGATGGCCTGCCAACAGAAGTCCTTGGGCGAGTGCCTGAAACCACCATCACCTCTGAAACTCTCATAAGAAACCAAGTATTTGTTCAATAAGTATGTATTAGGTGCCTATTATGTGCCTCTTACCATTCTAGGCACTGTGAATTCAGTGGTGAGCAAAGTGAAGACCCCTGCTTCCTTGCAGTCTGTACTCTGGTGGGGGAGACAAGAGACAAATGTATATTAAAAGGGAAAAATGTATAAATAACATGTCTCCTGATAGTAAGTGTTCCAAAGACCAAATAAAGCATGCACATAGGAATCAACATAGGCAGTTTTGGTAAGTAGGGCATATCTGTAGTAGTTCCATTATTCTAGACTAAGCAGTCTTCGTGTTACGTAAATGAATTGACTCGAGCGGAGGGTTCCGATCACCAAAGTGAGTTCAGTCTGTGTGTGCACGTGCACAGGCTGGCAGGGGTGGCTTTCGTGTGGAGCAGTGTTCGTGACACTCTGCTTCTCCAGCTGATGCTGGCGAGTGCGAGCCCTCGGAAGCTCTAGGAATACTGCGGTCATCCTTCATTCATCTGTTGATTTCACTCACCAGTTTTTTGAAGACCCCTGATGCTCAGGTAGAGCCAGGCATGCGGCTTCCACACAGTGGCAGGGGGAGCTCAGACCACCAGGACTTGCTGAGTGTCAATGTTCTTCATTTTGCTTCTGCATAAATATATTTTTTTCCCAACTCAGCAGACCCCCCCCCCACAAAATATAGTAACTTAGAAACTTACAGTTCCTACTACTTTTTTTTTTTTTTTGCCTTTAAGTGCTTCATTTATGATATAGTGTCCCCAACACACTAAGAGATGCTTCAGGGTTCCTAAAAATATTTTTCATTTGAGTGGTTTTCAAATTTCTTTTCATCCTAGGGGAAGGACCCTTCCTCCCGCCATGAAAATGTCTTTAAGTTTGCAGAGATTAAAACGGTAATGCACAGAATGCAAAATGAAAAATAAACTTATCCACAATTGTTGATTATGATCGAGAAGCCCTGGAGATCGATCGGGGCTGGGAATGAAAGAGAGAAACCTAAGGGGAAGGTTTGCAGCTTGGGTGGCTGAGTGGATGGTGCACCTTCAAAATAATGTGAAGAATAGAGGCAATGCCAGGTTCTGCTCTGTACTGTTGTCTGAGATGAAGACCGTAGGCAGGTTGTTGGACACATAGTCTGAGCTTGGGTGACAGGTCTGCACAGGGAGTTGGGTCTAGGGGTTACTCCCTTGAGGACATGGGTTAAAGGCTGGTGGTGGAATCTGGTGGTATTCAGGGAGGAGATTGTGCTGGGGGTGGAGACCAGGACCCTGGAGGCATAAGATGTGCATGTGGGAGTTCAAGGGAAGATTTAAGAAGTTTTAAAGGAGGTGTGTTTCCAAGGTATCCGAGGCATGGTGTGTAGACTGGTTGAAGGGAGGTAGACAGGCTGGAAACAGCTTGGCCGTCGCAGGGAGCAGTGACAGCGAGGGGCCAGTGACCAGTGAGCACTGAGCATTGAGAGGTTCTGCAGGTTGAGAAAGGGTTTGGAGGAGTATGTGAGGGGCTTCAAGAGGATGTTGTTTCTCCAGAGATACCAGGAAGGGGAATGGAATCGACTCCATGATAGGACTGGAGCCAAAACTGTGGCTGGAAGTGAGGGTGACCAAAAGGCACAAGAGCCTTAAAGCCCCAACAGATGAAGCATATCAAATGAGACTGGGTGCCTGTAAGTTCCCTTTCTGTGGGATAATAGTAGCAACACCCAGCAAGTACATGGTGCTTATGATGTGCAGTCACTTTCTCCATGTGAATTCTATGAAGTTGGTAATACTGCTACACCCATTTTACAGATGAGGAAATGGAGCTGCAGGAGTTACAGTGATTTGCCCAAAGTTTCCCCACTGGTAGGTGGAGGAGCTGAGCCCAGGTGACGAGCTGTAGATACTATGTTCTCATACTCCTTCTCATGAGGTCCTCTCCAGTATGATTAGAAAAAAACAAAACAGCTTTTTTTTTTTTGAGCATATGAGCAGGACTAGACCTGCTGTCACCCCCAGAGCCCCTCCTTTCCTTGAACAATCCCACTTTCCTGAAAGTGGCACGAGAGCATCATCTGATATACTAGTCACTGTCCAGCAGGAAACCAGAAACGATGTTGATGCTTCTGGCAGGGAGGGTTTTCATGCAGGGGATTGATCACAAAGACATCGGCAGGCTTGGAGATAGCAAAGTAAGAGAGAAGTGTCAGCCAGAGATCAGGAAGCTTCTGTCACCCGGGGCTGAGGCTTGTACTTGTCACAAAGCTTCTGGAGATGCCATTACTTCTCTCAAGTAGAAACCGCAGACACTGGATGCCCACTGATGCTGTGGAGTCACATGTAGTCGCCCTCCCTTGCCTGTGACTGTCACCACCCCTGTCAGAACCTGCACTGCGTCAGGGGACCGGAAAGGTTGCTTCCTCCTCTTGTCTTCCAGTCTTCTACCAGGACATCCCCCAGTCACAGCTCAGCAGGAAGCCGGCTGGCCACAGTCTGAGGAAGGAAATTCACAGGCGTACAGCCTGCGGGGCAGTGCTGTCCAGCACACCAGTGACAGGCAGAGGTGGAGACCCGCTTCTCTCTGACACTGTGGTGTCTGGGTTTGCTGGAGGTCCACCTTGGCGCAAATCATGTGTCATTCTGGTTGTAAAAACAGAGACATCTTAGAATGTCTGTTTTATATACATATAGGTTCCAGGTAGCCTGCTGGTTCCCACCACTTGGCTGGCCATGCATTTGAGTAACCTCAAGTTGTGGTGTTTAAAAACGTTCCAGGGTCTCAGTTGTTGTTCAGGAAGGGTTTACTAGTGAGGTCCTTGGCAGTGTTTTTTGAAACTCTTCAGAAGGATACTTGTCTACAAAAATCCTGCACTGTAGTGCTACACAGTTAAAATTAGAACTGATGGAGAGATTGTTTCTAGGAGCAGAAAGACTAAATACTTGAATGTCAGTTTGATAAAAGATTTTGTTCAGAGGAAATGACACAACTTGAATGGAAATGAAGTGTATAATGAGATATAACTGTCTCTTGGCCAAATGACTATAATAAAGATATTATTTCTTAAATTAATATATAAATTTATCATAATAGCGTAATATAATAGGTGCCTATATTAGTTGAGATATGACTTCACTTTTAATTAACAATATCTTAAGCAAGACAGAAGTTTAGTTCTCCACCTTATAACAGCCCAGAGGCAGGCAGTCCCAGGTAGAATGCCCATGGGGTTGTCCAGGAACCCAGGCCCCTTCTCTGTTGTTGCTTCACCATCCCTTGGTGACGTGCTCTCTGTGTGGTCCAGAGTGGCTCATCATGTGTCAGTATTTCAGTCAGCAGGAAAAGAGATAAAGGTGTATGCCAAGGAATACACCCTGGAAGTTATACAAGTCACTTTTGCTCATATCTCATTGGCTAGAACTTAGTCACAAGGCCATACCTAATTCCAAGGGAGGCTGGGAAATGTAGAGTCTTCCTGTTGGGAGGCCATGCACCCTAGCTAAAAATCCAGAATTCTACCAAGTTGTCAGGAAGGGGGAAACTGATATTGGGGGGGGGGGGGGAGAATGTATTGATTTCTACTATAGTACCCCTTGGAATATTATTTAGAAATTGAAAATTTGAGAATAAAATTAATTCAAAAGAATAAGTAGGCAAGCATACCCAAGAACATATAACTTTTTAAGAAAAATGTCTTTTAAAATTGCCATATTTTCTTTTTTTTGTTAGTGTAACGCTTTTGTTGTTTTAAATATAACATTTCCTCTTAATATATATATATATATATATATATATATATATATATAAAACACTTTCTCTTTGAACTTTTATTATAGAAAACTTCAGATGTACAAAAGCATTAGAGTATTGAGAAAGGTTTAATGAGCCCCATGTGTCTAGTACCCAGCTTTGACACTTAATCCGTTTAATTAATTAACTAAAAAAAATTTTTTTTGAGGGAGAAAGAGAGTGTGACAAGTGAGCAGGAGAGGGAGAGAGAGGGAGAGGGAGAGCGAGAGCGAGAGATAGGGAGGGAGGGAGAGAGAATCTTAAGCAGGCTCCACACCTGCTTAACCCCAAAGCAGGGCTCAATCTCATGACCCTGGAATTGTGACTTGAGCCAAAATCAAGAGTCGGTTCTCAACTGATTGAGCCATCCACATGCCCCAATACTTAATCAGTTTAAAGCTAGAGTTGCCTTATCTATCCCCCACCTCCCCGCCTATCCCCTTCCTGATTTTTTTTGAAGCAGATCTCATTTTTCCTGTTTCATCTGTAAATAGTTCTGTATGCACCTTTAAAAGGTAAAGGCTCTTTAAAAACTAATTAGACTTTTTATTTGGGGATAATTGTAGATTCGTGTGCAGTTGTAAAAAAATAATACAGAGAGATCCCATGTACCGCTTACCCAGTTTCCCCCACCAGTAGCCTCTTGCAAAACCATAGTATAATATCACAGCTATGATATTGATAGGGGTATAGTCAAGACACAGAATATTTACATCAACACAAGGATCCAACCACACCCACTACCCCTTTCCATAACTCCTGACAACTACCAATCTGTTCTTCATTTCTGTATTGTGACCTTTCAAGAATGTTATATACCTGGAATCATACAATATGTGAACTTTTAGTATTAGCTCAGCATAGTTACCTCTAGATTCATTCAAGTTGTTGGGTGTATCATTAATTCATTCTTTTTTAT